>NC_139953.1:3949730-4474730 GCF_963454915.1 Gymnoscopelus microlampas | reverse complement strand
AAGGGTGTCTGATAAAATGAATATCAAATATCTAAATACTGAATCAAGCAACTTAAAAACGGTCTGGGGGGCTGACAAAAGCCTGAGTAGACAATAAAATGACCCAAAGTTTTTTTGAAAGTGAAATATCCCTTTAAAATACATTGTTGTTTATTGTGCAGGTACTGGTTCACTGGAAGTGAACCTCAGATGGAGGAGCCTAAGGACGATGAAGACAAGAACTGTGTATGGTACAGTCACTGGTCTCTCGCCGGAAAATGGGGCAATTTCGAATGTTCAGAAACAAATGCCCCAATCTGTGAGAAATTATGTTTGTTTTTACTCATTGAAGAACCTAAATTTCGGTGGTTTTAAAAATAATCAACCATTTTATTGTACAAGTACAAACTATTGTAGCCACTTTAATACAAACCACCAACTATGATGGTTTAGTAGGTTATTAATTTTGCTTTAACAACTTGAACCCTAATGACCTTATTCTGGGGTAAATAGTAGATCTACAAGCTCACAACACAATGCATTGTGAGCTTGTAGATCAGTTATTTACAGCAAGGACATTTGGTGAAGAGGGAAATACTAGAGCAGCGGTTCTCAAAGTGGGGTCCCCAGAAAAAGTAGCTAATATATCATCAAAACAAGTATTTTTTGTAAATTAAAACAAAATCTATTCTATTATAATTGTGTAATTTTTCTTTTTTTCTTAACTCAAATCTTCTCTTATGGGGGTCCTTGGCACAACATATTTTTAGATGGGGGTTTGCGGACAAATATATAACAATTTGGGGTTCTTGACCAAAATAATCATATTTAACCTGGGGACCCCCACCCTGACAATCAATTGGAATTGAAGAGTTGAGGCATTACATTTAGTTTGACTCTGTTCCACAGATTGTGAAAATAGCCGATCTACAAGCTCACAACGCCTCGCAATGCTTGCTTGTAGATCGGCTATTTTCAAACATTTTGCCTCTTTCATGTAATATTTTACAATTTGGCCAATGTTTGACCATTTTTTATAGTATACTGTGTTATTTGGGGAAATCTTTGAATTTATACATGAAGCTAATTTTCTTTACTCAAATCTTTGCTTCTGGAGGTCCCTGCATGGAACAAAAATATTTTGAGATGGGGTGGTCCGCAGCCAAATACATATAATTGTGGGGGCCCTTGACATGAAAAGGTTTTGAGCACGGTGAGATTGTAGATCTGCTATTTACACAATTTTGTATAAGTTTAAAATATATTACGTACATTCTTTAAAAAAAAAAACGTTTAATTGTAGGAAATGCAAAAAAGAAATGTATGAACTAATGAATTTACATCAGCAGCTCATTTGCATCAACTTAATGTACTGAACTGTAGACAGACAGACAGCCAGCCAGCCAGCCAGCCAGCCAGCCAGCCAGCCAGATAGATAGATAGATAGATAGATAGATAGATAGATAGATAGATAGATAGATAGATAGATAGATAGATAGATAGATAGGTTGGATTAGGGTGACCACCCATCCCGGATAGATAGATAGATGTTCATGTGTAAATGAGTGTGAATTGTGAACTCACACGCGCGTGTGCGCACACACACCCACCCACACACACACGCACGCACGCACGCACACACAATTAATTTGACTTAGTTTTATTCTATTTTGCAATATATTCTATTTCAATTTTGCTATATATTCTATTTCTACAGTTTTTTGCTTTATTGCTTTTATTATGGCTTTTTGATCTTATCATGTGTATTGTTACACTGTAGAGGAAGTTTAATACAATAATATCACTGTGTTGTCACAGTTGTACTTTGTGATAAAACACCTTGACTGTTACAGTGATTCATTCATAACTTACTGTATTGTAACCCTTCTTTTTATGACGTTGTAAACTGAGCAGTGGAAGCATTTAATAAAACTTTACTTGACAGTATTTATTGTTCTAGTCTATTAATTATCAATTCTACTGATCTGTGAACAATACTACAGTATGTGTGTGTGAACCAGATAATAGTAATATTTAAAGTATGTTTAAATCCTTGCTCTTTGGTCCAGATAAACCATGTCGTATTTGAAAATAGCCTATCTGCAAGCTCAAAGTTGTGAGCTTGTAGATCTGCTATTTTCAAAAAGGAATCTTGTAAAAGATTATGAAAATATTGAATATTTTTTTGCAACATTTTAACAACATATCTTGTATGGGTGTCCGTGGCCAAACCCTTTAAGTTAGGGTTACAGTAGGATATACAATTTCCAGCAGGCTGTACACACTCAGCCTGCTGAGAGGAACATTGTTTATTATATATTTGGATCCCCATTAGCTACTACCTTAGCCACAGCTACTCTTATGGCTATATATATATTACATATATATTATATATTACTGTTCATCAGTAATACATATAATACAACACAAGATGCTGTGTCTTCAATATGTGAGTATGACCAGACAGACAGACAGACAGACAGACAGACAGACAGACAGACTGACAGACGGACAGCTGTGGTGGAAAGTTACTAAGTACATTTACTCAAGTACAGTTTTGAGGTGTTTATACTTTACTGGAGTATTTCCAATTTTCAATCCTTTTACTTCTACTACTTTTACTTCATTACATATCAGAGGCAAATATTGTACTTTTTACTCCACTACAATTATTTGAACACTTTAGTTAGTTACTTTGTAGATTTTAATTATTATTACAAAACATACATTAACCACTTCAGCCCTATTTAAACTGTGGCTATTTTCAGTTTTGGTACTTTTAACGCGGCGCAATTCCTAATCCGACAGACCTTTTCTCCGACTATGTGGCATCCGCGTGCGGTTAGGGTTAGGGTGCGGGTTTGGTTCGGGTTTACTGTTTAACGTCGGAGCAATGCGCTGTCGGAGGAATGCGCTGTCGGACTAACGTACTGCACCCCTTTTAACTGCATATTGATACTTTTGTACTTTTACTAAAGTGGATTTTGAATTCCGGATTTTTTTCTACATTGCAGTATTGATACTTTTAAGTGAGTAAAGAATCTGAGTACTTTTGCCACCTCTGGAACTAATACAGTGATAAATGTAACAGCTGTGTTCATGTTTACAACGTGTAGTTGCCAACTACACGCCCCTGGTAGTTGGTCTGTGTTTATTGACTCTATCGCCCTCATGTGAACACAATGAATAAATGCAGCGTTATCACTCGGTTAATAAAATATTAGAAACGAGATAATGACACAACAAAATGGCACTAGTTATATAGTATATCAGCTGTTTAAATCTACAAGCTCACAATGAGGTGCTTTGTGAGCTTGTATATCTGCTAGACTGCTACCTTCGGCCGTAGAGACCAGCTGGGCATGAAGTAAGCTTTAAATGATTTTATTTTGAAAATAAAGCGGAAACGCTTGCGTTGCGTTTGGCATGAGGCTTGACGCAAAACCGGAAGTTCTCGCGTGGCGTTCGATGTGTAAAATGACAGGCAACATTTGGGTTTTATTTTGGCTTAGCTAGGATCGTCATGCTGTGGTTCTACAATGGCGCAGAAAATAGCTGTGTGAGCTTGTATATTTTAACAGCTTATATGATAGAAACTAGTGCCATATTGCGTCGTTATTAATATTTGGGTTAACGACGCACTGAAGTGACATTTTCGGTCATTTTATTTTGAAGGTTCAGCCTGAAACATCGGCTCAACGACTCTAAACCAATCAGAAGGTCCCATCCCTTCAGGCTATGGGACGTTGGATCTCAATCACTTCAGCCGTGCGCAACACGGCTAGTGTTTGTTTACAAGTGAGAGAGAGACGGCCAGTGAAGCATGTTTGCTACTACCTGGCTTATTTCTAACCTATAATGTTTTCAGATACTTATTTTAGTGTGCAGATGAAGTTTAAAATGAGTAATACACTCATCTTCAATGAGATTCAAAATGGAGTATCTCTGTAATTAAAATCAGCTGTGTTTGAAGAACGTGCAGCTATGGGAATCAAACAGGTGCATGTAATCAAGATTCATTTATATTCATGAAGGCTGCGTTATGTCATCACGCAGCACGTTTTCGTTTACAGGAAGTAACTAAGATTGGCTTTTTAGGGACTTTAGATGTAAAAATACACAAAAATGTTTATTTTTTTTAATTTTTTGGCATCTATTGTTAGGTGTGCCCATATGATGAACTGGATTTATTGACGACATCCACTTGTAGTTGTTCATTTTGTCCACATGAGGACGACAAAGACCGCTGAATAAAAGCAGATCAACTGAGTCAGATCTTTGCAACAAGCAGTGCTGTAAAAAGTACCACATTTCTTTTTTTTTCAAGTAAAAGTATCAATACTAGGCGCTCGGATGGTACCGTGGTAAAGTGTCTTCCCACCACCACCACAGAGCTTGTGGGTTCGAATCCACCGTGGTGCATCCGGCTTTGTCGAGCATGAATACGAATACAATTGGCCCGTGTTCAGTGGAGGGAAGCCGGGCGGGGAGGGTGATAATTGTTACTGTACGTCAAGGGTTCCTAAACTTTTCATGCATGGCCACGACCCCCAAATAATCATATTTGAACTTGGGACCCACACCCTGACAAGCACTTGGAATTGTAGGAGTTGAGGCATTACATTTTGTTTGACTCAGTTCCACAGATAAATGTTGTGAAAACTTTATTGTAACTTTATAAATGTGCAGATACCCTGTGTGTGTGTGTGTGTGTGTGTGTGTGTGTGTGTGTGTGTGTGTGTGTGTGTGCGTGCGTGCGTGCGTGCGTGCGTGCGTGCGTGCGTGCGTGCGTGCGTGCGTGCGTGCATGCATCCGTGTGTGCGTGTGTCTGGGTGCCTTATTAACTTTGTGATGACATAAAAATTTAAACTATTACATTTTTAATAGTATTGCATTTGGTCAGAATCTTATAACTCTGATACCAAACCATGATGTCAGTCACAAAGATGTTACACCAACAGCATCATAATGCAAGTCATAAGATAATTGCAAAAGAGATTGTTTACAAAACCCTCAAGCATTGTACAAGTTAATAACATTTTTTTCCCAGTTTTATTAACTTAGGTTTTCTCGTTGAATTAAAATAATAATAATAATAATAATACAACGTGATTTTGTATTTCAAATGAAAAAAATAATTGATTTATTCTTAATGTTCTTTTTTTGAATGAAAAATGCAAGACGGGAGTGAAATGACCAATTGTTTTGGTTTCAAAGGTATGAAAGAACACTGACCGATAAGCACCAACTGTTTTATTTGCTAAATTGATCACCAGAGGTAAAATACAAACAGACCTATAGCCTACTCTGTTTAATTTCTCCAAATGACAGGGATATTTCACTTTCAAACATGTTTGGGGTCATTTTAACAAAATTAATTTCATCAGACACGCCCCCTTCCCATACCAAACCCATTGTAACTTCAAACTCCATTCTAACCACATGATAGATTCATTGAAAACAGCCGTCCTTGGTTCTGGTGACTGATCTCCCCCAGAGAGATAAGCAGTGCTTTGCAACGGCACACTGAACTACTTCATTCTACTCCTCTGTGTCGCTGTGTCACAGTCATGCGTGCTGCAGGTCTCTACATGCAGAGATGAGTTCATACTCATCTCTCTGTGTCACTGTGTGTGTGTGTGTGTGTGTGTGTGTGTGTGTGTGTGTGTGTGTGTGTGTGTGTGTGTCAGGGACGTCACAGGCTCTCAGAAGGTGGGGGGGATGGACTTTCGGTGGACTGTACCCCTTATTTTACACTGTGGCTATTCAAAAATAGCAGATATACAAGCTCATAATGAGAAATCACAGATCTGTGAGAGTGAGGGTGTCGCGTCGTACGCACAGTGAATGGCCGTGACGCCCCTGGTGTGTGTGCGTGCGTGCGTGTCTGTATGTGTAAATCCCCCTGTACTCTTGTCTTGACTTCTTGTCAGCCAGCATTTCACTTCCCTTATGTCTCCCTATTCCCCAGAATCCCCACGCAGTCCATTCAAGAACTCTCGATCGCCCCCCCCCACCCTCCCACCCACACACACACACACACACACACACACACACACACACACACACACACACACACACACACACGATATGCTAATGATTCCTGGTTATCAAACTTTGTGGTTGCACTGGAAGAGCTGTGACCTCTAACCAACAGATAAATAAACAACACACGCATTCAGTACAGATACACACGCACGCACGCACATCCATGCATACATACATATATACATGCATACAAATTACTTACATTAAATTAAATTGTCCTAAGGCAGGGCCGAACTGTGGACGTGAGGGCCGCATAGGGGGCCCAACCTCTAGTAATAATAAAAGTCAGATGTTGGTGGGTGTTTTTTTTTTGTCCAAAGGGGAAGTGTCTATGTTATAGATAAATACCCGTGACTCCTGCAGACTCTGCAGCAGTGCAGAGCCAACATATGGCAGAGACATACATATGACTGTAATTCTACAGTACATACTTACATTGTGTATGGTACGTAGGTCTATAGGGGTTTTGTTGGTATGGGAACCCTTCCCTCTAAAAGCCAGATGTTAGTGGGTGTTTAGTTTTTGTCCAATGGGGAAAATCGAATCTTTTGAGACATGATCGCAGTACAATATAGCACAAAGAGAACATACATGTAGCGTGAACATAAACGGGACAGATCTATTAGACCACTCCCTTTCTACAGGCCTGGTCTCTCATCATTTTACTGTACACTTTTCCTGCATCCTACAATGGCACAGGAAGAATCTGTTGGTAAGTAAAGACAAAAGTATGAACTGGACAAAATACCTTTTTAATAGACATAAACATGTCTGATCAATAATTGTAATCATCAAGGAAAAACATTGGGAATGTATTTTATTTAATATAATTAATCTTGTATTGATATATTTTTATTTGTAAGTATTTGTCTCAACAGTAAAGTTATTTAACTTCTTCCTATAATTTAGAAAGACATTTTTACCTCCATTTCAGATTTTTGTCTGTTACTTTCTGATACATTTTAACTTAGAATGTATTTTAAGGTTTTATGATGAAATGTATAAAATGTGTGTGATTTAGAGAGAGAGAGAGAGAGAGAGAGAGAGAGAGAGAGAGAGAGAGAGAGATAAAGAGAGCGGGAGACAGAGAGAGAGAGAGGGAGACATTTTCCATTGCAGGGCAGAGCTCTAAAACAGTGAGAAGGCCTCTTAGAGATGTTGCTGTGTTTCTGGGGATGATGGGTCTTATACTGCTGGTGGTGCTCATAGGTCTGGTTGTGCACTGTAAGTATTCCATATCACAAAACAACCATACAAAGCTTGCTGTGGGATTTTGTCGCCTGACATTTTCTAGCTTTGGCAATTACAGAATATACCGCAGTATGAACCTAAACCTTGATGATGTAACTTCTCTTTTTGACTTTTTTTAGAGGCTTTTGTATGTGTAGTATTGCTTGCATTTGCAGAGTGGGGTGAATAAAGTGTTGTTAAAAGGTTGTTCACATAAAAAATAACAATATCATTGTGTTAGCAACAGTAGCAACATCAGTGTTTATAATCACAATGTTTGGTTCTTTGCAGATAAATTAGCCTATGAACAGTTACAGATCAACTACTATGACCTGACCCTGGAAAGAAACCTTAAGTTAAAACAGAAAGAAAGTGAAGTAAAATCACTTACAGGTGAGTGAGGTTACAAACCATTTTGAAACATTTTAATTATTGTCCGGGATCAGAATGGGAAAATGTTACACCTCACAACTCCTTTATACTTTCATGAACTTCATTTAACATTTAAAAACTTCAGCTTACTGTGGCCTAAAAATTACAAATTACAATCACACAATCTCTCTCTCTCTCTCTCTCTCGCTCTCACGCACGCACGCACGCACGCACGCGCACACACACACACACACACACACACACACACACACACACACACACACACACACACACACACATGCATGTATATTCAAAAATAGCAGATCTACAAGCCAAACACACTGTGTCTCAAATATACTATAGGCACATGCTACCAGTGGTGGAAAATAGTGCATTCACTCAAGTACTGTACTTATGTAAAAGTTTGAGGTATTTTTGCTTTATTTTCAATACTTTATACTTCTACTCCCCCTACACCTCAGAGGCAAATATTGTACTTTTTACTCAACAGAATTTCACATAAAGATGTGAAATTGACCTTTTTAACTAAAGAGTTAAAAAGCTGATCCACAATGTGCTTTTAGATCTTCTCATTTTTTAAAAGCTTGGCAATTTAAAAAAAAAAAAACTTTTGTACCTTAAATATATATTTGATTTTTGTACATTTCGAGCTATCACACTTTAAATCAGAGGAGGATTTCATAGTCTTTGGTATTTGCCAACATAACCACACACGCACGCACACGCGCACGTGTGCACATGCACGCACGCACGCACGCACGCACGCACGCACGCGCACGCACACACACACACACACACACACACACACACACACACACACACACACACACACACACACACACACACACACACACACATACGCACACTATAAGGGAAAATATTAATGTCCAGTCAGGGTGCAGTGTTGATCATTTATTAAGAAGATTAAGCAGATGCAACAGCAGTGCAGATCAGTATAAACACGCCTAATGGCCTGGCCAACAGAAGCCCTCTGAGCACCAGTCTCAGACTGTTCTTATAGTGTCCACTCTACCAGAGATGCTGTCCTTCAATGGTCATATTCTATGTACAGGCCTGTTACACTCATAGACAACATCAATGGTGTTGCTGAACCAGCTAGAAAGAGAATAGTGTGTAAATAGACAGTGGAACAGTTGTTGCTTAATGACAGCAACAGGAGCTATGAAAAGACCCCTGCTGTGAGTTTAAACCTCTTTCGTTCAAATACAGTTAGATAGAACAGAAATGATTTAGAACAGTTTGGCATTCTAAAATATCCATTACAGAAATTCAATGGTGCCAATAGAAATTCAATATGGCTGATAGTTGTCAAGATGACGGCCATTTTCAACTAGAATTCACAGTTACAAAGTCGTAGTCGAAGTTTCAACCGGATGTAGAGTAGGCCTAGTCCAAGGTCTAAGCAGTCTGTTGAGCTACATTACAATGTCAATGTCAATCAGCTGAAATTATTTTTATAAGGGAGTGATGTCAAAGCACAACCAGGGCACACTGGTGACATCATTGCTGTGAGACTCAGCATGGGGTTCAGTGACGGCTAAGTCTCTCTTATAACAGTCACAACTGTGTTTATCTTCACCTTTTGGTCCTCTGTTTGCAGATGATTTAGCCACAGAGGAGCAGAAGATAATCTACAATCTGACCCCGAGGATAATCCAGTTAGAGAGTGAAGTAAACGAGCTGAAGAGACAGACAGAGGGTGAGAGATGTTGCAAACCTTGATGAAGAAATACTAAATTGTTATCAGGGATATAGAGGTAGAAAATCTGAGTAAACTCATCAACAATAATGTAAAACAAAAAAAAACTTTGAACAGTGGTTCTCAAAAATAGCAGATATAAAAGCTCTCAGCGCGTCATTTGTGCCGCACTGCAAGCTCGAACATGTGCTTTTTTTTTCTTGAAAGATCTTGAAATGTTGAATAATCTAAATTTGTTTTTAACACAAATCTTATCTTCTGGGAGGGGGGTCCCTTGCACAAAACATTTTCAGATGGGGGTTCCGTGGCCGAATAGGCTACATATAATTTTGGGGGGTCTGCGGCATGAAAAAGTTTGAGAACTACTGATTTTGAAGGCATTAGTAGAATCAGCCTCAGGTCTTAACACATTGCCTGCCAAGAACATTATGCGTTCTTTCCAATTTATTTTGAAAATTCCACAAGAGGGCACTCTAACACAACTTAGGAATGATCCCTTGACTCTGATAGCGGTTTCACACTATGGTCCCGGGTGCGCACCCTGGACCACTTGGCTGTTGTTGTGGTAGTGTGAACGTAGCGAACCGTTCCCCGTAACGCATCACCGTTCCGTACCCGAAACCACCTCGGGAGGTAGTTTCGGGTCCGATTGCTGCGGAGTCGGGAACGGAGCGCGGCAGTGTGAATCCATCCGTACCAAGAGAAGGAAGTGGACTGTTAATCATATATCATTTATATATTTTTATAATGACGCATTATTTTAGCTGGGTTATACCTTCTCATAGTTATACTTGATTATACTTGAATGTTGACAAGAAATAATAATCCCGCTAGTGTTTGAGTAGCGCGAGCCGTGAAAAATAATAAACACATGTGTGGCGAACGTATTTGTAAGGATAAATACACCAAGGATTAGTCCGTGACGTGACGTCACTGCTAAATTACAAAGGATGCGTCCGTGACGCCAATATCATATTAACAGACGACAGTGCATTTCGAGGTTTCAAAGGCCAGTGCACACACTGCTTTGGTTGTGTATTGTTGATCTGTTGTTATTATAACTCAAGACAACGTCAGGAACACAGTCAAACTTTATTATTCACTCTAGAATGACTTTTCTTCTGTGAATGACATTCGCTCTCCCAAAGCTCTCCTATTTACCATTACTGTTAAATTAAATGGTCTCGAGTCTTGGCCAGTGTGAATGCTGGCCAACCAAGCGCACTCGGGAACGGAGGGGGAACGCTTCGCTTCAAACGCACCCAATGTGAAACCGCCCTGAGAGAAGGAATGGACGGATGTCATCCCAAAAACTTCACTTGCATTCCCCCTCCATATTAGGATTTGTAGAAAAACACATCTTACTCAGTTTTTTTTTTTTTTTTAAACAAGCCTTATTAAACGGGCGATAGCAACAAAATGGCCGATCACGGTAAAAAATCTCCGGTGGATAGAGGAGACCATCCCCCACCCCCCAGACACTCTTTGTTCTCTGACTACTATTATTATTACAACTACATGTTAGAATTGATTATCAGTATAATGAAAATCCATCAGTAAATCTCCTGTTTGATGTTTTTAGATAGGCCGTGTCCCAATGGATGGGAGAAGTTTGGATGCAGATGTTACTACAGATCTACAGAGGAGAAAACATGGCAGCAAAGTAGAGAAGAATGTCTGAATCAAGGAGCTGATCTAGTCATTAGTAGAATAAAACAGGTTAGTCTGTCTGTCTGTGTGTCTGTCTGTGTGTGTGTGTGTGCGTGTGTGTGTGTGTGTGTGTGTGTGTGTGTGTGTGTGTGTGTGTGTGCGTGCGTGCGTGCGTGCGTGCGTGCGTGCGTGCGTGCGTGCGTGCGTGCGTGCGTGCGTGCGTGCGATTAGAATTAATGATTGATTCAATCATGTGCAAATGATCAGGATTTCTTCGATGGATTGAAGCCTCCGGAGATTGATGGATCATGGATTGGTCTGAAAAGGACAGGAGGCAACTGGACATGGGTGGATGCAACACCACTGACAACACAGTGAGACATTTGACATGTTTTTATATTGTAATTCTATCAAAGTCACTGTATGTGAGTGACTGAGTGGATGTTAAAATACATTGTTGTTCATTTTGCAGGTACTGGGGCAGTGGATGGCCTATCAATGAAGACAAGTACTGTGCAGTCTACCAGCACCGTACTTTCTCTCGCAAAGGATTATGGGCTACTGAGTTATGTTCACAAACAAGGAAAACAATCTGCGAGAAATTATTTTTGTTTGCACGTCATTGATTAAACTGTAGATCAGTATTCTGTTGCAGTAGTAATTATTAGTGAAAATGATAAAAACTCAACATTTTATTGTACATAAGTACAAACTGTTGTAGCCATAAACACTTTAATACAAACCACCAACTATGATGGTTTAGCATGTTATTCATTTTAATTTAACAACTTGAACCCTAGTGACCTTATTCTGGGAACGAATATTTGCCGAAAATAGCAGATCTACAAACTCACAAACCGTCACAACACGATGCATTGTGAGCTTGTAGATCGGCTATTTACAGCAAGGAGATTTGGTGAAGAGGGAAATAATAGAGCAGTGGTCCTCAAAGTGGGGTCCAGGGACCCCTAGGTGTCATTGGGGGGTTCCATGGTCCCCAGCAAAAGTAGTTGATATAGCATCAAAACAACTGTTAACTATTTTGTTATTTGGCTATTTTTTGTCATTAAAAAAAAATTAATACAATTATATTTTTTACATTTTTCTTATTTTTTTTAACACAGATATCCTCTTATGGGGGTCCCTTGCGCAAAATGTATTTTAGATGGGGGTTTGCGGCCAATTTTATATCAATTTGGGGGTCCTTGACATGAAAATGTTTGAGAACCACTTTACTAGCAAGGGTTCCAAAACTTTTCAGGCCTTAATTGACCCCCAAAATTATCATATTTTAACTGGGGATCCCCCAAAATAATCATATTTGACTGGGGACCCCCCACCCTCACTTGGAATTGCAGAGGCCTATACAAGAGGCCTCTGCAAGAGGCCTAAACTACAAGCTCACAACAATTCGCATTACAAATGAGCTTGTAGATCTGCTATTTTCAGACATTTAGCATTTTTCTTAGTTAAGATATTTGACAATGCGGACAATTTTGTACAAATCTTTATAATATAGTTTGTTGATTACTTTTGAAGTAATGGTCATTAGTTATTAGTTTATTTTATTCATTTTAGAGGTATTAAAAGGTCTTAAAAGTCCTTAAATTGTAACTTTAGAAATGTGCAGATGCCCTGTGTACCCTCATACTGTTGTTTTGTTCAATGTTGCACATTAAGCTAATTATTTGGGGACCCCCTAAAATCATTTGGGGACCTCCCTGGGGGACCCGACCCCCAGGTTTGGAAACAGTGTTTTAGAGGATCTAGTATAGCGCCCTGGGTGACCCCATTCAACTATAATAGGGTTTAACCCATTAAAACATCTGTGTCACTTTAGATTTTAACAACTTAAACCATTATTTTATACTTTGACTAATCTTGAACATTTGTCATAATCTTTGAATTTATACATTATATATATTTGTAAAGCTAATTTTCTTTACTCAAATCATTTTACTTTGTTTTATTCTATTTTGCAATATATTCTGTTTCAATGTTGCTATATATTCTATTTCTACTGTTTTTGCTTTGTTGCTTTTATTATGGCCTTTTGATCTTATTATATTTGTACTGTTTAATATAATAATATCACATCACTGTGTGTAATGTTGTCACAGCTGCACTGTTATGTGATAAAACACCTTGACTGTTACAGTGATTCATTCATAACTTACTGTATTGTAAGCCTTCTTTGTATGACCTTGTAAACTGAGCAGTGGAATCATTTAATAAAACTTTACTTGACAATATTTATTGTTCTAGTCTATTAATTGTCAATTCTACTGATCTGTGAAAAATACTATGTAGGCCTATGTGTGAACCAGATAATACTCTTTAAAGTAATATTTAAAGTATGTTTAAGTCCTTGCTCTTTGGTCCAGACTTAATCTCTCAAGAACAGATTCTGCTCTGCGTTGGAATCTGTCGGTAGCCGTGTTGACAACCCGTGCGCATTGGTTTCAAGTGGGTGTGCCTTCAGATCAGGAAGCAGGCCGTGCTTTACCCAATCAAATGTAGTGGGCGGGATTTACGTGTCCGTCCACCCTTCCCCCCTCGAAACTAACCAAAACTAATTTAACAATAGCGTCCTCGGAGCAGACAAAACCACGGAAAGATATTCACATTTTAACTTACTTTTTCATCATAACAAGTGGGCTTATAACCAAAACCATCCATGTTCTCTGGGAGAAGTGGTGTTAGTGTTCCGTGTAGAAATATTGTTAGTGGGAATGAAAACATAGTCGCACCAACCGGAAGTGATGCGCTGAAGGCAGACACAAACCCCGGTTTCCTTGCGCACTGGTTTTACGTTTGCTTCCTGCCAGACCCAACAGACATATAACAAACAGCAGAGGTCGCTGTTTTTCATTTTCAGTTGGGTCTGGCTACGCGAGACTAGTCCAGACTAAACCATGTCCTATTTGAAAATAGCCCATCTACAAGCTCAAAGTTGTGAGCTTGTAGATCTGCTATTTTCAAAAGGGAATCTTGGAAAATTTTGAATATTTTTGCAATATTTTAACAACACAAATCTTGCATGGGTGTACGTGGCCAAACCCATATTAATTTAGGGGTACAGTATACAATTTCCAGCAGGCTGTACACACACACACACACACACACACACACACACACACACACACACACACACACACTCCCTCTCTCTCTCTCTCTCTCTCTCTCTCTCTCTCTCTCTCTCTCAGCCAGCTTTTCACTTCCCTTATGTCTCCCCCATTCCCCAGAATCCCCACGCAGTCCAACACACACACACACACACACACACACACACACACACACACACACACACACACACACACACACACACACACACACACACACACACACACACACATGACATGCTGTATGATTTCTGGCTATCAAACTGTGTGGTTGCAGAGAAATAAACAGCACATGCATAGAGCACAGATACACACACGCACACACGCACGCACATACATGCATATGTAGAGGGTTCAGAAAATGCCTCTATTTAAAGTTTTGCAGTAAAACATACACCCCCCATTTTTTAAGATTATCAGAATTACTCTAACATTATTGTGACACTTTGTATGTGTTTTCACATCTTATTAGACTTCCAAGTCAGTAGATGGCGCCCCTGCGCTCCTGTGAATGACAGAGGAAACACTATAGTCTTGGCCCACGCATGCGCAGCTCAGTAATAAACCGCTGCTGGCTGAGCGAGGCAAGATAAAAGTAACGTGTCTGTTCCTCGTTTTCCACAGGTAATGATATAACTATCTAAAACATTCCTAAGGATGTTAAAACTAATGTGAACTGTCAGTGACATGTTTTGTAACGTTTTGAGTGTACCTGAAGTAAGTTTGGACGAGTAGTTTTATTGTTTTGTTGAGTTGAATAATGGCTGCTGCCAGGTAGTTTGTTTCACTGTGTTACCACACAGAAAGCACACAGAAAGCACACGTGGTGCGCGTGCACGTGCGTGCGTGCTTGTGTGACTGAGAACGTGTATTTGGAGCTAATGGTATGAATATAAGAGTATTAGATTTAGGAAATGTTTTATTGTTATTGTTGATGGAATCTGATGATTCTGACCACAGTATTAAGAGTTTATTTGGAGTAAAGAATACAAAAGAGTATTTTTGCACTTTATTTTGTTTTTCTGAAGAATACATTGTATTTTTGTATTATTTGATTTATTGTATTTTTGCAAGTATTGTGAAGAGAAATGTCTGTTGGACTGTTAAACAGTATTTTGTGATATTGAAAGCATTTTGTGATATGATTGAAAGTATTGAGATGGTAAATGATATTGATATTTGTTCAGTAATAAACCGCTGCTGGCTGAGCGAGGCAAGATAAAAGTAACGTGTCTGTTCCTCGTTTTCCACAGAATACATGATCCACAGTGCACCCTTGCCTGTGTGTCACTTGTACCGGCCCAGATTCCCCTAGGTCTGAGGCCGGTAACAATTGGGGGCTCGTCCGGGATACAGCGCCACCTAGCTGGGAAAGTGGGAACTGCCACGGAGAGAACCTGTGCCTAAAGCTTCAGGGAAGGCTGCATTGCTGTGCGTCATCCAGAAAGTAGAGGCCACAGGGGCTAAAGATGGCTACCACAACCCCACGACGGATGCTGATCTTCAAGATCCAAAAGAGAATCTTAGCTTTAAGTACCAGTCAGTTACTGGCTTTTGCCAGTGCGGTTGATAAAGACTTAGACACTGAGGACCTTGCGGTCCTGAGTGAACCAGAACTATTTGATTTGATTGTCGATTACCTAAGAAGTGAGAAGTTGAGAGGCATGGATGATGAAGGCATGTCTCAACTGCTTCACCTCGACGACATGCTCGATGACATGTTAAGAGCCCCGGATAAAGGAGATGCTGTGAGAGGAGCTGGCGTTGAAGGAGCTGACGACGGAGGAGTGGTCGAGGCTGCACCCCTCCAGGTGGAAGATACAGCGACTCGTCAACTGACCAGTTCAACTGCAGCAACCATGGACAGTCACCTGCTGTCCTCACCCAGGGAAAGAGACATTCACACACCACAACCGACCATGGACAGAGACAATAACGCACCAGCCAGGAACCACGCCACTACATCACCAGCCAGATCCATCACCAACAGTGCAGGTGGTGCCCCTCCTGGCCGTGCCAGTCCGTCCTCAAGTATGGGTGAGCAGGTGGTGAGGTTTACTGATGTAGCCGCTCTGTTTCCACGCAGAGAGTTTAAACTTTATGGTGGTCAGATTTCTGACACAGGGTCTGAGATGTCATACAGTAGCCTTTGTAAACAAATGGATGAAGGGTTAAATGAAGGGTTTAGTGAGTCAGAGGTTATCCGCACTGTGCTTAAGATCACTAAACCTGGTACATTCAGGGAGATGTTAACTAACAAAGATGACCTTACTATGAGTGAGTTAAAACGTTTTCTCCGCTCCCACATTAGAGACAAAAACAGCACTGAGCTCTTTCAGGAGCTTAGTACTGCCAAACAGCAAGACAAAGAGGGCCCACAGCAATTTTTGTACAGAATCATGGGACTAAAACAGAGAGTTGTTTTTGAGTCACAACAGCCAGGTGCAGATTTTTGTTATGACAGAAAGCTTGTTCAAGGTACATTCCTTCACACGCTCTACCAAGGGTTAAATGAGAAAAATAACCATGTCAGATGTGATCTCAAACCTTTCCTTACAGACTTGCAGGTTAATGATGACCTTCTCTTAGAACAGATCACTAAGTCCACAAGTGAGGAGGCAGATAGGTTGAAACGCCTTGGTACAGTTACTAAAACCCGACCAGTGGCTGTAAGTGCAGCTCAGACTGAGCAGACTGACCAGACAAAACAGACCAAAGTTGACTCTGAATTACAGGCTAATCGTGCTGCTATTCTAGAGCTGACTGCACAAGTGGCCTCACTAACTAAACACTTTGCCCAGGGGGTCAAGCCCACAGAACCTGTCACTCCTGAAAGCTCTGGTCCACCCCCCACCCGACCCTCAATTCGACCCCAGACATCAACGAATGAGACCAGGGGCAGATGTCATGATTGTGTGCAAAAGAACATTAAGAGCTGCCCTCACTGTTTCATTTGTGGTCAGGAAGGACATAGAGCAGTTGGCTGTCTGAAAAGAAAGGCTTCGGGAAACGAGAGGAGGTCACTGGAGTGAGGCTGCCAGTGACTGTTGCCAGTAACAAGCCTCCAGTACAGGTTAACTCCATTGAAACTGTAAACCCCGTAAAACAAACTACACAGCGCCAGTCAACACCCAGAAAACGTGTAGCACAACTAATTGGCAAGCGATGTATGGTCTCATGTGCAATTAATGGGGTCCCGCTCCAAATGCTGCTTGACTCAGGGGCCCAGGTGACCATGGTGGGGAGGGCGTGGATAGAGGAAGCGTTGCCCAGTGTCAAAATCCAGCCACTCTCATCCCTATTCCCCGATCAAAATCGATATATCGAAATATCTGCAGCAAATGGCACAGCGGTTCCCTTTGATGGATGGGCTTATGTTGACTTACAGATACGCAGTGAGAGCCATGGACATGCTGACATACAAGTGCCCATATTAATCAGTCAGAGCTGCCTTGACTGTCCCCTTTTAGGTAGCAATGTCATTGCAGAGATGATCAAAGAGAACATAGAACAGGTGGATATTACAGCCATACTGAAGGAAGCCATGAGTGTCAGTGAAAGCACAGTGGAAACCCTGATTTCTGTTCTCCAGATACTGGCCCCTGATGAAACGCCTCCCCATTGCACTGTACGGGTCGGAAAGAAAGGACTAACTATCCTCGCTGGCCAAATCTGTGAGGTGAAGTGCAGAGTCAGAGCATGGCCCCAGGGCAGAACAATGTTATTTGAGCCCAGCCCAGAAAACCACTGTCCTGAGGGTTTAGACCCCTTTCCCTCTTTAGTAGATGTCCCCTGTGGCTCATCAAAAATGGCCAAAATCCCTATTCAGAATTTCACTAAACATGACATCTATCTGTCACAGAGAACCATTCTGGGCACACTTGAGGAAATTACTGAGGCCAAACCCATTAACCATTCCCCCAACAACCCAAAGCCCATAAACCGTCCCACTGCTCAAACCTGCTCCGCTCTGACTCGAGATAAATGGCACCCACCTGTCGAATTGTCACACCTCGAAGAGGAGGAACAAGAGATAGCCAGAGACATGTTATACGACGAGTCAGATGCATTTGCCAAGGATGATGCTGACATAGGTTGCATCCCAAACCTGCAGCTTAAGATTCAGCTAAATGATGAGACACCAGTCCAAAAGCGCTACAATGCAATTCCAAAACCCCTCTACAGAGAGGTAAAAGAGTATGTCCAGAACCTGCTTGACCATGGCTGGATAAGAAAGTCCACTTCACCGTACTCATCCCCCGTGGTCTGTGTCCGAAAAAAAGATAAGAGCTTGCGTCTATGCGTTGACTACAGGGAGTTAAACCGCAAAACTGTCCCAGACCGTCATCCACTCCCACGCATTCAAGACCTGCTGGATAACCTGGGGGGCTACTCCTGGTTCTCACTACTCGACCAAGGCAGCGCTTACCACCAGGGCTTTGTCGATGAGAGTTCCAGGCACCTGACTGCTTTTAGTACCCCTTGGGGACTATACGAGTGGCTTCGCCTCCCTTTTGGCCTTACCAACGCCCCAGCGGCCTTTCAACGATGTATGGAGGGCGTCTTTGATGGCATGAGAGACGAGTGCTGCTCTCCTTATCTGGATGACGTGCTCTGCTTTTCCAAATCCTTCCATGACCACGTGGAGGACCTGAGGCGGGTGCTCCGTCGCCTGCGGGAGCATGGCATCAAGTTACGTGCAAAGAAATGTGAGCTGTTCAGACGACAAGTGAGATACATAGGGCGCCTAGTGACAAGTGAAGGTGTCCAGATAGACCCTAAAGACCTGGAAGCAGTGTTGCAGTTAAAAGAGAGAGAGCCAAAGAATGTGGGGGAAGTCAGAGGTCTATTAGGCTTCTTAGGCTATTATAGATCCTTCATACAGGACTTCTCTAGGATTGCACGGCCACTGTTTAAGCTAGCAGAGGGTCCCAGTCAGCCCAACCAGAGGCCTGTTAAAGATAATAATACTGCACCCAAAAGAAATGTCACAAAGTCTAGCCAGCTCCCCTCTAAAACACCTGTCCAGTGGACCCTCGAACACAACACAGTGCTGTTGTCTCTCGCCTTGTAGACATGTTGACCAATCCACCCATTTTAGCCTACCCAGATTTTAATTTGCCTTTTGTGTTAAATACTGACGCATCCAACGAAGGTCTGGGGGCTGTGCTCTATCAACAGCAGGGGGGTAAACTCTGCGTCATCGCTTATGGATCCAGAACACTCACGCCTGCAGAAAATAATTACCATCTCCATTCTGGTAAGCTCGAGTTTCTGGCATTGAAGTGGGCCATCTGCGATAAGTTCCGGGATTATCTCTACTATGCACCCACATTCACTGTGTACACAGACAATAACCCCCTTACTTATGTTTTAAGCACAGCCAAACTCAACGCTGTTGGACATCGCTGGGTGGGTGAGTTGGCGGATTTCCACTTCACCATAAAATACAGGCCAGGCAAGGCGAATGCTGACGCAGACACACTGTCACGGTATCCAGTAAAGCTCCAGGGTCACATAGGGGAGTACACTGAAGCCCTGCCCCCAGATGTAGTTTCCACCATATGGCAGGGGAACAAAGCGGTGGCCGAGAAGGATGTGCCATGGATGGCTGCACTGCAACTCTCATCTGGTGGTGATGACGACCCCTCTGTGACAGTCCCCACCATCACCCCAGAGGACATTAGAGCTGCCCAGAAAGAGGATGCATCAATCTTTGAGGTGATGACATTAAAGAGGAATGGATGGAACCCTAATGACAAAGACAAAAGACAAATGGGACAAGAGACAAGGAGACTAGTACATGAATGGAACAGACTCAAACTTGACAAAGGAATTCTGTACAGGCAATCAGGAAAATGGAAACAGCTCGTTCTCCCCAGTAAGCTGAAGTCCACCGTGCTCAAACACCTGCATGATGACATGGGTCATGTCGGGGCTGACAAAGTAATCCACCTGGCGAGGCAAAGGTTCTATTGGCCATTCATGCAGCGTGAAATAGAGGACTATGTCATCCGCCAGTGCTCATGTATTAAGCAGAAACGACCCACCATCCCAGAAAAAGCACCCATGGGTTCAATCACAACCAGTGCCCCATTTGAGCTTATTTCTATCGATTATCTCCACCTAGAGCCAAGTAAAGGAGGCTTTGAGTACATTTTAGTCCTGGTAGATCACTTTACCCGCTTTGCACAAGCCTACCCGACTAAGAATAAGTCAGGCAAAACCGCAGCTGAGAAAATCTTCAGTGATTTTATTCCACGTTTTGCGTACCCTGAAAAATTGCACCATGACCAGGGACGAGAATTTGAGAATAATCTGTTCCAGCGACTCCAGCAGCTGTCTGGCATTTCCCATTCTCGAACTACCCCATACCACCCGCAGGGGAACCCTGTGGAACGCCTGAATAGAACACTGTTACAGATGCTCCGCACTCTCCAAGAGGAAAGAAAAGCTGAGTGGAAAGACCATTTGCCCCACATAGTCCATGCGTACAATTGTACGAGGCATGAAGCAACCGGCTATTCGCCCTTCTTTCTCCTCTACGGAAGAGCCCCACGCTTGCCCATTGACTTAGTGTTTGATCTGAGAACTGATGAAGAGGTGTCGAATCGACAGGAATTTGCACAGAAATGGGCTTCTCGGATGCAAGATGCTTACAGGATCGCCTCAGAGAATAGCCAAAAGTCCTCAGCAAAAGGAAAAAAATACTACGACCATGGTGTTAAAGGGATTGCACTTCAGCCAGGAGATCGTGTGCTTGTCAGAAACCTTTCTCAGAGAGGTGGACCTGGCAAACTCCGTGCTTACTGGGAGGAGAGAGTTCACAGAGTTATTGAAAGGATGGGAGACGGACCTGTGTACAAAGTGCAAGCAGAAAAAGGAGACAAAACTATCCGTGTGCTGCACCGTAACCTCCTGCTACCTGTAAATGACTTGCCATTTGAACAAGATGAGCAGCCCAGCCTTCCCCAAAAGAAACAGAAAAAACAGAGAGACAGACAGACTCACAGCAGAGAAGCAGCTGAGCAGGAGTCTGATGATTCTGCTGAAGAGGAAGGATATTACTACAGCCTCCGACCGTTACCTGTGTTTACAAGGAGGTCAGTCAGACATCAGGCACCTCAACCTGAACCACACAGTAATCTCAGAGCAGTAGCACCTGAATTCCAACCTCCAGGACTAGCAACAGAAGCAGGTGATGTGCAGCAGCAAGAGGAAACTCTTCCAGTTGCAGTGCCAGCATCAGCACAAGCACCAACACCAGCTGACACACTGCCTGCTGAGGATGATCAGGAACAACCTGTAATGGATGACAATGAGGGTGATACAGATCCAGGGGTACCAGAGGAAATGGTTGAACCTGACACAGAGCCACGAGGTGAAGAGGAACTGCCTGCAAGGAGGTCTACCCGGAATGTAAAACCCAGAGAAAGATTCACATATGAACATTTCGGTCAGCCGTCATACCAGCACTGGAGACCCGGAGCAAACGCCATGTTCACATGTGTGCCTTACCCCATGACCCCTTACCCAGTCCTGCCCGAAACCTACTACTACCCTACCCCAACCGTATGGACTTATTAGACATAGGACAGAGGACTTGTATTAGCATAGGATTTGACAGACACTGTCACACTTACTGACTTGACGGACATTGACTAACCCCAACAAAACTTACCAGACACTACACAGACCAGACAGATGACCTTTTCCTAGACTATTACCTGACTACTCATTGTTGGTTTAGTTCTAGATGTCAGGAGACATCTCTTAAAGCAGGGGAGAGTGTAGAGGGTTCAGAAAATGCCTCTATTTAAAGTTTTGCAGTAAAACATACACCCCCCATTTTTTAAGATTATCAGAATTACTCTAACATTATTGTGACACTTTGTATGTGTTTTCACATCTTATTAGACTTCCAAGTCAGTAGATGGCGCCCCTGCGCTCCTGTGAATGACAGAGGAAACACTATAGTCTTGGCCCACGCATGCGCAGCTCAGTAATAAACCGCTGCTGGCTGAGCGAGGCAAGATAAAAGTAACGTGTCTGTTCCTCGTTTTCCACAGGTAATGATATAACTATCTAAAACATTCCTAAGGATGTTAAAACTAATGTGAACTGTCAGTGACATGTTTTGTAACGTTTTGAGTGTACCTGAAGTAAGTTTGGACGAGTAGTTTTATTGTTTTGTTGAGTTGAATAATGGCTGCTGCCAGGTAGTTTGTTTCACTGTGTTACCACACAGAAAGCACACAGAAAGCACACGTGGTGCGCGTGCACGTGCGTGCGTGCTTGTGTGACTGAGAACGTGTATTTGGAGCTAATGGTATGAATATAAGAGTATTAGATTTAGGAAATGTTTTATTGTTATTGTTGATGGAATCTGATGATTCTGACCACAGTATTAAGAGTTTATTTGGAGTAAAGAATACAAAAGAGTATTTTTGCACTTTATTTTGTTTTTCTGAAGAATACATTGTATTTTTGTATTATTTGATTTATTGTATTTTTGCAAGTATTGTGAAGAGAAATGTCTGTTGGACTGTTAAACAGTATTTTGTGATATTGAAAGCATTTTGTGATATGATTGAAAGTATTGAGATGGTAAATGATATTGATATTTGTTCAGTAATAAACCGCTGCTGGCTGAGCGAGGCAAGATAAAAGTAACGTGTCTGTTCCTCGTTTTCCACAGAATACATGATCCACAGTGCACCCTTGCCTGTGTGTCACTTGTACCGGCCCAGATTCCCCTAGGTCTGAGGCCGGTAACACATACATACATACAAATTACTTAAATTAAATTAAATTGTCCTAAGGCAGGGCCGAACTGTAGACGTGAGGTGGCGTGAGGGGGCCCAACCTCTAGTAATAATAAAAGCCAGATGTTAGTGGGTATTTTTTTGGTCCATAGCTGAGTGGTTAGTGAGTCCGCCTAGGGAGCCAGAGGCCCTGGTTGCCGCAGGTTCGATTCCCGGCCAGGCCAGCATATGTGTCGATGAAATGAAATTTGTCCCTGAGCAAGACTCTTAACCCCTAATTGCTCACAGGTTCTCATTGGAAACAAGACCGCAAGGACTTTCATGAACGACCTGTTAAAAGGAATTATCCTTAAGTGTTATAGATAAATACCCGTGACTCCTGCAGAGCCAACATATGGAAGAGACATATGACTGTAATTCTACAGTACATACTTACATTGTGTACAGTACGTAGGTCTATAGGGTTTTGTAGGTGTGGGAACCCTTCCCTCTAAAAGCCAGATGTTAGTGGGTGTTTAGTTGTTGTCCAATGGGGAAAATCGAATCTTTTCTGAGACATAATCGCAGTACAATACAGCACAAAGAGAACATACATGTAGCGTGAACATAAACGTGACAGATCTATTAGACCACTCCCTTTCTACAGGCCTGGTCTCTCATCATTTTACTGTACACTTTTCCTGCATCCTACAATGGCACAGGAAGAATCTGTTGGTAAGTAAAGACAGAAGTATGAACTGAACAAAATACCTTTTTAATAGACATAAACATGTCTGATCAATAATAGTAATCATCAAGGAAAAACATTGGGAATGTATTTTATTTAATATATTTAATCTTGTATTGGTATTTGTCTCAACGGTAAAGTTATTTAACTTCTTCCTAATTTTCCATAATTTAGAAAGACATTTTTACCTCCATTTCAGATTTTTGTCTGTTATAACTTTCTGATACATTTTGACTTGGAATGTATTTTAAGGTTTTATGATGAAATGTATAAAATGTGTGTGATTTAGAGAGAGACAGAGTCAGAGAGAGAGAGAGAGAGAGAGAGAGAGAGAGAGAGAGAGAGAGAGAGAGAGAGAGAGAGAGAGAGAGAGAGAGAGAGAGAGAGAGAGAGAGAGAGAGAGAGAGACACACACACACACACACACACACACACACACACACACACACACACACACACACACACACACACACACACACACACACACACACAGAGAGAGTGAGGGAGACAGAGAGCCTACTGTATTCATTTAGGGGCTCTCATCCAGTAGGAATGTCCTGAGCCGCACTGGGCTCAATCCTGTCTGTCTTTATCTGTCTCTGCTGAATGGACAGCAGTTAACAGTTGTCAATATCCATAGAGCTACGACACAAGAATGCACAGGATGCACAGACTGCATCGTCTTTGTCATGCTTTACATTTTAAACATAATTGAGAATGGTCCCACATATTCACTTTTCCATATCAAAAGTGGTTTGTGCCTCATCTAAATACCAATGAGCCTACAGTATATTGCTCAAGCTGTATTTTCCATTGCAGGGCAGAGCTCTAAAACAGTGAGAAGGCCTCTTAGAGATGTTGCTGTGTTTCTGGGGATGATGGGTCTTATACTGCTAGTGGTGTTCATAGGTCTGCTTGTGCACTGTAAGTATTCCATATCACAAAACAACCATACAAAGCTTGCTGAGGGATTTTGTCGCCTGACATTTTCTATCTTTGGCAATTACAGAATATACCGCAGTATGAACCTAAACCTTGATGATGTAGCTTCTCTTTTTGACCTATTTCTCCTTTTCTAGACTCTTTTTTTTTTACGTGTATTATTGCTTGCACTTGCAGATTGAGGTGAATAAAGTGTTGTTAGAAGGTTATTCACATAAAAAATAAGAATATCATTGTGTTAGCAACAGTAGAAACATCAGTGTTTATAATCACGATGTTTGGTTCTTTGCAGATAAATTAGCCTATGAACACCAGACCATGGAAAATTTGAATTGGAAATTATTTAGAGGTGAGTGAGGTTACAAACCATTTTGAAGCAATATTAACATTATTATTAACATTTTAATTATTGTCCGGGGTCGGAATGGGAAAAGAAGTGTAGAACTTGAATGTATGAACATATTTCAATGTTCTAGTTATCAAAATGTATGTATTTTGACATGAGAAATTCAATGGTGCCAATAGAAATTCAATATGGCTTATAGTTTTCAAGATGACGGACATTTTCAACTAGAATTCACAGTTACAAAGTCGTAATTCCATCAGAAATGAAGTTTCAACCGGATGTAGAGTAGTCCAAGGTCTAAGCAGTCTGTTGATCTATACATTACAATGTCAATCAGCTGAAATTATTTTTTATAAGAGAGTGATGTCAAAGCACAACCAGGGCACACTGGTGACATCATTGCTGTGAGACTCAGCATGGGGTTCAGTGTCGGTTAAGTCTCTCTTATAACAGTCACAACTGTGTTTATCTTCACCTTTTGGTCTTCTGTTTGCAGCTGAAAACTGCGACGAGCTGAAGATCTACAAAGATAACGTGAAGATAATCCAGTTAGAGAGTGAAGTAAACCACCTGACCCTTGAAGTAAGCCAGCTGAAGAGACAGACAGAGGGTGAGAGATGTTGCAAACCTTGATGAAGAAATATTAAATTGTTATCAGGGATATAGAGGTAGAAAATCTGAGTAAACTCATCACTGCTGGTGTATGACAACTATTATAGAACAGTAATGTAAAACAAAAAGAAAAATCATATAGGATTTAGAACAAAAACTCTTAGGATTTAGAACAGTGGTTCTCAAAAATAGCCGATATACAAGCTCACAGCGTGTCACTTTATGCCGCACTGCAAGCTCGAAAAAAAAATAATCTTGAAAGATCTTGAAGTGTTAGAAAAATGTTGAATAATTTAGATTTTAAATCTTTTAAATCTTATCTTCTGAGAGGGGGGTCCCTTGCTCAGATGGGGGGTCCGTGACCGAATACATATAATTTTGCGGGGTCCGCAGCATGAAAAAGTTTGAGAACTACTGATTTTGAAGGCATTAGAATCAGCCTCAGGTCTTAACACATTGCCTGCCAAGCATAGGTGGCGGGTGAGCCTGACAATTGGGAAGGCTAGGCTCGAGGCTGGGGGGCTCGAGCCTAGCGGTTTTAGGGTTAGGGTATAGTGTTAGGTTATTTAATGTGATGTTATGTTTAATGTGATGTTATGTTATTTAACGTGATGTGAGGGCCGCGAAGCCCTCTCCTCTCCTCCCTCCCCGCTTTGCTTTGCGGCCTAACCTCTAGTCCCAGCCTCCCAACCTTGGTCATGTGATAAGGAGGTCAGACTTCCTGTATCTGGTTGCTATGGCAACCTGCCAGATCAGGCTGAGGGTCTGATAGGCAAATCGGAAAATCAATCAAGCCGAGAGTCTGATCACTGATCGAGGTGGGGTGAGGAGCCTAAAACATAGCCAGAGCTCTGATCAACAGTCTGTGGCGGGTCTTGGAGGCATGTGGAGTGATCCTGTGCTTGCGACCCCGGACGAACTTTCGGAGCTTTTGTCAATTATATAGTAGTAAGATAGTAAGATTTGCACAAATCCCAGAATTTCCCAGCATAACATTTGGGAAGGCTTAGCCTACCCTAGTCTTCATTACCCGCCGCCTATGCTGCCAAGAACATACGCGTTCTTTCCATTTCCACAAGAGGGCGCTCTAACACAACTTAGGAATGGGGGGGGGGGATCTCCGGTGGATAGAGGAGACACTCTTTGTTCTCTGACTACTATTATTATTACAACTACATGTTAGAATGGATTATCAGTATATTGAAAATCCATCAGTAAATCTCCTGTTTGATGTTTTTAGACAAGTCGTGTCCCAATGGATGGGAGAAGTTTGGATGCAGATGTTACTACAGATCTACAGAGGAGAAAACATGGCAGCAAAGTAGAGAAGAATGTCTGAATCAAGGAGCTGATCTTGTGTCATTAACAGTACAGAAGAATTGTAATTCTAGCAAAGTCACTGTATGTGAGTGACTGAGTGGATGTTAAAATACATTGCTGTTCATTTGCAGGTACTGGGGCAGTGGATGGCCAATCAATAAAGACAATTACTGTGCAGTCTACCAGCACTATAATCGCAAAGGCTTTTGGGCTAGTGAGTTATGTTCAGCTACAAGGGCCGCGATCTGCGAGAAATGATTTTTGTTTTCACTTCATTGATGAAACTGAAGCTCAGTGTTCTGTTACAGTAGTAATAGTAGTGAAAATGATAAAAAACGCAACATTTTATTGTACAGAAGTTCAAACTGTTGTAGCCATAACCACTTTAATACAAAACACCAACTATGATGGTTTAGCATGTTATTCATTTTAATGTAACAACTTGAACCCTAGTGACCCAATTCTGGGGACGAATATTTGCAGAAAATAGCAGATCTACAAACTCACAAAGCGTCCCAACACGATGCATTGTGAGCTTGTAGATCGGCTATTTACAGCAAGGAGATTTGGTGAAGAGGGAAATAATCAAAGTGGGGTTCAGGGACCCCTAGGGGTCATTGGGGGGGTTCCATGGTCCCCAGTAAAAGTAGTTAATATAGCATCAAAGCAAGTGTTAACTATTTTGTTATTTGGCTATTTTTTGTAATTTAAAAAAAAACAATATAATTATATTTTTTACATTTTTCTTATTTTCTTAACACAAATCTCCTCTTATGGGGGTCCCTTGTGCAAAATGTATTTTAGATGGGGGTTCGCGGCCAATTATATATCAATTTGGGGGTCTTGACATGAAAATGTTTGAGATCCACTTTACTAGCAAGGGTTCCAAAACTTTTCAGGCTGTGACCCCCAAAATAATCATATTTTAACTGGGGACCCCCCAAAATAATCATATTTTAACTGGGGACCCCCCATAATAATCATATTTTAACTGGGGACCACCCGAAATAATCATATTTGAACTGGGGACCCCCCAACATAATCATATTTAGACTAGGGACCCCCCACCCTCACTTGGAATTGCAGAGGCCTACATGAGGCCACTTATACTGTATGTTGTTTTGTTCAATGTTGCACATTAAGTTAATCATCTTGGGATCCCCCAAAATCATTTGGGGACCCCCTTGGGGTACCCGGCCCCAAGTTTGGGAACCACTGTTCTAGAGGATCTAGTATAGAGCCCTGGGGGACCCCAGTCAACTATTATAGGGTTTAACCCATCAAAACATCTGGCACTCTATGAGCTTGTAGATCTGCTATTTTTGAAAAATCTTGAATTTTTTTGCAAATCTTTGAATAATACCATATATATTTTTAAAGCAAACTTTTTAAACTGAAATCTTTGCTTCTGGAAATATTTTGAGATGGGGGTCCGCGGCCGAATACATATCATTTTGGGGGTCCTTGACATGAAAAGGTTTTCAGCACCGCTGATATAGCAACTTAGGTTTTTCAGAAAACACTTTTAGAAGACTTTTATAGAATGGGCCTCAGGTCTTATTGGGTTAAGTGTTAATATTTACACTGTGGAGGAATTCTGGATCAGTCAGCATGTTGAAGCAACTTGGAGTTGGACACACTTTGGATTTTTAAGATAACAACTTTATCCTTTGAAGCCCCTATAAAATAGCTGATCTACAAGCTCACAAGCTTGTACATATATGATATTATTGAACATTTTGATATTTCTGTAATAATATGTTTGAAATGTCTTGAAAATGCATGAATATTCATGAGTATGTTTGAAGATGTACCACAAGGCCAAGATAAGAAAGGTCTTACAGTAATGTGTCTAAGTCAGGGGTTCCCAAAGCATTACAGATGAGACCCAATGTGATGTCTCCCTGGGACCCAAACAAAAAGCATTATGAATGAACTACTTAAGCACTTATTTAACAGTGAAAATAGCAGATGTACAGTACAAGCTCACAAGTCCATGCCATGCACGCCGAGATTGTAGATTTGCTATTGTCACAATTTTATAAAAGTTGAAAATGTACATTCTTTTCAAGAAATGTTTGAATTTTCTTTATCTGTATTTTGAATGCTTTTTGATATGTTGCTTGATACAATGATATCACTGTGTGTAATTTTGTCACACTGTAGAGTATTTACTCAAGTTATACTTTTATAGGAGGTATTTTTTAGGCACTATGCGTCAAAATGTTTTTTTTTAAAAAGCAATTAAAATGTGTTTTATGTTTACAGGAGTAGTTCACCCAAACAATGACTTATTTTCTATCAAATACACACCCGGTCATCAAATTATTGGCTCAGACAAAAAGAAAATTCTCCATGAATTCAAGGCAGTCGCAGAATTTTTTGTTCAGTATACTGTTATATAAACAGTGGCTACTGACTATAGTCATTTAAGTGCAGGTGTGTGTGTGAAGTGTAATGAATTAATTTGTTTAAAGGTCATCCTTATGCTGATCTAAGCCATCCTAATGGCAGGGGAGCGAATAATGGAGGGGATTGAGATGAGATCCAACACTTGTGCTAATAGCGGGACCTGTTTTTAGAGGTTTGGGGGTCTGTCCTCCAATCAGGAAGACCCTCCAAAACAGTGTTTGTAAAAGAGCAAGAGGAGAAGTGAGAAGATGGGAGGACAGTAGCCTATACAGGATAGAGGCTTCAGTGATAGCAACTAGATAATGGCTGCATAAAACCAGTGGTGGGAAAAGTACTCAAATGTTTTACTTTAAGTAAAAACATCAATGCTGCAATGTAGAAGTAGCCTCCTCTGTTACAAGTAAAAGTACAAAAGTATTGGTATCAAAATGTACTTAAAGTACCAAAAGTAAAGTACTAAAATGTTTGAAAATAGCAGATCTACAAGCTCACAATGCGCCGCATCGCGACGCGTTGTGAGCTTGTAGATCGGCTATTTTCAAATAGCTTAGGTATAAAATCCTTTGATCCTGTTCAACACTATACAGCAGCCGTTTAACTGTCGGCATGGCAGAGACTATGTTTTGCACCCTGTCCTCCGTCCGTTTTTTTTTTTTCAATTACTTTTTAATTTCCTAATTTGTTTTATTGTATTTCTTTTTTTCATTTTCCCCAAAAAATATAAAATGTATTTAAAAAAATAGGTAATTGAAAAACCACAGCCTCTCACACATCAGAAGGCCAACATCAGTCACCATGCAGAACCAAGGACGGGTGTTTTCAATTAATCTAACATGGTTAAAATGGAGTTTGAAGTTACAATGGGTTCATATAGGAAGGGGCGTGTCTGATCAAATGGATATCAAATATCTAAATACTTAAAAAAAAAACTTAAACTTAAAAATAATAATAATAATACCGACAGTGACAGTCAACTGAAGTCCTTGTAATGTCTGTCTGTCTGTCTGTCTGTCTGTCTGTCTGTCTGTCTGTCTGTCTATCAGTACACCGAGCACCACTGACCACTTTCTTAACATGCTGAGGAAGGCTTGACGCCGAAACTAATAAAAAAAAAAGAAAAAAAGTTATACTACATGCTGATCTTCCATATAATGACCACATGAGGGGGCCATTGTAACTCGAAACTGGACAATACGTTCACTCGTAACTGTTCCCCACTCTGGCTCAGTTGTAGCCCTGAAACATGACTGTCATATCATGACTGTCATATCATGACAAATATAAAGTGCTTACCCCATGGATGCCTAGGATATTACAATTCACTTCGGGAGGGTATAAGTACCCGTATATCCTCCGTAGTGTTCAATAAAATGCATTTTAATCCGATTGGTGGCCATTTTCTCATAGAGTTATCATGTATCAGCGTGCAATACACCTCCTAGCCGAAAGGGTCCCGTAGTTGAAAGCGTGAGAAAATGCGGAGAAAATGGCCACCAATCCGCTTAAAATACTTTTTATTGAACAATTAGGAAAATACGGGTACTTCTGAGGGCCCTTACTGAATACTAACATTTGTGGCCATGAGGTAAGCACTTTATATCTGAAATATGAACGTTTATGTAGATGAACGGACTAAAATGGAAGAAAGTTTAACAACAAAAAAAACAGGTAGAAGTTCAGCTATGACGGTCGTGATGGACGAGCGTCATGTAATCCATGGCTAGTTTAGTTGAAGAAGGACTTCTTTGGGATACACAACAACAACAACAACAACAACAACAACAACAACAACAACAACAACAACAACAACAACAACAACACATTATTATAATTGTGTTGCCTACATATATTGTAATAAATTCAATGATACATATAGTGTGTATTTGTAATAAATTAGATGATACATGTAGTGTATTTGTAATTCATTGGATGATACATAGCAGCAACAAAAAATAACAAACTCTTTGCTGCTGCCGTCCATTGAGTTATTTTATTCTATTTTTTTTTATGTGTAAGTTTTATTTTCACTTGGTTTATTGTGAATCAACTAGTGTGATCCGGTCTACAGCCCGCCTACGGTATCCGGTCATTTACACGCACACATACATTCAAGAAACGTTTCCGTATCCGCTCTAGACTCAGACCGGATCAGCAACGGTCTGTCGGTAATGATGCAGAGAAACCCGGAGCCGCCAGGGGGCACTGTGAGGACTTCAGCTTCCGCTCCCAGCGGCACCGGAACAACAATATATCACCAGGAAGTGTTCTTCTCGTCTCGTAGGTCTGAAAAAAACAACAACAGCGACAACATGGAGGCGTTTATTTGTGTTCCGTTTATTAAGTCGTTAAAGTCGAAAGCCGTTACTTTATCATCTGACGCTACAGTGTGTGAGCTGCTGCACACTGTGACCGAGACACATGTAAGAATGTTTACTATAATACAACTTGTGCTAACAACACATAGTTTACACTAATACAACTTTATCGTGCTGTTAGCAGTGAGCTAGCGGCTAAACATGCTAACAACACAGGCCCGTTTGTAACCTCTGCTCTTAGATGAGGTTCCACTACGTAGGCAGTGCTGGAAAGTAACTAAGTACATTTACTGTACTTAAGTACAATTTTGAGGTGTTTTTTTTTACTTTACTGGAGTATTTCCAATTTTCAGTATTTACTCCACTACATCTCAGAGACAAATATTGTACTTTTACTCCACTACAACAATTCTATGAACACTTAGTTACTAGTTACTTTCTAGATTTAGGTTTTTATTTGTAAACATACATTAAACATACACTATACTCTATTTATATTTCGGCTATTTGAAAATAGCAGATGTACAAGCTCACAACGCGTCGGAGGTGACTTCCTGTTCCTCTGATCATAGCTCATGGATCTGTTTTGAAAAATCAAATCTTTGCTTCTGGGGGTCCCTGGAACAAAATATTATTAGACGGGGGTCCGCGGCCAAATATACATATTAATTTGGGGGTCTTGACATGAAAAGGTTAGAGAACCACTGGTCTATGGAAATAGATAGATCCTGCGTGGGGCAGGACTTAACCTGGCATGATTACGTCCTCATGGTTGTATTGATGATGTCATGGCTGTATTGATGATGTCATGGTTGTATTGATGATGTCATAATTGTGTATCAGGGACTTCCTCGTCTCGACTTCTACGTGAAGAACAACGGCCGTCTGTCCAGCCTTGATGACATCGTCCAACATGGAGGCGTTTATCACCTGGAGCCCCGCCTACCTGGAGGGAAAGGAGGTGACTTCCTGTTCCTCTGATCATGCTGTATATTATTAGGGTTATGTTATAGTATTATATGGTATATTATTAATGTTATATTAACTCTATAATAATATATTAATTCTTAAGGGTTTTGCTCCATGCTCAGAGCTCTGGGGTTACTATGTTATAGTATGATATGGTATATTAATGCTATATTAACTCTTTAGGGTTAGCTTATAATATTATATGGTATATTAATGCTATATTAACCCTATAATAATAACCCTTAAGGGTTTTGCTCTATGCTCAGAGCTCTAGGGTTATGTTATAGTATTATATGGTACAGTATATTAGCCCCTTGGGGTTCGGCTCCATACTCAGCTCTGGGGTTATTATGTTATAGTATTAAATGGTATATTAATAATATATTAACCCCCTAGGGTTCGGCTCCATACTCAGAGCTCTGGGGTTACTATGTTATAGTATTAAATGGTATATTAATAATATGTTAACCCCCTAGGGTTCGGCTCCATGCTCAGAGCTCTGGGGGCTCAGATTGAGAAGACCACCAACAGGGAGGCGTGTCGAGACCTGAGTGGGCGTCGCCTGAGAGACGTCAATCATGAGAAAGAGTAAGACACGGCCACACATTAAGACACGCCCACACTAGTTCAGAACAGTGGGTTGCGCACGTCATCCAGTTTGTCGCTGGTGCTGGATACAGTGTAACAGTTCAAAAGAAGTGTTTAGTTCACTTTAAAACACAGAAAATATCACATGGTACAACGTTTGGGTCACAGTTGTTCTTCATCAGGTGACCCACCTCCCTTTATATAGTAGTGGGTCACAACACGTGACCACGGAACTTATAGGGCAGAAGTAGGTTATATTGAACACCGATCTGTGAATATTTACTATTGTGGGTGTCCCACCACATGACATGCAAGTATAAAGACAATGTTTAGACATTTTTTACATTTTTTAAAACTATCTGTTTTTATATATTTTTTTGTACTACAGTGCTTGAAGCTTAGCAATCTGCTCGAGGAGCACAAAGAGTACATTTTACAGTAATAAAGGTGATGAAGACATTAGACATTTAGGGATTATGATTAGACATTTAGAGGTCAGGTTTAGGGGTTGGAATTAGACTTAAACATGATTTATACTTAATTGCGTGCGCCATGCACCGACAAATAGCCGATCCTTAAGCTTGTAGATCTGCTATTTTTCAGCTTTAAGGTTAAAGATGGCAAAATGTATTAAACATAACATTCTTAAAATTGCAGTCCATGTTGAATGTCCTCACGTGTGTGTGTGTGTGTGTGTGTGTGTGTGTGTGTGTGTGTGTGTGTGTGTGTCAGGATGGCAGAGTGGTTGCAGAAACAGGGCGAACGTGAAGCAGAGAAAGAACAACGTCGACTGGACAGAATCCAGAGGAAACTGTCTGAACCCAAACACCACTTCACTGACCCCCAGTTCCACCAGCAATGTCACCACCTTTCTGAGAGACTGGACGACTCTGTTCTGAAAGGTACAGTAGCACCTTTCTGTTCTTAAAGGTACAGAAGTAGTACTGTAAGGGTGAAGAGTCTAGGACGTGTGGAGCGTTGTCCAGGGTGTTTTAGAGAATGGGGGAAGAGTCTAGGACGTGTGGAGCGTTGTCCAGGGTGTTCTAGGGAAGGGGGAAGAGCCTAGGACGTGTGGAGCGATGTCCAGGGTGTTTTAGAGAATGGGGGAAGAGTCTAGGACGTGTGGAGCGATGTCCAGGGTGTTTTAGAGAATGGGGAAGAGTCTAGGACGTGTGGAGCGTTGTCCAGGGTGTTTTAGAGAATGGGGGAAGAGTCTAGCACGTGTGGAGCGATGTCCAGGGTGTTTTAGAGAAGGTTCTTACGGCTTGCCTGTGTTAGCTGATCTAAGTGAGTGGGAGGGGTTGTAGGGTTGGATCGCACGCACGCACACACACACACACACACACGTTTCTTTGAGGCACTTCGTTGTTCTCTCTGCATTCTATTTATTTGACTGTTTACCATGTTTCTTATTGACTAGAGTTGATGTTTACTCTGCTTATTGTGATCTCACACTACTAAGTCTCTCTGGATAAGAGGTGTGCTGAATGTCTATTATAAATAGTAATTGTCCTTGTTTCAGGGATGCAGACATATATACAGTATATCATATTGTGTATTTTTATTAGGGCTGGTACTTGAACTGATTCATTTCGATTACTTAATTACAGAAAATTAACATTTTAATCGCGCTTAGTTTTTGCACCACAGAACCCTTCTCACTGGAGGGGTTTCAGGCGTTCCGATCATGCCGGTGCACCAAGACCGGTGGTCTGTTTATTATTTTGGCCAAGGATATTGAGGGAGAGTTGATAGACTGAAGGCGTCTATCTTATTTTTATTTTTAGATCAATATGGACTAACTAAATTGTTGGTAGTGTTATGGCCTTTGAAGCAACAGAGTTTTGTTTTTGTTAGTCTGGTTTGTTCATACAGGATATTGGACAATAAGGTCAATCAAGACATCTTTATTTTTATTTCTCCTAATGGTCAGGGTTTCCACTGTTTTGGAATGTACTTGAAAGTATTGTGTTTTACTTGTGCTTGAGTTTACAGAAGGTCCTTGAATGTATATATATATTTTGATTAATTCATTACAAAGTCTCTATTTAATTAGATACATTTTAATCGAGTCACAGCCCTAATTTTATATATATCTAACAGGGATGCAGGCATATATATATATATATATATATATATATATATATATATATATATATATATATATATATATATATATATATATATATATATATATATATATTAAAAAAAAAAAATTAATAATATATGATGTATATCTAACAGGGATGCAGGCATCGTCCAGTGCTCTGGTGTCAGTGGAGGAGGGGCAGGAAGGACGCAGAGGAAAAAGAATCAACAAATCACGTCAAGAGGACCAGCAGCACGCCAAGAAGACACGCATGTGGTCAGTCACACTGATACTGGCTTCTGATTGGTCACCTCAATACATCTGTTTTCACATCAGTGTTACATTTTTAGTTGACTAAAGACTACGTTTTGCACCCTGTCCGTCCGGCCGGCTGTAAACAGCTAATCTCGTCACCGTTGGCTTGATGAGCCAACGGTGAACCTCTGGCCCAAATGTTTCACATCGACTTGTTATAGCGCCACCAGTAGGCAGATTTTTGCACAACACATTTTTTGACAGTACTCCTACAGATGTTATCCATGTTACACACATAATGCGAACCCTGGTTAACTGTGTTTCTGGCTGTTACACACACAATGTGAACCCTGGTTAAATGTGTTTCAGGACGGGGGTTGATGACCTGGACAGCTCTGAGGATGATGATGATGATGATGATGATGATGAAGGCTTGCCCTCCATCAGTCCTGTGAGCCAGGCAGCTCAGAGGAGCGTTGAACCCCAGCTGTCTGACAGGTAATGGATCCTCTATGGCTCCTCCCCCAAGGACCACATTAACTATTTATTCAATATCTTCATCTATTAACTATGTATTCAATATCTTCATCGATTAACTATGTATTCAATAGCTTCATCTATTAACTATGTATTCACTATCTTCATCGATTAACACTATTCATTATCTTCATTGGGGGCTCAAGTAACTGAAAAAGTCTTTAGTTGTATTACTGGTGAAACTAGGGCTCCTCATCATATCCTTTATGACAACGTACGATGGTCATCCCTCTTTATTTTTAGGACCACCATTCCATTTTGCATTGGAGCATTAGCACTTACCCTTAGGGGCTAATGTCTCTAACAGTGTAATTGTTTAAGTAGTGACGTATTTATGTCATGTCAGCACTATGTCAGGGAGGTTTAGACTGAAAGAACGAGCCCAATCGATGGTCTTGAAGGGCGGATCCAAACCCAGCCGCCCGGTTTCCTGCGGCGCTTCCTATTGCTTCACCAATCTATGTCCCCACCTCCCCTCCCCCCCGGCCTGTGCACGGAGCACGCTGACTTCACCAAATTTAGAGCGACGCCCCTCTGCACTCTGATTGGTTAGGAGATAACAAGGTCCTAAGACCATTCCTGCATGGTTCTCCCAGGCTTTTTTTCTTTTGTAACAAAAAAAAGCCATGGGTTTCCGAGGCTAGGGTGGTTTGACATGTTCAGTTGAAACATTATGAGCTGCTGTTGTGAAGTGACTGACTGCCATCATGATTATGTTTGTTGGATATGTGTTCAGTAATACTAGTTTGAAGGGGTCTTATGCTCCAGTGTGTTGTTGACTTCTTCTTTCTTTATTATATATGATCCAGTGTGTTGACTTCTTCTTTGCTTATGGGCTGCGGGCCGGTATAACTTGTGTTATCATTGATGTATTTCAGAGAACAAAGCAGTTCCACTGCCATGGAGACAGAACCACAGTCCAGTGCAGAGAGCAGCTCCAGTGGTCCACAGTCCAGTCCAGCAGAACCTCAGCCTGGGCCCAGTGTGCGGTGTGATCCCAGTGGATCCCAGTGTGATCCCAGTGCTCCAGAAGCCAACTCACCACAGCACAGCGAGCAGAAGGTAAATTAAAACCTGTTTGGAGACGCTTTTGCGTCAGTTAGTGGTGCTGGACAGAGAGTAACAGTTCAGAATCATACGAATCTGCACAACAGTAGTGCATTAAAATGTCTTTACAGATGTTTTGTAAAGTACAAAAGGAAGTTTGACGGATGTGTTGAAAACTGTAAGAACGTTATCGCTTGTTCTTTTTCATTTCAATTCAATATAATGAATAGGAAACAATGTAATCTTAAGGAGAATCAAACGTCCTGTTGTTTTCATGAAGTCAGTCACAGTGCTGAAGACTGACTAGACCTGCTCTTAAATCCTGGAGGTTTTCATTCTGCTCTTGTGAAACGAACATGAGGTTAGACATAAGATATATTAAGTCAATATATATCTATCTCTCCTCAAAAGGCGTCCTAAATATGTCTATGGAGACCAATCAATCCAACCAGTTTCAGAGAGTCCTGAAGTTTGTCCCATTTGTGTGGAGAAATTGTTCACTGTTCATACTGTACGTGGACTGATGTATCGTAACATAAGGTGTTGATGTGCCTCTGTGTGTTTGTTTGTTCTCAACAGCAGACGGAGGCTCCAGTTGACCCGGAGGTCACAACCTCAGGTCCAGTTGACCCTGAGGTCTCGACCCCGGGTCCAGTTGACCCTGAGGTCGCGACCTCGGGTCCAGTTGACCCGGAGGTCGCGATCTCGGGTCCAGTTGACCCGGCGGTCACGACCTTAGGTCCAGTTGACCTGGAGGTCGCGACCTCCGCTCAGGAGCTGGAGGTGTTTGGTCTGGAGCTGCTGAAGGTGGAACTAATGAGCAGAGGTTTGAAATGTGGGGGAACGCTTAGCGACCGCGCCGCTCGTCTCTTCTCCGTCAAGGGACTGAAGGCAGACCAGATCAATCCGCTTCTGATGGCCAAAGCCGCCAAAGGCAAGAAGAAATGAGCTCTTCAAATCACTGACCAGCACGCTTCTCATTGGTTAACCCATTAAGACCTGAGGCGATTCTTTAAAAAAATCTAAATCCTAACAGTTTTTTTGAAAAAAAAAAAAAATGTTTTCAAGATTTTTCAAAAATAGCAGATCTACAAGCTCATAGCGCGGCACTCGGTGCCGCGCTATGAGCTTGTATATCTGCTATTTTTGAATAGCCAAAGAAATCTAAAGTGACACTGATGCGTTCCAGGTCTTAATGGGTTAATGCTGTTGGTTCTCCAGGGACCGTCAGGGTTCCATGAAGGGGTTCTAAATGGACCCTCACAGATCTATAACTCTCAGAGTTACAGACTCATAAGGGTTCATTATGGTTCCATTTGTACACTCAGAGTTAAAGGGGTCCTTTTATTGCAAGGTGGGTTAAAGTACTCTGAACAGTCATGTTTCAGTTATTATTGGTTCATGTTCTTATGGGATTTTTTTTTTTTTTCATATTTCGATATATCGTTATATGTCTGTTTTTAAACTTTTTTTATTTCTTTAATAAAGCAGTTATATTGAACACCCTTTATGTCTTTGTGTGGATTTTACGAATATTGAACCAATGAATAGTATTAAAAAGCACTTCTGACTAAACCTCCTAAGTCCATTGTTGGATCCTCAAACTGTCAGTCAAACCTCCTAACTTCAACTTCTCATTGTAATCAATGATGGACAAAACAACTATCTCCACATTAATGGTCAAAAACCTAACTCCACTTGAGCTGTATTTGGGTAAAGTGATTATTATGTAAGGACACATTCAAGTATCTGACAATGTATTAAGTCACCGTACCAAGTTTGATGAGGTGTTGTTTTAAAAACATCTTTAATGTTTCTTTAATTTACTGAAGAGTTAATATGTTATACATGGAAATGATTAATATCACAATATAGAACTATTTAACACTGTTGCTGAACAAACACTACAGCAATGTTTACTACGACAATATAGAGCTATTTAACACTGAACAAACACTAGCAATGATTACTATCACTATAGACCCCTTAACAGACGACGTCACACTGATAAGAACCAGTATGCGTGCAACCAGTATGCGCTAAATGAAACCCATTCTATCAGGTCTCGCTAGGACGCGCCTCACTAGCCAACACAAGAGGGGGTTGGGATGTGCTGAAACTAGCGCACCCCGAAACAACAGGTTGGAAATTGATTGCGTGAAACAATCACCTGCACATCCAGTCTCAATGTTAGTAAACAATTAATTGGTCTATATAGAGCTATTTAACACTGTTACTGAACAAACACTAGAACAGTGTTAAAATAGCTCTATATTGTGGTAGTAATCATTGTTACTGAACAAACACTATAACAACTATCACAATATAGAGATATTTAACACTTATTGTAACCAGAGAAAATCCCTAACCCTACCTTTAATTCATGATGTATTTTTTTAAAGTTTGGATCCAGGGGAGACGCCAGGTTTGATAAGGTTTGAAAAGCCCTGATTTACTGTATATAATATAATACTGTATATAATATACTTTATATATCAGCCCATATATATGCCCTGATTTACTGTATATTCTGTACATTGTTGTTGTCGGGCAGAAACCTCTTATCTCCATAATTAAATGTTTTATGTTTTGTTCATAAATTAAAGCCCTACTTCACCATACCAGAGTGCCACACAAACGTAGTGAAAATAGCAGATCTGACAAGTTGTGAGCTTGTATCTACCTGCTACTAGCTATAATGTTCCATCTCACTTGCACTGTTGACTTTGTCCACAGGAGGGCAACACAGACCGCAGAATGAAAAGAGACAGTGAGTCAGACTGTCAGACAGAAAACAAACACAAGATGTGTTTTACACTGTTTACAATAATATTGTATTACATTATAGCTGTTGATTTCATATTGTTAATGTGTTTTACACTGTTTACAATATTGTATTACATTATAGCTGTTGATTTCATATTGTTAATGTGTTTTAAACTGTTTACAATAGTTAGATTAATTATAGCTGTTGATTTCATATGGTTAAGAATGCTGGAATTTAATTAGTTATAATGTATGTTAATATAATAGGGTATGTTAATATAATGTAGGTTTTTACTGAATATCTTCATGTTGTTAGTTATAATATTAGTTATAATAATAGTTACTTATAACAATACTGAGATATAACGGAAAGCCTGGTGACGTGAGCTCAGTAAAAATGTTTTATGTTGAAGGTCAGTGACACCTTATTTTGAAACCCAGCTGAATCAGACATCTGGTGATCTGAACTAGCGCTGTGTTGACGCACTTCAACGTAAACAACAGAGGCGGTGTTGCCATGTCCGCCTCTTCTAAGCGACTTCGGGTTGTTGTTTTCTGTAGTTGTTAATCGTTAATTGGGGGGGGGGGCGGGGCGACATACAAAATTGACATTAAATCTAAATCATAGTTTTAGTCCGTTGTGAGCTTGTACATCTGCTATTTTCAAATAGCCGTGGACTTTAAACTAAGAATAGTGGCTATTTTGGGCCTTGTTTTCACTAACCTCGGTCCCAGCCTCACTCATCTGCGAAAGGTTTTCACAGACCTTGGCTGCTTGTTTTTCTAACAAAACTGGCAACGCTTACATAAGCTTTAAGCAGTCACTCTGCAGCCATGAGTGAGGCTGGGACCGAGGTTACTCTGCAGCTAGCTGTGTTGAAACCCGTCTAATAAAGGAGGTGCAAATCGTATCATAAAGGAGGTGCTAACAGTCTCATAAAGCATTGGTTCTCAAAGTGGGGTCCGGGGACCCCCAGGGGTACTTTAGGGGGTTCCAGGGGGTCCCCAGTTAAATGATGGATAGGAACCAAATGGACACTTAGGCCTATGGGTCTGTAACTCTGAGGGTGTACAAATGGAACCAAATGGACCCGTCAGAGTGAAATTAACATTGATTTTACTATATGAATTGGGGTCCCAGAGATAGAAATGCCATTAAATGGCGGTTCGTAGCCCTAATGCATGGTCAAACTGGGGGTCCTTGAAATTAAAATGGTTGAAAATCACTGCTAGAGCTGTAAAAATCTTCTCTTATGGGGGTCCCTGGCTTATCTTTTCAAATGGGGGTCCGCGGGCTAATAAATGTTAATTTGGGGGTCCTTGACATGACAAAGTTTGAGAACCAGTGTCATAAAGGAGGCGAAAGCCGTGCCATAAAGGAGGTGAAAGGCTGAAGATAAATGAACACATGACGTCGGTGGGAGAGGAGATATTGTGTGTTTTGGACAAACAGCAGCGTGGTGCTGATGTTTGTTGTGTGAAGCTTGTCAGAGTGTTTGTTTTGGAGCTCCTCAGTGCGGCTGCAGAGTTCATGTGCAACCTCTTCCAGAGAGAGAGATAGAGTCACTAGAAACTCTGCTGGAGAAACAAAACAAACTGCTGGACATTGATTTTGATATGGACATCGATCTACACACTGCAGGTATGTCTGTTACACACACAACATCAAACAACACACTGCAGGTATGTCTGTTACACACACATCAAACGTAAGTTACGTATGTAACTATAGGTACTCCTGGATGACTGCCAGAGGCAGTGCTTAACACTGGATGATATCCGTCTCACGTGCGTGCAGTCGAGTAATTAATATCAACAAAGTCACTCTGTGACATAATGACGGTGGGCGTGGAACGCAGTAGTCAGCGTACATAAGCCCACAGCCGTCATTAATGACTTCCCTGCGGAATCTTCTCGCGAGATTCCGAGTGACAGGGAACTCTGGCAGTCATCCAGGATTCATAGAACCATAGTTACATACGTAACTTAATTTCTATTTCATCCTTCCTGACTGCCAGAGGCAGTGCTTAACACTGGATGACTAGTATCAACAAAGTCACGAGGAATCTTACCTTGCCGGGAACGGCCTAAGGGACCCCCAGAACAGCAGTCGCAACCACATTGGTTGCAGCTACATTGACCCTATAGAACCGGGCAAAGGTGCATGGTGCAGCCCACGTGGCTGCCGCACAAATTTCGCTCAGAGGAACCCCTCGTAGGGGCGCCCAGGAAGTGGAAACGCTTCTGGTGGAGTGGCCTCTGATATTATGAGGCGGTGGCAGGCATCTTGATCTGTATGCCTCCTCTATCGCCATGACAACCCATTTAGAGAGTCTCTGCTTGGACAGGGTGTGCCCCTTTCTATGCCCACCATAACAGACGAACAGGCTATCAGAGCGACGGAACCCAACAGTCACCTGTATACTGCCTCAAAGCCCTTACCGGGCAGAGCTGCCTTGCCAAAGCAGCATCACCCTGCAGACCTGAGGGGTCATACGCTGCCAGTCTTATGACCTGGTTAGTGTGGTCTGAAGCCAACCTCTTCGGCAAGAATGAGGGGTTAGGCCAAAGTGCCACTCCCGTGCCATCCGAGTTCCAGCGCATACACTCATCGATAGGGCATGAAGCTCACCCACACGCTTCGCCGATGCCATTGCCAGAAGAAAGGCCAATTTGGCTGAAGCCCACATCAGCCCTGATTGCTCTAGGGGCTCGAAGGGGGGGAGACGAAGAGCCTCCAGGACCAGGGTTAAGTCCCATGAGGGGTGTTTCACGGCCCGCAGGGGGTTCCGCCGCTGGGCTCCACGAAGAAACCGGGTCACCAGAGTGTGAGACCCCACAGTCTGGTTGTCCACCCTGCTATGGCTGGCCGAGATTTCAGCCACATAGACCTTGAGTGTCGACGCTGACAGCTTCTTTTCCAATAGTGATTGTAAAAAACGCAATATTATTGGCACCGAGCAACTCTCAGGGACCTCTCTGTTAACACCACACCATTGCGAGAATATTTTCCACCTGTTGGCATAGATTGCCCTGGTGGAGGGTGCTCTTGCGTCCAACACGGTCTGGATCACAGCCTGGTCACACAGACTCAGGAGTGGGTCCGGCCCCTCAGGGGCCACACACACAGCTGCAGGCGTTCCGGGCACGGATGCCAAATGTGGCCATCTTATTGGGACAGGAGATCCTTCCTGTTGGGGAGGTGCCATGGAGAGCTGCAGCAGAGATTGTGCAGCATCGAGAACCACGTCCTCCCCAGCCATGCCAGAGCAACCAGCAGGAGTCTGTGGTTGTCTTGCTGAACCCTGTGTAGCGTTAATGCTATCAGCGGGAAAGGTGGGAAAGCATAGAGGAGGTGATCTGGCCATGGGTGTGCTAGAGCATCCTGTCCCAATGGACTCGATGTCTCCATCAGGGAGAACCAAAGAGGGCAGTGTGTTGTGGACTCTGAGGCAAACAGGTCCGCCTCTGCAGCGCCGTATCTGTGCCAAATCTCCTCCACTACCTCCGGGTGGAGTCTCCACTCCCCCGAAGGAGGTTTCTGGCGTGACAGAAAATCCTCCACCACATTCTGTGGCCCTGGCAGATACATAGCCCTCAGGCTGGGAAAATGAGGGAAAGCCCACATGAGGAGTCGCCGTGCCACCTGTAACGACAGGGTCGATCTGGTGCCCCCCTGCCGGTTTACGTGGTAGACAGCTGACCTTCTGTGGGACCGCACAAGCACATGTCGGGCCTCCAACTGCGGTACAAAGTGTTGTAGTGCTAGAAATATAGCACAAAGCTCGAGCACATTTATGTGCTCTGTCCTCTCTTGTTTCGTCCAGAGCCCCCTCATAGCCCTGTGTTGCCATACTGCTCCCCACCCAGAGGGCGAGGCATCTGTCACCACCACCTCGCAACGCGAGGGGATCGAACCCAAGGAGACACCTGGACAGAAATGCCCTGTCTCCAGGGCTGTAGTGTGAGGAGGCAGCTGCCGGATACCCTGACTCTCCTGGACCTGTGGAATTTTGGGTCTAGATGTAGGCCATTGACCCAGACCTGGAATGGCCGCAAGCAAAGGAGACCCAGTGGCACTACTGCTGTCACTGATGTCAGCATTCCTAACAGCCTGAGAAAAAGGCTGAACCTCAACTTCTTGTTCCCCCGAAACCAGAGAAGAGCTGTAGGATGGCTTCCACCCGTTGAGAAGTGGGAGAGGCCAGCATTCGGCAGGAGTCCAGGGCCAAGCCGATAAATATAACTCTCTGGCTGTGAACAAGGCAGCTTTTTTTGTAGTTGACCATGAGGCCTAGTCGTGTCACATGATGTATTAAGGCCGCCGTATCCCGCCCCACCTGTTCCCTGGTTGGGGCACAGACCAGCCAGTCGTCCAGGTATGGGAGGATTTGCATGCCCCGGGCCTGCATTGGGGCCAGCGCAGCCCGCATGCACCTTGTAAATATCCGAGGGGCCAGGGAAATCCCGAACGGGAGAACCCTGAATTGGTAGGCCCTGCCTTTGAATGCGAAGCGCAGGTACTGCCTGTGATGCGGCGCTATAGGGATGTGAAAATATGCGTCTTTTAAATCTATTGAAGTGAACCAACTGTTCATTTTGAGGGGCGAAACATAGACCCCTGAGCCCTCTGCGTTTGAGGTGCCGGACGTTGGGGGCCTGGGCGAGTAGGGGCGCGGCGACGCTGGTCGGGCTGCTCGAAATTCCTTGGGTAGCTGTCCTGCCGCGGCTGTGGCCGGGGGCGACCGGTGCCATAACCTGGCGCAGGCCTTTGTCTCACTGCAGGGGAAGGCCCCTGAAGGCTGGCGTACTGCTGCCGTGTCTGATTAGCCTGGAGACTACGCTCCAAGGCCTGCTGTCCTGCAGGGCCAAACAGCTGCCCCGGAATCACGGAGAGTGCATGGAGGACCCTCCGGCATGGCTCCGACAGTGGGGACGGAGCCAGCCATACCTGTCGGCGAGTGAGAGTCAATGTCGACAGTAGTCTGCCAAGCTCCGTTGTCATATACGCGAAAGCTTCCAGAGAAGCGTCGCTCAGACTCTGGACGGAAGCATCCATGCCTGGGTTAACATCTGCGGCAGACACAGCATCCGCACCTGAGGGAGCCGCCGCGCCCAGGGGCTGCAGGGACTGGGACAAGGCCAACAGGATATGCGTCAAAGAGTTGCCTATGCAGCCGACACGGGCCGCTGCGTCATAGCTTTTGACCAGCAGGTCATCTGTGATACGGCACTGGGGCCTGGGGCAACGGGAAACCGGCCGCAGGACCTTATCGGGTGAGCAGATCAGGGAGGCGATGGATGGCTCCACCAATGGCATGCTGCCCAACCCATACCTGTCAGCATCCTGCATAGACGCCAAGGCCCTAGCGTCGGAGAACCGATGGGTCTGGGACTTGGGGTCTTCCCAGCACTTGTGGAGCTCCTGGATGTACTGCTCAGCGGGAGGCACAGTGAAAGCAGCCTGAGGTTGAGCGCGTCTAGAAAAGACGTTTGTAGGCCTCGCTGCTGCCCGGACCTTGTCCTGGCCCAGGCGTGCCAGCACCATCCGAATCACAGGCTTAATCGAAGCCGAGGCAGGCCCCGAGCCCGCTCTAGACTTGAGAGCCGGGGTATGAAGTGTGGGTGGCCTCTTCTGCCTCCTCTGGAGCATCATGGAAGTCGGTACAGGAAGCCATTGTCGACAGCAAATCAACGGGGTGCTCCTTCCATTCCGACATCTCGCCACTCCGACTAGTGGCTTCCGCGTGCGGTTAGGGTTAGGGTTAGGTATGGGGTTCGTTAACGTCGGAAAGGCGATTTGTCGGAAAGGCGAAATGCACCCCAAATCAACATCCCATACTGGGGCAGGGGCGGCTGCCGGCCCGGGGAACAGTCCTGTCCGGTCGGATGTTAAGGAGCAGCTCCTTCAACTCCACGAACTGGGATGCCAAGGTGTCTACCTTAACAGCCAGTGGGTCCTTCTTCCTTTCTTTGCTGTGCGGGGCATTCCGGTGCGGAGACCCTTTCCGCCGCCTGCCTGCCTGTGGAGGGACACCAGATGGGGGCATCTGGTCTTCTGGCTGCTGCTCCACTTCAGCCAGTCTGGCCAGCTTAAGGTCATGTGGCATGAAACTGCAGTTCGCGCACTGCTCCTCCGTCAGCCCCTGCCTTAGGTGTGCCACACCCAGGCACCTGTGGCATTCATCATGACCATCGTCGGGCAACAAAGGCACCGCGCAGGCACGGCACGCATGTGCCATGGCCAGTATGCACTCTGCAAGAAAAAAACAAAACACCCACTAAGCGTGCACGCTTTACCTGGGAAAACTCAATACAGTTACTGTGGAGCGAAAGCACCCCTAGTAACAAACAGAAAATCGCCCAAAATTGGGAAACAGCTATAAAGCTAAAATAAGTATTACAATACGAGAAAAATCACCCACCAACGTACACGCTGTACTGGGGAACAGTAATACAGTAACTAAGGGGCGAAGGCACCCCCAATGATAAACAGAAAATCACCCACTATTGGGAAACAGTTACAATATCAACTCAAATAAGCACCTTTAAAGAGCAGAAACACTCAGCAGGCAATCAAAATTGGATAACTTAGGTTGTTCAGTTTACTAGAACAGGCAATTTAACAAAAAATAAATGTATATATGGTGTCTTTCCACAACTTATAAAGAGACAGAGACCGAAAACAGACTCTGATAACCCACACCAACCTGTGCGTCTCCCACAGCGTGGCCGCGCAAACACTGCTCTGCTGGGGAGCTATGTCGGTCTTCGGAAAAACACAATAGTGAGTCTTAATCGCAGCCCTTGGAGGACGCGAGACGCGAAGCTCCAACCTACTGTAGGTTACAGTAGGGTTCCCTGCGAAAAAGACGATAGTTTAGTTTGTTTCTTTAGAACCTCAAACCTGCAACGCGTAGCCTGCGAGAAGATCAAAGGGAAGTCATTAATGACGGCTGTGGGCTTATGTACGCTGACTACTGCGTTCCACGCCCACCGTCATTATGTCACAGCTGTGACTTTGTTGATATTAATTACTCGACTGCACGTGCGTGAGACGGATATCATCCAGTGTTAAGCACTGCCTCTGGCAGTCAGGAAGGATGAAATAGAACTACACACTGCAGGTATGTATCCCAGCCAGCACGTCCACGTGGGACCCATATGGTTTCAATGCGGGCTGCTTGGGTACCAAATGGGCATGGGCTTGAACTAGGCAAATTATGAGGGTCCCACATGGTCTGCATATGGGCTAACTGGGCGTGGGCTTGAACTGGGCAAGCCCATCCTGGGCCCACGTGGTCTGCATATGGGGTAACTGGGCGTGGGATGGAAGTGGGCACGCCCATGTGGTTCCCACGTGGTGTGCATGTGGGCTAACTGGCATGGGTTGGAAGTGGGCAAGCCTATGTCGTTCCCACATGGTCTACATGTGGGCTAACTGGCATGTACATATGTGATCACTGGGCATGGGATGGAACGTGCTCACTCACTCACTCACTCACTCACTCACTCTAAATCGAATAATGTGTTAACGGAGACATTTGTTTTAGTTTTTAGTTTTACCACTGCCAAACTAAATGCTAAGGCCAAAAATAATCTACAAGCTCACAAAGATGGACAAAAGATTCAACCCCATTTAAAGTTGTACTATGTAACCTCTTCTACCCCGGATTTTAACCCAGCTTCCTGCGCAAGTGCTGACATTTTTTACCATTAAGATTGAGCCTGCCTGCTCAGGGGATGATTTGAATCTTGACCATCAGGTCAGAATTTGTGTCAGAACCTGTGTCTAGGTGAGACATGACCTTTGACTTAATCTAGAAGAGCAGGGAGACAAAATGCAACCATCCCAAATATATATATAGGATAAGTTATATTAGGTTATATAGGATCCCTGGCTAATAAGCCAATCTACAAGCTCAAGCTTGTAGATTGGCTATTTTAGGCAAAGAGGTGTGGTGTAGAGGGGGGAAAAGAGCAGACCAAGTACAAGTTTACTAAGGGTTTAAGTGGTTAAAGGGGCAGGACACCCCAACACACTTTTTCTTACATTTGAACAAGTATAAATGTGTCGTTTGTGATGGGGAGCAATGTTAATACAATTTACTCATAGCCTTGTGGATCTGTAGCTATTTCGGTGTATTTCCTGGCTCTGGGTAGAAAATAAATATTTGGCGCCACCCATTACATATTTGCTCAATCTGTTCAATTTCTGCGACATGACCTAGGCATATCTAATTAGTTGTATATAGATTTGTATCAGTGGGGCGTGGTTTCACTGTTCTTGCATTGCTGACGAGCGACTCCGTCAGCAGACCGCTCACTTCAACTGTGTTTCCTGGTTCTCTTCGTCTCGTTTTGCACCACACAAGTTGGACAGTTCTTTAGATTTCCAAGTAGTTTCTTCAAATGTAGTGTTCAGATGCCCTACACATAAATGTATGCATAGGATTGTGTAGCAGAGCAGGTTGGTACCCCAACACTAACAAACATCTGGCTTGCACTGGAGCTTCTTGGAGCTCTCAGTAGCAGCCTCGTGCAGTCATTATAAGCCACTGTGAGTCATCTGATACTGACTTGTTTGTAGCGACACCACAGGTCGACAGTATGCAGAGGTGTACAGAAAGATTTAAAGAGTGAAATGCTACATTTGCGACATATAGCATGTTTCCTTGAGCATACAGCGTCCGACACTGTCTGTCCTTGTCATCAAATAGGTCATTTGAAATGAAATGGCCCAAATATTTAATCTCACTGCAGACACTAAGGAAAGTGCTAGTGCCAGAGAGATAGAAATCAGGAAAGGTTAACTGGTAAACAATAGAACAGCAGGGAGACAAAATACAACCACCCCAATTGTATAAGTTATATTATATGAACATACATATAATACAGATTTGACATTACATTGTATTAATTTAAAAAAAAAAGTGAAATATGCCGCTTCAAGTCAAAGCATGTCTGTATTCTCCTGGTCAAATCCACACTAAATCCCCTCCCCCTGAACTGCCTATTAATGGCCTTATCTGTGTGTGACCCTGTGGGTCCTTCAACATTTTTTCAAATTTCTCACTTCCAAGCCATGCCAGACTGGTCTAGGGTTGGATGGGTGGAGGGCGGATGGTTTAGTTTATTTCTTTCTATTTATTGTAATATGGATTAGTCAGAGAAGTTCACAAAAATAGCCGATCTACAAGCTCACAATGTGTCTTTTTCAGAAAGATTGTTTTAGTTACCTTTGAAAATACACAATCCTTCCTGTTTCGGATATATTTTTTTGTAAAGCCTTGTTTTTTGGCTTGTGGGGACAAACATTTTTCCCTTTAGAATGATGTCTTTTTAAAAAACATAATGAGAATAATTTAAGAAGTACAGTTGGAGGGGGTACAGCATTGTGTTAAACAGAGGCACACTTTACTTAAGACAAGGTTACACACTTTACTTAAGACAAGGTTACAGACTTTACTTAAGACAGGCAAGGCTATTGTATTTAGTATTCAGTTAGTATTTTATTGTTATTTATTTATTGTTTATTTGCTCAGGTATTTCTAAGGACCGCTAAAGGTCCTGCTTGCTTTGGGTCCTTCAGGCCCCCTCTTTTTCTTACCAGTTAACCTTTTACTTCATAGCATTTCTACTGAAACTGCAACTCTGTGAACCCCTCTTTGCAGAAGTTATTTGTGATCTACAAGCTCACAATGCGGTGCATCTTAAAGTCCTGCTTATTATTGTAGGCCTATATAAGCAGTGTCATGAAGCATCAGGGCATTAATCAATTCAATAGGCTCTATGCACAGCAGCCATATTGGGAATGAATTGGGCCCCTTCCTTACTTCCTTCACAGGTGTTACCAATGATACTAATTAAGGCTCTGTTCCATTTAGTGTGGCATAGTGGTTGTCTTATTTTCAAGGACCCCCATAACTCTGAGAGTGTACAAATGGAACCAAATGGACCCTTACGAGTCCATTTGGTTCCATTTGTACACTCTCAGAGTTACACACCCACCATAAGGGGCCATTTGGGAACCAAAATGGAGTGTTTCTAGTGAGCCAACATGCACAATGTCAACACCCTGACCAGAATGGAACAGAGCCTTCATTAGTATCATTGGTAACACCTGTGAAGGAAGTAAGAAGAGGCCCAATTTCTTTCCAATATGGCTGCTGTGCATAGAGCCTATTCAATTCAAAGGGCTTTATTGGCATGAGAAAACATACGTTTACATTGCCAAAGCAAAAAGCACAATACAACAATACAGCAATACAGCAATACAATCAAAACAAAAAATGTACATTTGAAAGTCAGAATCTTCAATAGATCAATTTCTATGTACCAATATCACTGGGTGCAGGTATAGTGCAGGAATATACACAATGATTAGTCTTTAGGGTGGTTGTGTTCCGTTCGATATCCTTCTCCTATCACAGCAACTCACGAATCTTGCTGCTGTGTTTGCACATTGTTGTACTTCGCCCAGCAGATATGGGAGTTTTTTGTCATTGGTCATGTTTTCAAAATCTCTATGTGTGGTTGTAATCTGTGGGAAGTATGTGTCTCTGATGTCTTGGTACAATGGACAGACGGTTAGGAAGTGTAGCTCGGTTTCCACTTCCTTTTGTGTGCAGTGGGTGCATAGTCTGTCTTCTCTCGGGATACAGGTCTGCCTGTGACGATCCACGTATTAATCCACGTGTTGTGATGCATTGTGAGCTTGGAGATCCATTGTCAGCTGTTCTTATCAATGATGGACAAAACTTTGGGTAAAGTGGTGATAATATAATGACACATGCAAGTATCTCACAATATATAAAGTCACAATACCAACTTTGATGCGGCAGTATTGCTTTGTTTTAAAAATATAGGGTTTTCTTCTTTTTCGGAAAAAAAATATATTTCGTTTTTTCATTTCCTGAACAATTGACATTTTGGAGTTAGCTGGTTTCTGCCCGACAGCAAAGATATGGTTTAAGTTTAACATTTTGAATATTGCTTTTCTTGCAGATGCTAATGATTGTTTTGTCCAGGCTAAAGTCGGGTCAAATAAGATGAGCTTGAAAAAGAGGGGGAAAAGTAAGTTTGTTATTTTGTTTTTGTTCTTTTCAATGACAGTGCATGCACAAGTAAGTCTATATTTGGTAACTTAGTAAATTATATTTTCTAATTTGCGTACAATAAACCAAAAATAATATAGGATTAACACATACCACAGCCATGGTATTTGCTAAGAAAATGTGCTTGTATTGTATTTGTACATTTGTATTTGGGGGGAAAAGGAGCAGGTAGAAGAGAATGCACTTAAGACTTCTGGTGATTAGTAGTTTTCTTGCCTACCCTATGTTGAATGCACTTATTGTAACTAAGTCACTTTGGATAAAAGCGTCTGCTAAATGACTGTAATGTAATGTAATGTAGTGGGCAGTGACAAGACTGGACCTCTGGAGTTCTGGTAGAATGGGAACAGTTAAGTGTAAGTATTTTAAAGATAGAATGACTACTTGATATTTATATCTTGGTGTTCACTTACAGCTTTTTCTTCCTGTGGCCTTTACCATACACTCAGGTTGCCATGGTTGGAGATATCGGAGTTTCTTCACTGGATGATGCTACCAATGTCGTACCTCCTCTCACATGATTTGGCACTCCAGTTCAACCTTTTTGTGCGTAACGGCAAGAGAAGTTCAGAGACCTGCTTCTTTATGATGTTATATATGGTAAGTTTGGTTGTTTAATTTTCCTTTATCTGTCTAACTTTAAGTGTAATTTGGCAAAACATTTGATGTATACCAGTAGAAGGCATGCCACAGCATATACAATAATGGAAGGTTTCATAATTCTATAATTTCTAACAGTTGGCTTCTTGTCATTTCTATTAGGAGGACTGAAGAACACAAGGATGCATAGAGGGCTCTCTCCAAGTGGTTCACTGGGGCTCGTGATAGAGGTGGAAACAGAGTTTGACCTCAGAGACATCTTCCACAACTGGATGATGCACCACCCCAGTAGACAAACTCTCTGTTTGGTTGGTCCTGTCACTGGGGATTTAAACAGAAAGGCTCAAGAGACACCCACAAGCACAGAGGGACAAGATTCATCTAACATGAAACTGGATCTCAGAATCCCTCGGCCCTGTTACATGGACAATGGAAGATTTTGATGCACCTCTTATACACTATTTCTTTTTTTTTTTGACAATTTGTATTCTTATATTTTGTTCTGTTATTAGTCTCTGTGGAGCATTGTGTGAATATTATTTTGCATTGTTGTGATTGTTATGTACATACTGTATGCACACTTGCATATTTGATGTGTGTGCCTTCTCTTCCTGCGGCTGTACACTACTGCTATCTTTATTTCCATTTTTACTTTAATTGTATTTTTATTATCTTGTAATATTTTATTTAATAAACTTTGTCAAAATAGATATTGTCTATTGTCTATTTTCATCCTGGTAAAGCTTAAGATATGTAAACTGTTATACCCAATTTTTATTTTCGGTGTGTTTACAATAATTAACATGGCTCATGTCAAATACTGCTTAGTCTATTTTATTCAAATTTCTTATTAGGACCCACGTTGGAAATCAAAGGAACCATTGCACTCCTAAGGCAAACTAAACCCAGTCAGGACCCACCTCGGTCCCATATAGACTTGCCTAGTTGGGGCCCACCGAGGGCCCAGTCTGGTCAAGGACGAACCACAACCTCCACAACATGAGGAGAGGAGCCCCAGTCTGGTCAAGGAGGAACCACAACCTCCACAACGGTGTTCACTCTCCATTCCGACATCTCACCACTCCGACTAGTGGCTTCCGCGTGCGGTTAGGGTTAGGGTTAGGGTTAGGTATAGGGTTCGTCAACGTCGGAAAGGCGACATGTCGGAAAGGAGAAATGTACCCCTCCACAACATGAGGAGAGGAGCCCCAGTCTGGTCCAGGTGGAACCACAACCTCCACACATTAAAGAGGAACAGGAGGAGCTACTTCAAAGACCAGAGGAGTCTGATGGGTCAACATTGACATTACTAGCAGTGACAAGGGAAGCTGATGATGAAAACAGAAAGATAGAACCACCTGCAGAGCCAGCACCTCAACTGAACACATGAATACACAAGCTGATGTAGAGGACTGTGGAACATCACAGCCAACTAGTGACCAGCTCCTCTCTTCACACTGTTCTGAATCTGACGTCACTGAAGACGAGTGGGAGGAGACCAAGGAAGGTCAGTCGGTTGTAAACACACTGACTTCACCCACGACACAAAATGTGGAAGAACAAAGATTGTCTTCAAGCCACGAGCTGTCCCAGGACCTGCCATCGTCAACACGAACTCACTCCATGAAGAGTCACACAGTCACTTGTACAGTTTGTGGCAAAGGATGTGTTCAAAGTGGTGATCTAAAAAAACACATGAGGACTCATACAGGGGAAAAACCCTTTGCTTGCAAAGTTTGTGGTGAAGCCTTTAGTCAAATGAGTAATCTGACATCACACATGAGGACTCAGCCCTTTACGTGTACAGTTTGTGGCAATATGTTTTATTACAAGGGAAATCTGAAAACACATATGAGGACTCATACAGGGGAGTCATAGTTTTTCAACAAAGCTCAGAGTTCTCTAAATGCTAATACAATTACACATTTTCAACCATAATTTGTATTTAGTCTGAATTTAGAAGGACTGACATAGTTGACATATTATGGTTGATACACATCTGATAGCAATATTATTTAAAACATAATCAAAAAATAGAAAGCTAGCAATAGCTTCAGCAGCTTTCCTGCCTTTTTAAACCCGGAAGTGAGACAGGGGACCATAGGATATAGCTAAAGCTGTTAATCACTGATTAATTTATGTTTTTGTAGAAATCTAACGAGTTGACAAAGATCTTCTTGGACACAACTTTAAAGTGCCAACATTTTTAAACAAGGATGATAATAGTACATTATTGCACTTATGTTAACAATACACATGGTTAGTCTTTTCTTCGTGTTCTTCATTTTACTTTATTTTTTGCATTTAACACCAACTAAAAATGTGTTTGAAGTTGTGAATCCTTTTCTGAGATGAGGGTGTTTTCTGGTAGAGTGCAAGTTAAGATGTAAAAGAAAAAAAGGAAACCAGATCAAAACATTGTACAAATCATTATGTAATTCATATATATATATATATACGTGTTATAAGAATATATTTTTTTGTGGTGATAAGTAATAATTTGAAATGTCAAGGTACGACATGATATTTCCCAATCCAAAAATAATGGGTGATAAACAGTTTCTCTGTTGATTATCATTATCTTGTATATGAAATGTCTTTATTATAACATTTTCCCCCTTTTTCATATGTCATTACAGAAATGTTATCGAAAGGTGTCTGGTTCATCTCCTCTAATTGTGTAAATCGTGTATTTAGGCCTACCTACCCCATAATAACTACTGTGAACAATACAGCCTACCCTATAATAACTACTGTGAACAATACAGCCTACCCTATAATAACTACTGTGAACAATACAGTCTACCCTATAATAACGACTGTGAACAATACAGTCTACCCTATAATAACGGTCACCAGATGATTCGACCCAGGACAATTCGCCCAGCCGCGAATTTGAGTCAGCTCGACCCAAATCGACCGGGTTGAATTATCTGAAGTAGTATCTCTGTGTAACCCCTAGACTCTAGGGGTTACACAGAGATACTACTTCAGATAATTCGCTTGACGTTGTATTCCTTCACAAACTGCCAAATTGCATATCATACAAGTAGACTTGCCCTTGTATTCGTAGAAGAAATAGCGTTCTCTCCAATCCTCCTTGAATGAACGGCCTTCATCCACAAGTTTTCTTTTCCTGGACAGCGTAGTAGTCATATTGAATGAGTCACAGCAATCTCAGGGGTGTCTCAGCAGTCAGCAGCAGCAGCCAGCAGGGTTTGTGTTCTCTCTTCTCCTTAGCTTTCAGGTGAATGGTAAATAACTGTTCACCTGTGGCTCTTTTTATGCGGTAATAGACGACGTAGAAGAGGACACCTTATGTTAATTTACATGGCCATGGCTTCAATTGCTGCCTATTGTTCTCACAGAAGAACAAGTTTCGCTGCAGCGAGTGGGGGAGTGGGGGGAGGGGGAGCGTCCTCAGAGCCGCACAGCAAGACAATGCAAACTGCGACTATGTCTGTTAGAGGTAGTATAAATTTACTGCCCGTGGGCCGCCACCTTGACAAGCCTGCCCTAGAGGGTAGTAGAGTACAAGGTACAAGGTGACGGTGAGGGAGGTCCTGAGTATATTTATAGTATATTTAAGAGTAAATATTGTAAGCATGCTCCCCCAGTTGCATACTTTTTTTTAAAGAAGTGTTTTTGTAAACCTTCTTTTCTATACAAGTCTTACATCCATCATTGTTTGAGGTGATCAAAAGGAAATAGGCTGAAGCTAAAAGCTTATGATAGCCTATCCTCCTTAAACATGATTAAGGACACGGTCATATGCTGTGTACATATTCACCTTGTAAACAAAATGTAAGTAAGATGAAATATGCATTTCCACAAAATAATCATTTCCATAACACATACAAATAATATAGTGTATTCAAAGCACAGCATACAATCAATAAAGGCATTACCCTCCATTAGCTTTGTAACAAGTGCAACAAAAACACCAACACAGTCCCACACACATACAGTCTTGAAGCTAAAGCATTCATAGAAACTTATTATAACATGGCAACTTTGCACTTTACCTGAAAAGGGGAGAATAAAGTGAGTGCAAGAATAATTGTCAGACAACACAGATTGAGGATCGCCAGGCTGAACCAATTGATAATAGACACACTGTAATCAATTACAAAAGGATTTAGAGCTGAGGTAAGGAGGTGTCTAATGGCTGTGCTTGAAAGCCTTATCACCTCAAGAAGACAATAGGGCTTGAGGTAAGGAGGTGTCTATCTCAATGGCTGTGCTTGAAAGCCTTTGGGCTTGTTTCACCCTGACAGACAAATAATAATTGTTTGGTAAATCAATGTACATATTATTATTATTATGTCTCTGTCTCTCTCTCTCTCTCTGTCTCTCTCTCTCTCTCGCGGTCCGGGTCAAGGGCGCCGATACCGTGGGTGCCTCGGGGCTGAAGCACCCACCTGAAATGAGGAGCACCCACTGGGTGCTGGTCCCAAAAAAAAAATATATATATATATATATTTTTTTTATTTTTTTATTTTTTATTTTTTCAAAATCAGTAGTGGTGGGTGCCCGGATTTACAGTACCATAACCATTACAGTAGCTACTAGCTGTCTAACTCGGAGATCCACTCATTGGTGGGGGGGGCGCCACGCGCGAGTATGAGGGGGGGGGGTGCACGCGCTCATACTCGCAGTCAACGCGCAGCCGCTCGTACTTGCAGCGCGCTCCCATTTGTTTACGTTTTGCCGGCTCTAGACAGTCTTCACCTAGCAGGTAAATTAACACAAAGTTCACAAACTAAGAGAGAGAGGCTTGCCTTTACTGCACTAATAGCAAGATGAAGCCACCAGCACCTTCAGCAAAGAAGAGATTCACCCAGCAGAAACTAAATTTCTTCAAACCCGCCGAGGCGAACAGCACAGTCAGAGTGAGGAGGAGGAGGAGGAGGAAGCGGAGGATAGCACAGCCAGCTCCGCTGCTGGTGGTGGTCGTGGTCGGTAAAGTCATGAGTGAGTCTGAGTTGACATTCATTGTTGTAAAATCATACCAGTACCACTGTACTATTGGCAAACTGTTAATAAAGTACCCAAAGAAAAAGAATGCCTTTTCTTTCGGCCGCGGGTGGGGGGACGGGGGAGTTTAAACATACTCAGTTCAGAGTAAATTTTGTGTACTGAATAAACCGAATTAACCGAAATAAAGTTACAAAACCCCCCCAAAAAAGTTAATTATCCGACCCAAACCCGCAAATTTTTTCGCGCACGCGCAAAGCGCGTGGGCCCCACATGCAGGCATGTTGGGCACCCGCAGGTGTTTATAAATATCGGCGCCCTTGGTCCGGGTCGAATTGTCGGGTCCAAGCGGGTCGAAAGCGGGTCGACCTGACCGGGTCGAATTGTCCTGGGTCGATTCATCTGGTGACCATACTAACTACTGTGAACAATACAGGCCTACCTCATAATAACTACTGAACAATGAAGTCCACAATCAAAACACCAGAGGGAGCTCCACTAATCACGTCCAACCCAGATTTGGCTCTAACAAGGGGTTAAATTAGTTCTCCTATGCCCTACTATTGTGGAACGCCCCAACAGTCGTAAAGGAGTGTAAATCCCTACTCTCCTTCAAAACCACTCTAAAAGGGCACTTACAGGTGGCTGCAATTCGAAACTGGCCCCTGTAAAAGTCAAAGCCTAGACCCCCCCCCCTAGACTAAGGGAAACCTGATGTCCCAGGGACATACAAATATGTATTTGGGACGCAAATTAATCTCCCCTGGGACGCAGACGGGACGCAGAGATTTTTTTAGCACAAACTCGCAGCAGGAGACACACAGAAAATACATATGATTACAGAATCCTTAAACGTTACCGCAGGCAGTGCTGATCATCCTTTTCAGGTAGAACTTAGTTGCAAACATGCACTATTTGAAGAGGTTAAGTTACAGAGTAGGAAGAGATGGAGAACTTGCATTCGGAGAGAATACTGAAAGTACCAAAAGTAGGCAGTTCAAAGGCCAGACCCATGACCAATATGTATGCCAAGTGTGGAGGCAATTGGACAACTGGTCTGCTGGGAGAAGCGACACCCACAAACAGCAAAACCCCACCCTTTTCTGATTGTAGTAGGCCTATAGGATGTATTGGAACTTTATCCAACAACTAGTCGAAAAGAGCCGATCTACAAGCTGTGGCTGAGAGATAAATCTTAGCGTCCCTGTCTCCTTTCCATGGAAAATATTGCTGCGCTACTTAAAAAGTAAGTTAAGTAATGTCATGGATATGATTTTGATTTTGTTATTAAAGATAAAATGTTAAACGGAACGCGACGTCATCACACCAAGCACATAGATACATACTTTCAAAAGTGAGCCGTTTGTTTTGAATAGAGGACACATTGTTATCAGTCGTCCACGCTGGCATTCACGGAGTTCCGTGCTGTGAAGGCTTATTTACTCAATAATGGTATTTTATTTAACTCTCAATAACAACAGGTCAGCTCGTCTCAAATAAATGACTCCATCTCTCGGCTACAGTTCCATCTGAACTAAAACAACGACTTATGCCGCGAGACAGACTGCATGGAGAGACCGTTCAAATAAGCGTGGTTATACTTTGTCCGGACCGTACGACTGTGTTGTGCTGTGAGCATAGCCGATCTAAAAGCCCTCACCCAGTGACACCGTCGTACGCACAAAGTACAAACCAGGTATTACTGTAATTCCTCCAACAATCGCGCATGGTTCTTTACCGTATACACACTAAGAAACCCACACCCCCTCTTACACCAGCAAGCAACCCTAGCTGAAGCAATCAGATTTTCAGTAGCCACAAATCACAGTATAAAAATAGAAAGGATTGCCAAGCCATACCAGTAATAACGATAATACTACTACTACTACTACTACTACTACTACTAATAATAATAATAATAATAATAATAATAATAATAATAATACATTCATTCATTAAAGAAATACATAAATGTATTAATTAAGAAAACATTGGGGATGGATTACATTCATTTTGTGACTGTTACATTTGTATTTTGGTACGGTTCTGGGACAGGGGTGAAATAAGTTAGCCTGGAGCCCTGACAGCCACACACACACACACACACACACACACACACACACACACACACACACACACACACACACACACACACACACACACACACACACACACACACACGTAACAAAGCATCACAAAGCATCACAGACACTAGTACTCAATACAACATAAAATGGGTAAACATACAAACCAATTTGTTAAATTAAGCCTCACTATGTACTGTAGCTTGTCTTAATGAATAACATGTAATTTTGTTGTAACGTGTAAACCTGTATGGTAGACTATCTTAATACAATATAACGCAGTGGTGTGTTCTACCGTCAGATGCTGTGTACGGCGTATACCTTGAGATTTTTTTTCGTCGCCACCGTATACCTTCAAAAACTGTTCAAAACAGCGTATCTGATGCTCTGATACGCTAACTGCCCAAGGCTGGGGGGCAGCAAGAATGTGGGCTAACTCTGAGTTGATGGCTTATCATGTGTGAAGCTATTGTTCTTAAGGTGATAAGTAATGGCTGCGACGGATTGTATACGTTATATTATAACGTATACAATTGGGGTGGTTGTATTGTATCCTACCAGTGAGGAGCCCCCACCAGGAGGACATAGAGCCTTCGTCCTACTCCTCCCGCCCGACACTCCCTGCTGACAGGTGCCGTCCCAGCCTGTAGGAATACGTACAGTGACAGTAATCACCCTCCACATCATGATTAAACTTGATGTTGGTTTGGCACACTGACTGACTATAAAGGAAATAAAAACATGGCACTTCATGTAAAAAAGGTTGCCGACCTCTGCTCTACACTATCTATCTTCTAGACAGCATCTATTTATCTATCTAAAAATAACATGAGAAATATTCCATAGGCTACAGAAGTTTAATAACAAAATGTGATATATAAGGCCCACAGGTCAAATTTGACATCAAGGCATGTAATAGCAAATTAAATAAGTTCTCATTATGACAATATCCATGTGTGGCCCTCGCCCTGACACAGGCTAGTTAAAGTGCAGTGTGTTGTGTCTAGACAATCAAATGTATAAACAATGACTTTGCCACCTTTTTGTAGAGGTACAGGTCCTCTGGTTTAAATTCACAAAAGATATGCTACACAGGTTCGTAGGACAATATGAGAGAATTTGGCAAACATTTAACCAAGGCACAACCTTAATGAAAGTTAAAGACCCACATTTAATAATGAAAAAACACTGTACAGCGTTATCTAAGCGCCCAATAAAATACAATGAATTATGGAAACACAACCACACAAAATCTAAAATACAGCTTAACAAACAATGAAAACAGCAGCGATAACGTAGATGAAGTAGCGGGATACGGCCAAGAAGAGGAACTTCTCCGACATGTGAAGTTACCCCACGTATAATCTCTGTGGATTCACACACAGCTACACAGCACACACGCCTATCATATGCGTGGCACACGCCATTTGCATACCAGTAAATTATTATTATTATTATTATTATACCAAAAGAAACAAAACAATTATACCAAACTAAACACATTTTAAACAAGGAGAATCGTTTTGGAGGTGCACTTGGTTCCGGCCGTGGGTTCCGACGTAAAGTTATTTCCGCTCCAGACCGGATCAAAAAGACGAAAATGGTATTGATCCCAGGCTAATAGAAAGGTCCTGATGATGGTGACTGGGTGACAACACACAGCACTGCTCATGAGGGACTGCTGACAAAGTCCCAATGATGGGTTGTGTGACACCAGTCACTGCCCTCATCAGTGGCACCACTGTGAGTGTGTAAGTGGGGTCATCCCTATGTTCCCCGGGTTCTATGTTCCCCCACTAAGGTTAGGGTCCCGTGTAAGTTGGCCTGAAGAGGGAGCCTGGAGCTCAAGGGAACAGATCGGCAGCTAATTCCTCCTTCATTGAGAATCCACCATCAGCCAATATCTGGTCAGCTACATCATTGGTTCCCAAACTGGTGGGGATCCCCAGATTAGCTTAATTTGCAACATTGTTTTCTCACTCAACGGTAAACAAACCATCATACGTATAAGTGTATAGGGTATCTGTACATTTCTAAAGTTACAATTTAATGACCTTTAAGACTGCTTTAATACCAAATTGGCCAAATTGTCAAAGAAAGAGGCAAATACAAGCTCACAACGCCTTGCACCATGAGGCGTTGTGCGCTTGTAGATCGGCTATTTTCACAATATTTATGTGTGGAACCGAGTCAAACTAAATGTAATGCCTCAACTCCTTCAATTCCAAATGCTTGTCAGGGTGGGGGGGTCCCCATTTCAAATATGATTATTTTGGGGGGTCCCCAGTGCAAATACGATTATTTTGGGGGGTCCCTGGTTCAAATATGATTATTTTGGGGGGTTGCGGCCTGAAGCATTTGGGAACCCTTGACCTAGATGATGATCACACATTGTAAGAAAGCCACTTGATGCACAATTTCCACGTCACTAAAATAACCCTGCCACCCCAAGCATCAGACAGGAAACAAAATGCTATGAATTATTGTGTGTTTGAGGGTGATCTATCATTCAGTGACAGTTACACATCTCCTCCACCAGGCGGCGAAGGCATTAAAGCAACAGTGCCTGCATCCATTATTGCGCATGCGTTAAACAAGTTGATCCGGAACCCAGAACTTCCTGAAGTAGGGTGTGTCGTTTTTTCCACGACGAAGGAACTGTTGGTTTCTCATACAGGAGGTGAAACCCGTTTCATAAAGGAGGTAAAACCCGTTTCATAAAGGAGGTGAAAACCGTCTCATAAAGGAGGTGAAAAACGTTTCATAATGGAAGTGAAAACAATGGAGTCTGTACGGCTGAAGATAAATGAACACATGACGTCGGTGGCAGAGGAGATATTGTGTGTTTTGGACAAACAGCAGCGTGGTGCTGATGTTTGTTGTGTGAAGCTTGTCAGAGTGTTTGTGTTGGAGCGCCTCAATGCGGCTGCAGAGTTCATGTGCAACCTCTTCCAGAGAGAGATAGAGACACTACACAACACCAAACTACACACTGCAGGTATGTGTGTTATACTCAACACCGAACTACACACTGCAGGTATGTCTGTTACAGAATCACACTGCAGTTTTGTAAACACGTTTCTTTCGGAACCCTGTACACCTTTTTTTTTTATTTGGGATGACATACAAACAAGAAATGACTAAAGTCATAATATAGCCGCTTGCGGCAGGCTTTTTTTGCCCCAATCTGCAGCACAAAATGTAAAAGTGGTCTTTAAAATGAAATCTCAGCCATTCCAATGCAACCAAAATAACTCCACAGAGAGGTTCATCGGTTGGCTACCAATATAAAGGATGTGTGTGTGTGTGTGTGTGTGTGTGTGTGTGTGTTTGTGTGTGTGTGTGTGTGTGTGTGCGTGCGTGCGTGTGTGTGTGTGCGCGCGTGTGTGTGTGTGTGTGTCGCAATGTACTTGTGTGAAAGTACAATAGTAGGCTATTGGTATCAAAATGTACGTAAAGTTCCAAAAGTGAAAGTACTAAAATGTTTGAAAATAGCAGATCTACAAGTAGGTATTATACTTGTAGGTGTAAAATAGGGCTAAAGTGGTAAATGTATGTTTTATAATGTAATGTACAATATTTGCCTCAGAGATGTAGTTGAGTAGAAGTAAATTAAATTTGTATCAACAACAAAAATAGTTAGCCTAGCCTACTTATGCTTAGGCTATGAAAGTTAAGTGCAACCCTAATCCTAAGTGAAACCACCTTTCAGGGTGTAAATGGCGCAGCCTCGCTTCTCCATCTAAACGTGCAATACAGGGGAATCCGCAAAAGTGTGATGTTATGTTTCACGTAGGCTCACTAGGCTCTCTTGCATGAGTGAAATAAGCAGTCAGTTCTATGAAAACAAGGCCAAAAGAAGCGACTAGGCTACATGAGCAGTAGTTAAGTTAAATAATATTTGGAATATATATATATATATATATGTATGTATGTATGTATGTATGTATGTATGTATGTATGTATGTATGTATGTATGTATGTATGTATGTATGTATGTATGTATGTATGTACGTACGTACATACTGCAACTGCAACAAATTTTATTTTATTTCAACTTAACCACAACAACAATATCATTATGTGCATGCAAATATGCACTGAAGGGCAGAGCAGATCACTCACTCCAGACCGTTCTTTGCGATCCGGGGCGACCGTGTTTAGGGGCGAGGCAGAACGGCACTGATCGCTCACCTCTGACCGTTGCGATCAGGGGCGACCGTGTTTAGGGGCGAGAGATAGTGAGTTGTGGCTCGTAGAGATTTTCGGAGCCTCAACAGTATGTTCGTCAGGTGTAAAGTAACTAAGTACATTTACTCCAGTACTGTACAATGATTGTGAGCTTGTAGATCGGCTGTTTTCAGAGTATTTCAGACAGTATGCTCGTGTGTGAGTACTCTGTGTGACGGTGATTGAAACCCACGGCACGGGCATAGTCATTCAGTCCAGCTTGACTGTAGTAGCCTTTTCATACGTTTCCTTTGTCCTCATCTTGCGTTAATGCACACAACTGTTGCGCCAGGTTGTATTGTTGTTGTTTCGCATAAAAGAGTGCATCTGTTGTCAGTCAACAACACAGCCAGGCTCTCCCCAACTCCTTTCGCGTCTCTACTGGTTTGGGTGCCTCGGAGGCGAAAGGAAAACGCCATTCGCGTGCTCAAACATGTTCATGGACCCCCAGATTAATATGTATTTGTCAACAGCCCCAGGGAACCCCCTTCCCTGCGGGGACGGGCGATGTGAAGTCGGCGGAGGCGAAAGGAAAACGCCGTTCGCGTGCTCAAACATGTTCATGGTCCCCCAGATGAATATGTATTTGTCAACAGCCCCCCCCCCATCTATTTTGAGCCAGGGAACCCCCTTCCCTGCGGGGACGGGCGATGTGAAGTCGGCGAAAAATAAATGTTCTGTCTGTCTGCCTACAGAGGTGTAAAGTAACTAAGTACATTTACTCAAGTACTGTATAAGCGTGCATCCGTTGTTTGGCCACTATTAGACCTTTGCAGTCAGAGGTAAGGGGGGTTGGGGGGACAACTGCCTGCCGTGCCTACAACACAGAGGTGTAAAGTAACTAAGTACATTTACTCAAGTACTGTATAAGCGTGCATCCGTTGTTTGGCCACTATTAGACCTTTGCAGTCAGAGGTAAGGGGGGTTGGGGGGACAACTGCCTGCCGTGCCTGCGCCGCGGTGCTGCGAGGGGAGGCGGGTGCTGCAAAGGACGGCCGTCCATTGGCTTTAAAGTAGTGTCTCCCCATTGGCTTATAAGTAGTGAAGGACAGCCAGGACAGCCAATAGACAAATACATGTCGGGGATGACGATGTCTGAGCCTGTTTGTAGAGCCGCGCTTTCAGCAAGCGGCTAAAAAAGGTATTCTTTGAGACACACATGGGTATTTCGGGGATTGGATTGAAACAACACAGCTCTCACCATTGGAATTGCGTTACGGAACGTACACATTGTTACATTTTATGGGTTTATTTCGTCATAGCACAACATATGGTAGCTCCAATCGGAACCTCTCCCTCCGCTGTATAGCTCCGAGATGAGGTTCCACGTTTGTCGGTGCCGTTTTAGCGAAAATCTTTCGAACATTTTCCACTTTGCATGTTTCTTACCCCTTTTTGCACATCGTATCCAAAAAGTAAAGGTTTTCTGAAATGCTCTCAGATGTTTTAACTTCTAACGTGCAATAAAATCTATCCAACGAGTTGAAAAAAAGCGTTTAAATAGCTTCTCTTACATGTTTTTAAGATACTAGACCATACCCGTAGGGGAATATGAACATCCAACGTGTGCAGTTTGGCTTATGCGCTGAGAACAGACAGTAACAGGGATCGAAAGTGAGTTTGTACTGTGTAGTGGAGTGGTTCGCAAACGTTTTTATGTCAAGGACCCCCAAATTGACACTTGTTAGCCCGCGGACCCCCATTTGAAAAGATATGCCAGGGACCCCCATAAGAGCGTTTTTTTTTTACGGCTCTAGCAGTGAATCTCAACCATTTTAATTTCAAGGACCCCCAGTTTGACATGCATTAGGGCTATGGACCCCCATTTAATGGCATTTCTATGTCTTGGACCCCAAGTTATATAGTAAAGTCCACGGTACATGCTCCCGTCGCGAACACACACACACACACACACACACACACACACACACACACACACACACACACACACACACACACACACACACAGAGATCGTCCAGCGCGTTTGTTTAGATCCAAGTGATTATCAATGATAGCGGCTATACCCGGCGCGCGGCTCTCTCCCTCCCTCGAGCCGTGTATGCGTTGACACGCATATGGGCCGCGGACCCGTCCACCCCCCACCCCACACACACACACACACACACACACACACACACACACACACACACACACACACACACACACACACACACACACACACACACACACACACACACACACAGAGAGAGAGACATCTGTAAGAATGTTTTCTGTGTAAACATGCGTAAATGATGTCACCGTGTTTCTGTTGAGCAGTTGATGTGCTGCGGTGTCGCAGTCTGAATGGAATCATGTGTCTCGGTGTTGCGGTGTTGCCATGTTCGCTTATTGTAAGCGCTTTAGTGGCGATATTGGTGGTGTTGTGTTTTGGCGTTGGTTGTGAAAGTGCAGGTGGGTGTGGGGACGCGTTGTGAGCTTGTAGTTCGGCTGTTTTCCAATAGGCAAGGTAAATGTGTGAAGGCGCTTCGTTTGGCCTTCTTTTGATAGACCTCGTTGCTTGTAGGGTTCGTTTGGTTTGGCCTTGTTTACTGCTTGTTTCTCTCGCGAAACCTGGCAACGACGCATGCGCAGTTTGATCAAGAGTCCCCCCAACCAACGACCAACGAAGACTCCGCCGTGAGGTTACTAGAATTATAGTAGGATGTTTTTAAGATATACCCGGAAGTTGCGCCCCTACTGGTCAAATGTTGAATTGCATCTTCCAATGCATAATATTATGGAACCGGCTGAGGAGAGAAGCTATTGATGTGCACAGTAGGTCGTTTTATTGAGGCATCTAAAATGGGCGCCAGGCAACGTTTCAGGCTTGGTAGTATCGCGATAATTGGTTCTTGGACTCGCAATGATTGAAAGGCTTTGGCATGTTCATAAACACCTGATTCGGATGCTATCAATGCATAGAATGGGAGATTATCACGTTCTATCAGACCATTAAATGGGCGAAGTAGGCGACCTACTGTCTACCCCGCGATTTATCAGACCATTCATTGGGCGTAATCAGGAGCTACTGACCTACCGACGGAGATGACTTAAATACTTCAGTTTCGGTTTTGGTTTTGGTTGTTTTGGTTTCGGACCATGACGGAGGCGCGCAGTCTCAGGCGAGCTGGAGCCCCGCGACGGGCCACCGAAGGAGCTAAGGCGACTGAGTTGCCGTCCGGAGCGGTGCGACGCTCGCCTGTGCCTACTCAGCGCCGTTCGAGTTATGTACCGATACGCACAGAATCGTAAATATTGTTGTGGGGACTGCTCCGCCTCCGTCGGTAGGTCAGTAGCTCCTGATTACGCCCAATGAATGGTCTGACAAATCGCGGGGTAGACAGTAGCTCGCCTACTTCGCCCATTCAATGGTCTGATAAAACGTGATAATCTCCCATTCAATGCATTGATAGCATTCGAAGCCAGTGTCATAAACGTATTTGTGCTCTTTAAATACTCTTTAAAAATATACAGTGTACACATCGAAAAGCAACACAGCTGAAAACAATGAGGGATATGTCTTCTTTTATTTTCCTGGACCTAGTATTTTACAAAGGTCATTCAGAAATGGTGATTATTTATAAGCTGATCCACCTGGCCCTCATTAACTTCCATAGAATTACCAGCTGCATTTTGCCACCCAGTGCGACGAAAAGGCACGGGACGATATTCGATATTATCGTTCATCGTGATAAAAAAAAGATAAGAAGAAAAAAAGTTTGACCAACGATTCGTGTCGATTTGCTTTGCCAGGTTGCTTATCCAGCCTAGAGAGAATCAATGGAAACAGTGGTGAGCATGAGTGTATATGCACTGGATACAGTTTCAGTCAGAGACATTTCTGTCTAATAAAATATTCAATCAATCAATCAGGTCTCCGTAGCTTAGATATAATTTACGGCAGTGCCCTAGAGAACAGGCGATGTACCCGGCTTTATTGCTGAGCTGCTGAACTTTAATAAACTAAATCACGTTTATATTAAAGGTAGGGTGTTACGACCCCCTCCCCTGTCTAGGGTAGGGGAGGTGACATAATAATGGAGGGCAAAGTCACTTTCAAAAATGAATTGATTTTATTTTGAGATTTTGTTTGCTCATTGTAACTTCAAACTCCATTTTATCATGATGGATTCATCAAAAACACCCATCCTTGGTTCTGGTGACTGATATTGTCCTTCTAATGCGTGAGGCGGCCATTCAATTACTTTTTAAATTGTTTTTTTTTAATGTTTGTGAAAATGGGGGAAAAAAAGAAATACAATAACATTATTTTAAAAATAATAATGACAAAAGTAATAAACCTGCCGAGTTAACATCTGTGGTTACCGGGTTTTGCATTTGTAAATGTGACTTTACGGGCCGATGTTCACTCCAGTGACAATTGGGGAGTAATGACCAAGACGAACATAGATATGCAAATGTGAAAATCCATAAAATACAAAATACATAGTATGTTACATACACAACACCAAACTACACGCTGCAGGTTTGTAAACACGTTTTACGTACGCTAGGGTGACCATATTTCCAAAAACACAAACCAGGACCAATGACGTCACTTAAATAGCCGATCCACAAGCTCACGATGACACACATGTTGAGCTTGTGGATCGGCAATTTTTTGTTACTTTTATACATTTCTGGGAATTATTTTCATTTATTTTATTTTATTTACATTTTCACCTGGTGTTTACATCCGGATGGGGACAATTATTTTAGCACTTACCTTAGCACACCTAGTGACTGCACAGAACAGAACATGGCTAACGTCTATAGTTTGATTACTGGCTACTGAAATATAACCAGAAGTCCTTTCTACTGGTGATTTCCACAGAGCACCACAAGGAGAGGTCTACCGTATCTAGAGAGATGGCCTCCCAAACATACTCAACGTTGTCAAAGGGACAGCGAGAGACGGACCAGGGACGTGGACTGTTTGATGCAACGATGCAACCTGTATTAAAGTTGCACAGGATAGGTATGTACTGTTTAAATTAAAACATTTAGTAAAGTTGTACAGGATAGGTATGTATTGTTTTATGTACTAGTGGTTTAAACCTGTAGTGTACAGGATAGGTTTGTAGTGTTTTATTGAATACAAGCCCCAAAACTCATTTTTGATTGATTGATTTTTTATAAGAAGACAAGACACAACAAGACAAACAAACACCAGACTATAATGTGTAAGCATGAGTAATTAACCTATCTTAAAGGAGAATTCCGGTCATTTTAGCTTGTATGTTTGATGTGTCACTAATCACTCACCAACATACAAAGGAACGTTGAATAATTCCAGATCTGCCCCTGTCGTCCATTCTGCAGACCCCTTGCAGCGGCATAATGGGAGAGTGTGTATGACTGAAAATCGCCTATTTTAACAAATGCAAAGTCTGTTTTTTTTCTCCTAGTACTCATTGTGGAGTCTCATGATACTCAAACAGGCGCTGAATGTCCGTCACAAGCTAACGCTAATGCAGAACGAGATGACGCTGGTTGCTTGTTTCTCTCCTAGACGCCAGGTTCTGGGAGAGAAACAAGCAACCAGCGTCATGACTTTCTGCACGAACGGTACATTCAGCGCGACATTCATCGCGTGTTTGAGTATCATGAGACTCCACAATGAGTACTAGGAGAAAAAAAACAGACTTTGCATTTGTCATACACACTCTCCCATTATGCCGCTGCAAGGGGTCTGCAGAATGGACGACAGGGGCAGATCTGGAATTATTCAACGTTCCTTTGTATGTTGGTGAGTGATTAGCGACACATCAAACATACAAGCTAAAATTAGAGATGCACGATATTGAAATTATGACCGATATCCGATACCCGATTATTTGCTTGGTCATATCGGCCGATACCGATCCGATACCGATATATTATATATAGGGTTGTCCGATATTGGCTTTTTTACCGATAACCGATATACCGATATTGTCCAACTCTTAATTACCGATACCGATATCAACCGATACCGATATATGCGGGGATTATTGTGATTAGGGTAAGCTCAAATTTCATATCACACACACCATATACAGTAAGAACTCCTGTAACTTATTTATAAAGCAAAAAAAAAAAAAAAAAAAAAAAAAAAATTTTTTCAAAAACCGATACCGATATTTTCCCGATATCAATTTTTATGCTAATATCGGCCGATAATATCGGGAGGCCGATAATATCAGACATCCCTAATTATATAGTATATTTATATTGAGCTCATTGCTGATTTTTTTTTATTTTAATTTGTTTTACTGGTGAAAGTTGATGGTAAACCCCCCTCTCCACTAGCCCTACTGTGATGAAAAATATTTATGGAATAAATACATTAATTATATATATTCTTCTAAGTAACAAACTTAACTATGACATCATTTTTGTATGCTATAAGCCATCACACAATTATTTGAATCTTTGTATAACACAAAACCATATGTTATGTGGCCTATGGAACAAGATCATTGAATCTAGTTTGTTATTAGTGTTATTCATATTGTCTGTTGCCTAAATTAATTAGCCTCTGCTCTAAACAATAAAGCCCCCCTTAGGGGAGCTCCCAATCTAAACTCCCTGGAGCCACCACTGTGTGTGTGAGTGATATACAAACTAATCTTACCATTGATAGATTGCTTTATCATTTTACAAACACCTTAGGCTCAGATCACACATTGGAATAAGATAGACACAGACACAACGGAGATCTCCTTCTTTTTACTTGCGCAAGGAGCAATGTACAGCTTGACCTGAATCATTTCTGAAGTACAAATACTTTACATTGGTTTATATACAGCAACATGAGACAGGAGATACAGTTAAGCAGGAGGCAGGGCTTAGGAAGTACTCTATGAGTACTCAGTACTTGAAGTTAGCAGGCAGAGCAGAGGATACAGAGACAGCAAGCTTCTGCTGGACTTAGAGATAAGGAAACTATGTAAACATCTGTAGCTGTAACGATAACAAACCACCTAATATGCAGTCTCTGGCTCCTGCACACATAAGGAGAAGAATATACATCATCTATTCAATTGAATGATTAATTAGTTGAACACATTAACAATATGAATAGAACTTATAAACCCACATTACATAGAACTGAGAATCGGCTCTGTCATTTCCCTCCTGTTGATCAAATTTATTAATCTTCACATTCTTCTTGTTTTCCGCTTTTTCAAAATGGACATCATAACAGGAATCACTTGCCTCTTTTGCTTTCAGTGGCCTTGGTACTTAAGCTATCCGCTTTTCGCACTTTGTCATACAGAGCATAGCACAAAGCTGTTATCAGGGCACATGATGAGACTATTAGAATGTCAATTGATCCTGATCAATAATGATATAAACGATTGTAGATAATGCTGAAAAAACCCACGGATAGGAAAAAGGACATTATCACTCTCAAAATGTGTGGCTTTCTTGTGAGCAGTGGTTGTAACACTTAATAACCTTCAACCGTTTGTATCATTAATTTGACCATTATGAACTGACAATTCATTTTCAAATATTAACAGAGCTTAAATGTCTGTGTCATTTTCATCATAAAGGCTTCGAAGGGAGAACACATTCCCGTCATCTTTTAAGTCTTGCCCAGTCTGGGATACCGCAGTATACGTTTGAACGAACGTGTCAGCAACCATGCGTTTCACTAAGGTCCTGATGCACGGGATCACACAGACCGATAACACGCGAAACAGCACCAAAGCACAGAGTACCATTGTTTCAAATTTGCACAGAGCTTGAATCCAACCCCCTCCCATTAACCAAGAAAAACCACCCCTTATCGTGATGTTACCATTCATAGCTTTCTGAAGGGCACGTAGATTGGACATCGCGTTATTGGCCTCCTTAGCATTAATGTCATCTGAAATGTAAACACAACAGGTACTTGTTCGAAAAGTACTTCTCACCAGGACCACTGGATCCCCAGTGGTGTCACGGTGTTTTGATGGCATCATTAGTATGTGGCTTCGGAGAGGGTTTGATGGCATGTTAGGGTGTGGCTTAGCCCAGATGATGACCGTTTGGTCGGTTATCCCGCCCCTCCCTTCGGAGGTTGTCTTAAATGCGCCCTCATTCCACACTAACACATTTACACTCCATGATATGCATTTAACCTCCTCACACTTCATACTTAGTCCGCTTCAGAGTGACATAAAAGCTCTTATTTATGTGCTTAAAACTGATCATACGTTTTGCACGGCAAATAGCATTGACCCCCAAGGCGCACTCACTATTTTGGATTCGAGGCACTTACTTACTACCAGTTAACTGCAACAGGAAATGTATATATATGCAACATAACAATCATAATTATCTTAGCTTTAGCCTTCCCCTGCTTAACTTTTAATAATAGAGACAAAAGATACATAGAAAAATATACAATAACATAGATAGGAAAATATAAAAATAAAAACAAGTGTGGTGCATCGTCCTTCTAAGTGTAATCAGGTGAGGGAGGGGGTACTATTCTAAGTGGATTCTTCACCGGTTAGGGCCTAATATCACTCTATATGTGAGACTCCACCCCACAAGCCGGCCTTCTTCACCTTCTTACGTAATGTTCGATGATGTTTGCACCAACTTGCGAATGTTTTTGTGTGGATTGGACAAACCACACGTCTCACATCAGGTGACATGTTGACCAGGGACTGCATCTCACAGCAGTTGGCATGTTGACGTGACCCGGGCATGGACCCTCCTAGCACGGAGAGTTCAGTTCACACTTGATGACCTGGTCAGCATCACCATAAGCAGTCCCATCGTTCCTGTGGAAGAGATAAAATCTTGGCAGCTTACTAGTTCTTTTGACCTTTGTAACGTCTTCAAATTCATTTTTACAGTGTATGGCTTTTACCAGAATTTTTAAAATATAAGTGTGAATATAGTGTGAATATGCTTCATAATCTTCAACTATCCCTCCTGTTGAACCATTACTCAGATGATTGGTTCAATATATTTCAATTACTGCATTAAGACACTATAATTATAAAAAAATAAAAAAATAAAACAATCGCCTTATAACACTGCTTGGGTACTTCAAATATAGGAATTTGACACACTAGTATCAAGACACAACAAATGAAAGATAAGTTCCATGAGAACTGAACTCGCTTCCTTTGCTTTTTTTTTTATATAAGCGTTCCCATGGGCTTGGGACGAGGTAGTCACTGCTCTACCCATAACATCTTGCAGGCTGAGATTAGAATGTCTTCACATGATATACTCCACAATTTGAGTAGAAATACTCTAGTTTCTTACATGTGGAGAGGGAAAGGGCCAAAACTATGAATACTACTGATTCTCAAACATGTACGAAGTGTCAGTTTTGACATAGGGTAACTTTACATAAGTCTTCTAATACTTATGATACTTTTCATTATTGAGTATTTCTTAAAATCAACAACTGCTCTACAGCTTGTAGATCTGCCATCTTTTGGAAAAAGATTTCCATTGCTAGTTAAGACACAAATGTCACTTACAAAAGTAGAGCTATCTTCGCTTAAGTCTTTTAACTATTTTTAAATCAAAACAAAAATATTGAATATAGTTTTAATACAAAAAAAATGCTCCCTATCTCCCCAAAGTCTGTGAGCCACTTTTCATTATAATGGAGCTTTAGATGGCCCTGCAGTGCCATCGTTCACACCATGATCCTGAAAGCCACACACAAACCCTGGGCTAACTTGCTGGACAAAAATGACCCTTGACCTGTGAGTGCACATTCCTAGCTTGGGGTACTTGCACCTAATACACCGTTCTGCTGGGACTGCTGGGTGTGTGACAACTACTACAATGCTCAATACTTAAGCGCTTTGCTTAGATAATTTACTAAAAACTTCATATTTTACTGTAACAGAAATCATAAAACATCATGTCCAGGGGGGTGTACTTGTACATCAAAACTGGCTCACACTAAGGAAACAGGAGATAGGCTCCTGTTCTATGGGCCTCACACTGTTGCTGGGCAAGGCTTACTTAACAACTTATTATGTAGACAATAAAATAATGTATTGGAAATGCTCCCCACACCGTCACTAGTTTTACTCTTCCTGTGCAAACACTTTGTCGGTCTTGTGTGTCACTAGTTGACTACTGGGAAAGTTTTGGGTATCTACAAGGGGCATTTAACTGTAGCTTTAGACAAAAGGCTTACTGTAAACAGGAAAGGAGCCAAGACATCGTAGCTAATTAATACCAAATGTGTGCCCTCACCATATAAATATACATATAGATAAGGGTTTCTGTCCCAATTAAACCAATGTCCTGCCATGTATCATCTTTCTCCATTCTGCTCTTAGGTTTACGTGTCTTTCTGTTATTATCACTTTCCTCTTCCCATCCGTCAACCGTAGTGCTCGATTTACAATCTGCTATGAAATGGCCGCTATGGCCACACCGATAACATACTCGCTCTCGCGGGTGCCTAGCGGGGCCTCTCCTCCCTTTTGACTTAGCACCCCACTCTCTTTCGTTCTCTCTCACATCCATCTTGCACACCCGCGCGCACTCCCACACAGTCCCACACACAGCACGTTTGAGTACAGTATCTGAGTAAATGTACTCAGTTACTTTTCACACACACGGCTTTCTCTCAAGCAGTCGCTATCTCTCTCTCTCTGCACACACATGCCGCTCTCCGCTTAAGTCTTTCGGACCTCCCCACTCCTGTGCCTCCTGCACCGGGACGCAGTCCTAGGCTAGACCCCTTTCCACTTGAGGTCTACACCCAGGTCACCCTGGATAGAGAATTCAAGTCTCCTGCTTCCCGGCGTCTTCTTTTCAAAGCCCACCGATCACAGGAGCATCACTCGCTTAGTAACTGTTGCACAAGCGGCGGTCGCTTTGAGCTTGTGATGGCCTGACTGTACATTGAGCCGAGCACGACGGCCAAGCATACCTTCCAAAGGCATCGCATGGTCTTAATGTCACCTGTGACCCGACCGGCCGGTGACCCAGTCGATAGCGACCCCTTACCTGTCGGCGTGGTTGGCGCCTCAGGCAGGAAACCGACGGTCTTGTCCTGGCCCCGCTTGGCTACGGGAACCAGAATATTAACCGTTTTCACCAGCCTTGCCTTTTCACAGAGGTCACCCCTACAAAGCGCACCCTCTGCTAGGTGTGGACTGTCATCCACGTACCACGCAGTGCCTGACACATCACAACATTTACAAAAACCCACAGGTGACACCAAGCAACGCTGTGACTTTCAAAATGTTGCCATGTGCGACACCCCCGCAGACTAGACGGTTGTTTACACAGCTAGGATGTTAATTCATCCTTGACAGAACACGGGGGCCTTTCAGTCTCTCCCCAGCACTATATGTGGTATTTAACGTGCTCTGGGAGCCTTGCGACCCCGCTGCCGCCTGTTGTGTGCAGGGATTGGGGAGCCTAACCCCCTAACCTACACACACACATTCACTTGTATTCCTATACTCGTGAGGACATACACAGACACTGAAAATCTCATTCATTCACAGTCACACAAAGAGAGGCAGATCCACTCATTAGTCTTTAAACAGTCTGTATAACTGTCCAAATCACACACTTAGTCTCTCTCTCTCTCTCTCTCATTCACATATATTCCACTGAACATTCCTCACAATCTCTCATAGGCTTCTACAGGAACATACACATATTCCCTGGGGATCCCCACACACATTCACTGTACTCTCATTCATAGATTCATACAGAAATCACCAGTCCACGCGACTGTCCCAAACAGACCTCGTCTCTCAACCACCGTGATTATCATTCATACTTATTTCGAGCGTTATTTACACTGCTGTATACTGTTTGAATCATACTTCACACATTCCTTAATAACACATCTTAATATCACACTATCACCACGTTCCAACGGATTTCTCCGGAAAGGTGCTCACGGTAGTGAGGATCTTTTAGTAATATTAAGCACAAACATACAATATAAACACATTCAGTTTCACCACGTTCCAACGGATTTCTCATCGAACACCCAAGAGTACTCTCATCCAATCTAGACCGAACACCCCTTAGAATGAAATGGGGGTTATTCTAGATTTAGACTGAATATAGATACCTCGTGGGTTATTCTAGAAGATGATCCGGAAAAGTGCTCACGGCTCACTCACATAGTGATGACCGCGGAGAGAAAATCGTTAGACCCGGATAACTCACTCAGATCGCGTTTTGGATACACATAGTGATGACGCACGTCTGTCAATATCTGTGATTTCATACACACTACAGTATACAATTTGCAGGAAATAAATCACTCTGTTGCTTCTAAAACGTAGCAAAATATCCTAAGATTTCACTGCTTATTCAGTGCTTAGGCCTATGTCTATATTCACATAGACAACTTTTGTGTCTCACTTACGTGCTATCTTATAGTTGTGTGATCAGCGTTCAAATGCCGTCGGCCGTTCCTTGAAGAGCAGATGATAAGACGAGATGACCACCGGCCTGGAGGCGAATTCAACGCTCCAGGATTTTTTCAGGATCCGGGTCCTGGCTGCAGACTTTTCCAGCGGCGTCTTCCTTCTTACTCTTCTTGGAACAGCTCTGACATCCAGGCTCGAGGGACCATTGTAATGATAGATTGCTTTATCATTTTACAAACACCTTAGGCTCAGATCACACATTGGAATAAGATAGACACAGACACAACGGAGATCTCCTTCTTTTTACTTGCGCAAGGAGCAATGTACAGCTTGACCTGAATCATTTCTGAAGTACAAATACTTTACATTGGTTTATATACAGCAACATGAGACAGGAGATACAGTTAAGCAGGAGGCAGGGCTTAGGAAGTACTCTATGAGTACTCAGTACTTGAAGTTAGCAGGCAGAGCAGAGGATACAGAGACAGCAAGCTTCTGCTGGACTTAGAGATAAGGAAACTATGTAAACATCTGTAGCTGTAACGATAACAAACCACCTAATATGCAGTCTCTGGCTCCTGCACACATAAGGAGAAGAATATACATCATCTATTCAATTGAATGATTAATTAGTTGAACACATTAACAATATGAATAGAACTTATAAACCCACATTACATAGAACTGAGAATCGGCTCTGTCAACCATAAATACAATCATTGTTTGGTTTATCACTAACTCTAACATTCTATAACATCAGTGAGTTTAGGAGAAGGACAGCTTGCTTCATACACAACACTACAAATTGTAGGACAGGATGTCAAAGACAGAAACATTACCAGCTGAGAGCTAATCTGTGCTCATTCTCTGTGGTTAAATAAACAAGCAGCTTGCTTGTTCAAAAGCGGCCGCTGTTTGCACTCGATCTCTAGCCCTGAAACATGACTGTCAAGTGAACCATGGCTACACTCGAGTCCAGTAACGACGAGTGTTTGTTACGTCGATGTTAAATAACGGGGCAATGTACACATCATAGAGTTGGTACACATTCGTGTTGAAAATATATCCTCCGCAGTGTTACTCTATCTAATTTAAGATGTACAAGAAACCCTCTGACTGTTCTGGGTATGAACTATGGACGTGAAGAGTTTGTTTGCTGTTAGTGTTAGTTTGACAACTTGTTCACGCAGCAGCTTAGCCTAGCAGCATGTAGCCTGCTGCTTACTGCATTGTCTGAGAGAACGTCATGTGGAGGGGGGGCGGAGCGACAGCTGATTGTCTTAAAGAGACAGAGACATGCAGACAGACGGTCATTTTATTAATGCTTCTCAACATCGGTGAATTTAATCGGGTTTATTTTGAGATCGGTTCGATACCGATATGGCATTTTAGGGCCAATATCGGCCGATTCCGATACGTTACCGATTATATCGTGCATCTCTAGCTACAATGACCGGAATTCTCCTTTAATGAGGTAATGTATAGGCAGAGTACAACAGACCACAATATACATTTGGACACATTAACAATCAAGCTTGTAGGAAAGAAAAAAAGGAAAAGACAAAAACAGAGCAATCACACAGAGTCGAGATATATTCAAATGTTGCCAGACTGTCCTGTTTGTTGCAACGAAGCCTCTCCAGGTGTATCAAAGATACAAATTCATTAATTATGCCACTAGGTATTCCTAAACGTAACCTCAGTAAAACGAATATAAGAATACAAGAACCGCTGGGGGAAAGCGGTCCGCGAAAGCAAATAGGGCGAATGTGTTTACTTTCAGGATTTAATCACCCCGTCTGGTTCATTTCTCAACAATGACGAATCGCTGTCAATTATCCTTTGCATAAAATAAATCACTTTTGTTGTATAACCTCACAAAACATACAAAAGACCATTATGAATATGACCACGCAAATCCCAGCATTAGAATGAAAAAACAAAACAAGAATGTTTCTTTCTGCCCAGAACAAAATCTCAAAATCGGACACCTAGATCTAATATATTTAAGGATTAGTTTGATTAATTCCCCCTCATCAATTTCAGGCCTCCACCTATGGCGCAAAGAGTGAAAACTGTTCCCTTATACTTTCATTGTCTCCTTGGACACGATTCCACACTCTGTCTCCCAGTCCCTCTGCCATAACTCCAGTTCCCAGCATGCTAAACGCCCCAAACTTGGTAGGTGCTCTTTGGTGAGCCCCACGACTTCGGGGGCAGCGAAATCCAATCATAAACGAGCGGGGCCAGACCAAATCCGCCAAGAGCTTCTTTTTTTTTCTTTTCGCACTGGCAGATTTGTCTGATTTCCAGGCTAGTAATACTATATGGTGGCGTATTGTTATGGTGCACGAAAGCGGCGAGAAAGTGTGCGAGTGTGGTACTCAAAACATTTTCTCAATGTTGGCAGGTCTGATTGCCAGTTGTCAACCATCATTAGTCAATTGGTGATGGCTCGTTTAATTTGAGTCAAATGCCTCAAATTGGGCCGGCCGTTACAGCCCTTATTCATGTCACATCAACGTCCTTATTAATACAGTCCTCATTGTACTTCATTGCAGACCAGTGTGCGGAGTCCAGCCTGAAGGTGAAGATGAGTTGGAGTGTTTCTATTAAACAGGAATTTAAAAACCACCTGGACATCAGTACGTTTCATTCTCTCTCTCTCTCTCTCTCTCTCTCCTTTGTTCTGTTTTATTGTAAGGGTATCCTCTTATCAACAGAGAAGTAGAAGAGCATGCACATCCAAACTGGAATATGCTCTGGGCACGTGTTGGTAAATTAGAATGTTTGGCGCAAATGGCATTTTTCGAGAAGGAGAATAGACTCATGGTTTGGAAATGGAAAATGTATTTACAGCTGAATTTACAACCACCAAAGCTATAAAACAGAGGAAACACTGCATGAAATAATGTTAAGTTCAAACCTATGTTCCCCCCCCCCAGACGACCTTCCCCCCCTTGTGTGTAAAGAGGAGGGTTTCCCTGAACTGCAGGAGAGGAGCCTCAGTCTGGTCCAGGAGGAACCACAACCTCCACATATTAAAGAGGAACAGGAGGAGCTACTTCAAAGACCAGAGGCTGATGGGTCAACGTTGACATTACCAGCAGTGAAAGGTGAAGATGATGATGACAACGGAAAGATAGAACCTGTAGCCAGCACCTCAACTGAACACATGAAAACACTAGCTGATGTAGAGGACTGTGGAACATCACAACCAATGAGTGATGAACACATAAAAACACAAGCTGATGTAGAGGAACCTGGTACATCACAACCAACTAGTGGTGACCAGCTCCTCTCTACACACTGTTCTGAATCTGACGTCACTGAAGACAGTGATGAGTTGGAGGAGACCAGGGAAGGTCAGTCGGTTGTAAACACACTGACTTCAGCCAAGACACAAAATGCGGAAGGACAAACATCGTCTTCAAGCCACAAGCTGTCCCAGGACCTGCCATCGTCAACACAAACTCACTCCATGAAGAGTCACACAGGGAAGAAACGTTTTAGTGGTACAGAGTGTGCCAAAATGTTAAGTTGTAAGGTAAGTCTGAAAAGGCACACAGTTGTTAATACAGGGGAAAAGTCCTTTACTTGCAAGGTTTGTGGTAAAGGTTTTAGTCAAAAGTGTCGTCTGAAAACACACACATGGACACATACAGGGGGAAAACCCTTCACTTGCAAAGTTTGTGGTAAAGGCTGTTGTCGAAGTGATGAGCTAAAACGACACATGAGGACTCATACAGGGGAAAAGCTCTCTACTTGTACAGTTTGTGGTAAAGGTTATAGTAAAATGAGTTATATGAAAATACACATGAGTATTCATACTGGGGAAAAACCCTTTGCTTGTACAGTTTGTGGTAAAGGTTTTAATCAAAGTGGTCAGCTAAAACGACACATGAGGACTCATACAGGGGAAAAACCCTTCACTTGCAAAGATTGTGGTAAAGGCTGTTGTCGAAGTGATGAGCTAAAACGACACATGAGGACTCATACAGGGGAAAAGCTCTCTACTTGTACAGTTTGTGGTAAAGGTTATAGTAAAATGAGTTATCTGAAAATACACATGAGTATTCATACTGGGGAAAAACCCTTTGCTTGTACAGTTTGTGGTAAAGGATGTAGTCAAAGTGGTCAGCTAAAACGACACATGAGGACTCATACAGGGGAAAGGCCCTTTAGTTGTACAGTTTGTGGTAAAGGTTATAGTACAATGAGTTGTCTAAAAATACACATGAGAATTCATACTGGGGAAAAGCCCTTTGCTTGTACAGTTTGTGGTAAAGGCTGTAGTCAAATGAGTAATCTAAAAACACACATGAGGACTCATACAGTGCAGTCATAGTTTGTCAACATTGCTCAGAGTTCTCTAAATATTAATACAATTATACATTTTTAACCATATTTTTTATTCAGTTTGGATTTAGAAGGACCTACAGAGTTCACATGTTATGGTTGAGACACATCTGATAGCAATATTACTTAATGCGTTTACCAAAAAATATAAATCTTGCAATAGATTCAGCAGCTTTCCTGCCTTTTTTAAAACCAGAAGTGAGACAGGGGACCTTAGGATATGGCTAAACCTGTTCATCACTGATTAAACTATGTTTTTGTAGAAGTCGAAGGTGTTGACAAAGATCTTCTTGGACTTTAAAGTACCAACATTTTTACAAAAATATACGTTTAAACAAAGATCACAATAAGAGTACATTCTTACACCCATGTTATCAGTACACTTGGTTAGTCTTTTCTTTGTGTTCTTTATTTAATTTATATTTTTGAATTAAACAACAACAAAAAATGTGTTTGAAGTTGTGAATCCTTGTCTGAGACAAGATTGTTTTCTGGTAGAGGAAACCAGAACAAAACATTGTACAAATCATTACGTAATTCATATATATATATATATATATATATATATATATATATATATATATATATATATATTTTGTATCCTTGTTATATTTTAAAGTCCATATGTGGTTGGTGCCAGAAAGACAGACGACATCATCATTTAGTTTGATTACTTCTACTTACCTTTTTTTGTAAGTAAGTAGAAGTAAAAGTGTTTTTGTAAAGACAAAGATTTGCTGTTATACCTTTTTATAATAAAGGTTTCAGTGCTACTTGTCTTTTATTTGTATTATACATCAATACAGAAATGTTATCGAAAGGTGCCTGATTCACCTCCTCTAATTGTGGAAATCATGTACTTTGGCCTACCTACCCCATAATAACTACTGTGAACGGTAACCGTGCCAAAACACACTCACCATTTTTTTTCATTTTTTCCACGGACTGCTCTTCCCCAACGGTTCTTGTATTTCTTGTATTTGTTTTACTAAGGTTAAGTTTAGGATTAAGCTTGGGTCTAGGCATAGTTTTACTGAGATTACATTTAGGAATAAGGTTAAGTTTAGGCATCGTCTTACTGAGGTTACATTTAGGAATAAGGTTAGATCTAGGCATAGTTTTACTAAGATTCGGTTTAGGAATAAGTTAAAGGTTCGGTTACGTTCAGGAATACCTGCTGGCGACCGCTCCGAGGTCGTCGGATTTGACTCGGGGTGAGCGTGTTTTGGGGTGATTGTTCTTGTATTCTTGTGAACAATACAGGCCTACCCCATAATAACTACTGTGAGAAATACAGGCCTACCCCATAATAACTGCTGTGAACAATACAGGCCTACCCCATAATAACTACTGTGAACAATACAGGAACAATTACGGCTTAATTTTACAGCCTGTAAACATTATAATTAAACTATCACTACACTAGGATACATTATTGGAGTAGGTATTACATTTACAGCCTACATACCATGTACCATTTTGGTTAAAACAAAACGTTTTTTTTGTAAAAAGGTTAAAGCACCATGTTCCTATAGTACTTATTGCTATAGAGTGTCTGTTCAGTAACAGGGGTCTCCTTGTCTCCAGTTCTTTAAGTTTTATTATTAAAAAAAAATGTATTGACATTTTCCAACAGGTTTTATACACACAATTTACAATTTAGGCTTTTAGCTCTTAATCCAGAGCGATTCGCAGGAAATGCATAGAAATAGTAATCTAATAATAAAGTAATACGGAAGTAAACCAATGATCTAATATTAACTAATACACACACACACACACACACACACACACACACACACACACACACACACACACACACACACACACACACACAAAGAAGAAGTAACAAAGAATCACAAAACATCACAGACTAGTTCTCAATAAAACCGGTAAACATACAAACCAATTTGTTAAAGCCTCACTATGTAACTTTTTTTGATGAATAAAATGTAATTTCGTAAAACGTGTATGGTAGAGTATGTTAATACAATGTAATGTATACAATTGGGGTGGATGTATTTTGTCTCCCTGCTCTTCTATTGAGGCATTTAGATCGTATCAAAGGTCATATCTCACCTAGACACAGGATCTGACATGGATTTTGACCTGATGGTCAAGATTCAATTCATCCCCTGAGCAAGCAGGCAAGGCTCTATTAGCTCAATGGTAAAAAATGGCAGCACTTGCGCAGGAAACCGGGCTCAAACCTGGGGTAGAGGAGGGAAATTCCAGGGTGCTGCTTTAAATAACCCAGAATGAAAATACATTTTATTAAAATAAATTGGCACAGAAAGTTAATTCAGCTCCAGCTCTTTAATAAACAGAAAATACATTTTCAGCTGGATGACAACATTACAACCAATCAGGAGAGTACCCATTTCTCAGCTTAAATGTTATATTGTTCCAGTTCCAATTGTGTCTGCTCATTTCTTTGTCATCACTTCCAATGTCACTTGTCTAATATGTATCTATGTATCTGTCTAATATGTATCTATGTATCTATCTATCTATGTAATATCCTGTTTGATTTATCTATCCTGTTTGGAGAAAATTGGCATCCGCAAAGCGCTAAGAGACGGGGAGACTCCTGTTACTGAACAAATACTCTATATAGCAATGATTATTATCACAATATAGAGCAATTTAAAGGTAGGGTAAGTGATATTTTTGGGTTAAAACAAAAAGTATTTTGTTAAAAGGTTAAAGCACTATATTCTGATAGTAATCATCGCTATAGAGTGTTTGTTCAGTAACAGGAGTCTCCCCGTCTCTCCAGCTCTTTAATAAACAGAAAATACATTTTCTGGTGTCAAAATCTCAGCCAATCAGGAGAAAGTACCCATTTTTAAGCTTCATTTTTATAGTGTTCCAGTTCCAATTTGCCTGCTCATTTCTTAGTGTCATCATTTCCAATTTCACTTGTTTAATCTGTATCCTGATTGAGTTCTCTATCCTGATTGGATAAAATTGGAAATGAAACTGAAACTGAAACGAAAATGCATTTTCTGTTTAATAAAGAGCTGGTGAGACAAGGAGACTCCTAATACTGAACAAACACTCTATAGCAATGAGTACTATCAGAATATAGAGCTATTTAACACTTATTTTAACCAAAGAAAATCACTTACCCTACCTTTAAGACTTATCTGAACGAAATAAAATCACTTACCCCACCTTTAAACATTATTGGAGTAAGTATTATTTTTACACTGAATACTATTACTATGAAAAAGTTTAAACTGCAAAACAATTGTAGACAACATATAGGGGGTCCCTACTTCATCCTCATGCAGCTTAAAGGGTCTTTCTTGGGCATGACAAACATTGAAGTCCCCTGACTTGGTGAAATGATGTGAAATGTATAATGTCAACAGGTTGGGGTTGTGTTGGCAAGATTTGTAGTCAAATGTGTGTTTATTCTACTTGTATTCAACCTTGTAGAACAGGGGTATTCAACTAGATTAGGCAGGGGGCCACAACTGTAAAAAGTTAAATCTATTATTGTTTATTCACTGAGTGAATAGCAAGAAATTAACACCACTGAGCAAATAAATATCTCGTATACATTTAGGCAGTTTGTTCAGATAAGCAGACAGACATTAATCATTATGAATATTTACACCAGCCCAGGTGTGTTTTCTATGTGTTGCAGATGGGAGACTGGTCTTGGTCATGGTGTTGTTGTGTGTGGTTCCCTCTATTCCCTCTATTGGATTAAACACAAATTAATTTTGTTGATTCATTTCAGGTCAGAAGCCATAGCCACCCCCACCATTAAGGCAGACCGTTGCCTGCCCATGTGAGCTCTTGCCTGCCCCTGAAAGACTGACCGGAATAAACTAAAATAAAAACGTCTCTGCTTAACGATGGATGGAGAGTCAGCAACTCACCGTGTCCCCCCAACAACACCTCCAAAGGTGTTTAAACTGTATGCACATTTATGTTTAAGAAGAGTGATTAAGGAGCCATTGTATAACAAAAGATTAGACTACTGGGAAAATGGGCAGCAATTCATCTACAAGCTCACGAACGCCTCGCGTTTTGAGCTTGAAGTTCGGCTATTTTCAAAATGTTTGCCTTTCTTATGCTATTTTACAATTTGGCCAATGTTTGACCAGTTAGTTTGTTGATTACTTTTTATGCTGTAATGGTCTTTTTCTTTGTTGTCTTTCTTCTTTTTATTTGGTATTAAAAAGGTCCTTTAAAGGTCCTTAAATTATCCCTTCACTGTCATCTGGGGAAAGCCCCCCAAAATCACTCATGTAACAAAGACCCTGGGGGTGCCGACCCACAGGTTGAGAACCACTGCATAGCATACCGTATGAGAGAGATGTAATTATGCGTTTGATTAAATATTGTGACGCTGTAGTATGTAGATTTGTTTGAGCATTATTTGATTTGTTAACTTTGCTGTTGTTCTCATATTGAGTATACTTGCATATTGTAGGCTATTTTATTCTCGTTTCTCACTACACTTTTCTTTTCTACAACATTAGCAGAAGCAGATCTACAAGCTCGACACGTTGTGAGCTTCCCGATCGGCTATTTTCGTAGATGGATGTATGCTATTGTATGCATAGATGATATACTTTAAACAACAGTCAGTCTGTCTGTCTGTCTGTCTGTCTGTCTGTCTGTCTGTCTGTCTGTCTGTCTGTCTGTCTGTCTGTTCTGTCTGTCTGTCTGTCTGTCTGTCTGTCTGTCTGTCTGTCTGTCTGTCTGTCTGTTCTGTCTGTCTGTCTGTCTGTCTGTCTGTCTGTCTGTCTGTCTGTCTGTCTGTCTGTCTGTCTGTCTGTCTGTCTGTCTGTCTCTGTCTTTGTCTATCATTGTGACAGTTAGTTGCTTCTTCATTGCGTTGGAACATCATAGCGCCTGATGAAAACCGTCTCATAAAGGAGGTGAAAACCGTCTCACAAAGGAGGTGAAAACCGTCTCATAAAGGAGGTGAAAAACGTCTCATTATGGAGGTAAAAACTATGGAGTCTGTACGGCTGAAGATAAATGAACACATGACGTCGGTGGGAGAGGAGATATTGTGTATTTTTGACAAACAGCAGCGTGGTGCTGATGTTTGTTGTGTGAAGCTTGTCAGAGCGTTTGTGTTGGAGCGCCTCAGTGCGACTGCAGAGTTCATGTGCAACCTCTTCCAGAGAGAGATGGAGACACGATACACAACACCGAACTACAAACTGCAGGTATGTGTGTTACATACACAGCATCACACTACACACTGCATGTGTGTTACATACACAGCATTACACTACACACTGCAGTTTTGTAAAAACATAGCAAACGTTACGTTAGGTAGCTGTTTTGGAACCCCGTATACCAGTGGCGTAGAAGACCGACTTTATTTGCCGCGGGTTTTTATATCAATTGGGCCCTTGATATGGATACATCATCTGCAGCAATTTCACTGGTTTAAACAACATTTACAGTAAGTTGACTAAAGCTTTTGCCACAAAGAGTACATTTAAAGCCCTTTCTCCTGTGTGTATCATGTGTTTCTTAAGATTAGCATTTTGACTAAAGCTTTTGTCACAAACTGTAATTTAATATAATAACGAAAATATCTTTTAAATGCAGCTGAGAAACTTTGGTCAACTTCATTATGTACTTGCATAATACGGTCTTTTAGTTGAAAAAAAATTACCTTAAATATGCACACTTTGCAGCTGTTTCACAGATATCAGATATCTTGTATGCTATCATTATGTTTTTGAGCCCGTAGATCGGCTTGTTTTATTGAGTGACACAGCGCTCAACCAAGTATAAATTAGGCATTATATTATATAGGCAGCATGTCCCGTTCCCTTTTAACTTTACATTGTCAGATTGTTATTTATATAGCAATAGAAGTAGAGATTTCATCTTTGATTTCTTCTGAATGATGTTATTGGGTCAATTAATCCATTGACATTTTCACCTCTAGGCTGTGTCTTTGCAGTGGCACCTTATATTTTGAATGATTACTTGAAGTTGAGATTGCTTATAGGGATATTTTACTTTCAAACATGATTAGGTTCATTTGAATATCAACTCAGGCTTTTGTGATCACCCCAGACAGTTTTTCAGTTGCTTTATTCAGTATTTAGATATTTGATATTCATCTTATCAGTGCCTGATAAAATGAATATCAAATATCCTATACAAACAAAATGTAACTTCAAACTCTATTTTAATCATGATAGATTCATCAAAAACACCCATCCTTGGTTCTGGTGACTGATATTGTCCTTCTAATGCGTGAGGCGGCTTGATGCGCAATGTTTTTTCTTTTACTTTTTACATGTATTAAAAAAAATGATTGTGACAATGAAAAAAGCTGCAATGGGTTTGTATTTAGATATCAAATATCTACATACTGAATCAAGCAACTTAAAAACTGTCGAGGGTGCTCACAAAAGCCTTAATAGATGATAAAATTACCCCAAATATCTTTGAAAGTGAAATATCATTTTAAGATGTTTACATTCCGTTATCTTTCTCTACATCCGTGTGAGTCAGCATCTATTGGATATGTGTGACTGTCAAGAAAGGCTGTTGGATGTTTAAAAATTGTCCTGAGTGATAGACAATAAATATATTTTAAAAAAAATTACAGGTCAAGTGAATCCAGTCCGTTTTCTATAATTTTAAAATTGTATAAGCTTAATTTGCATAAATTGCAATTAAAGGTAGGGTAAGTGATTTTCTTTGGTTAAAATAAGTGTTAAATAGTTCTGATAGTACTCATTGTAATAGAGTGTTTGTTCAGTAAAAGGAGTCTCCTTGTCTCTCCAGCTCTTTATAAAACAGAAAATGCATTTTCGTTTCAGTTTAAGTTTAATTTCCAATTTGATCCAATCAGGATAGAGAATTGTGATTTTCATATCGTCACATGCGTAGCGACGAATCTGCCGGCTGGAATGTCTGGATAGAGAAAATTGGCGTCCTTTCCTTAATTTAGCTTCCTTGGTGGCGGGGCGCATCGGGTGAAAGCCGGTATTACACTCAATGTAAAGTAAACGGGGGAAAAATGGGGTTCTTGCACAGACGGGATAAAAATGCATATCAATTGAAAAATACGAACTAATACAGTGCACAAAGATTCCAAATGCCTAGTTAACATCCTTGACTACCAGGTTTTGCATTTGTAAATGTTCGGAGAAATACAGACTTTACGGGCCGATGTTCACTCCAGTGACAATTGGGGAGCAAGACGAACATAGATTTGCAAATGTAAAATCACTAAAATACATGTATGATCCAAGGCTAGCATGTTGCATACACACCACCAAACTACACGCTGCAGGTTTGTAGGGTGACCATATTTCCAAAAACACAAACCAGGACCAATAAAGTCACTTAAATAGCCGATCCACAAGCTCACGATGATGTGGCTTGTGGATCGGCAATTTTTTGTTACTTGTATCAATTACTGGGATTTTTTACCCCATTTATTTAAAGGTAGGGTAAGTGATTTTTTTGAGTTATTATTATTTTTTGTTAAAAAGTTTAAAGTACTATATTCTGACAGTAATCATTGCTACAGAGTGTTGTTTCGGTCACAGGGGTCTCTCCAGCTCTTAGTAAACAGAATATAGTACATTTTCAGGTAGGTGACACATTTTAAGCCAATCAGGAGAGCGTACTGAAAATGCATTTTCTGTTTAATAAAGAGCTGGAGAGACATTGGAGACTCCTATATGGACAGGACACTCTATAGTAACGAGCACTATCAGAACATAGACCCATTTTGCAATGATTTGAATAATTGCAAATCACTTACCCTACCTTTAAATTAATTTGCATTAATTTGCATTTTCACCTGGTGTTTACATCAGGATGGGGACAATTATTTTAGCTCTTACTGTAGCACACCCAGTGACTGCACCTTTCAACTGAACAGAACATGATAAACCTCTAGTGTGATTAGATTACATGGTATAATGTAAGGTTACTGAATGATAACCAAAAGTCATTTCTACTGGTGATTTCCACAGAGCACCACAAGGAGAGGTCTACCGTATCTAGAGAGATGGCCTCCCAAACATACTCGACGTTGTCGAAGGGACAGCGAGAGACGGACCAGGGACGTGGACTGTTTGATGCAACCTGTATTAAAGTTGCACAGGATAGGTGTGTACTGTTTAATTTACAACATTTAGCAAAGTTTTACAGGATAGGTATGTACTGTTTTATGTACTGGTGGTTTAAACCTGTAGTGTACAGGATATGTTTGTAGTGTTTTATTGAATACAAGCCCCAAAACACGCTCGCTCCCAAATCCGGCAACCTCGGAGCGGTCGCCACTAGGTATTCCTAAACGTAACCTCAGTAAAACAAATATAGGAATACAAGAACCGCTGGGGGCAAGCGGTCCGCGAAAACAAATCGGCGAGTGTGTTTACTTTCAGGATTTAATCACCCCGTCAAGTTTATTTCTCAACAATGACCGAATCGCCGTCAATTGTCCTTTGCATAAAATAAATCACTTTTGTTGTATAATCTCACAAAACATACGAGAGACCATTATGAATATGACCATACAAATCCCAGCATTAGAATGAAAAAACAAAATAAAAAAATGCCCAGAACAAAATGGACACCTAGATCTAATATTTTTAAAGATTAGTTTGATTAATTCCCCCTGATAAATTTCAGGCCTCCACCTATGGCGCAAAGAGTGAAAACTGTTAACAAAATTCCTTATACTTTCATTGTCTCCTTGGACACGATTCCACACTCTGTCTCCCAGTTCCTCTGCCATAACTCCAGTTCCCAGCATGCTAAACGCCCCAGGCTTGGTAGGTGCTCTTTGGTGAGCCCCACGACTTCGGGGGCAGCGAAATCCAATCATAACCGAGTGGGGCCAGTCCAAATCTGCCAAGAGCTTCTTTTTCATTTATTTTCGCACTGGCAGATTATTCTGATTTCCAGGCTGGTAATACTGTATGGTGGCGTATTGTTATGGTGCGCGAAAGCGGCGAGAAAGCGTGCGAGTGTGGTACTCAAAACATTTTCCCAATGTTGGCAGGTCTGTTTGCCAGGTGTCAACCATCATTAGTCAATTGGTGATGGCTCGTTTAATTTGAGTCAAATGCCTCAGATTGGGCTGGCCGTCACAGCCCTTATTCATGTCACATCAATATCCTTATTAATAAAGTCCTCATTGTACTTCATTGCAGACCAGTGTGCGGAGTCCAGCCTGAAGGTGAAGAGGAGTTGGAGTGTTTCTATTAAACAAGAACCTGAAAACCACCTGGACATCAGTACGTCTCTCTCTCTCTCTCTCTCTCTCTCTCTCTCTCTCTCTCTCTCTCTCTCTCCTTTTTTCTGTTTTATTGTAAGGCTATCCTCTTATCAACAGAGAAGTGGAAGAGCATTAATAATCGTTCCAGACCACGACTGGAGCGGCGTTCAATACAGATAGGCATAACAAGCAACACACAGAAGCGTAAAAACTGTATATTTACTTGTGGCGACGGAAGAACAACCTGTTCTCCGTCATGGTGATTTCAGAGCAAATTCGACTGTGTTAGCAGGCCTGTGGCCTTCAGGGAATTTACGGCAACTTTTTAGTCTAAGTCTGGTCACCATCTGTAAGCCCTTTAATAACTTAATCCCCTCCCATAATAACCAGTCCCCGACTTAAGACAAACTATGGATCTGAGGATATCACAGTTATAAGAAAGGCAGGGGGCAGAGGGGCCCCCTAAACTTACTGGCCCGCTTCAACAGAAATATCAACTTCACCACTCACTCGATCAAGAGACTCTACTGAAACAACCTATCCTACTCCTCTGACTATAGAAATGGACTGAAGCTCATGCGTTCTTCAAACCCACTACATCCCCAATGCCTACAACCCAGAGAATTATTGTTACTCTTAAGTCTAGTCACATAGGGATAATGAGCCAACACATGCAAACCGTATCACTCTTTACGCCACCATGCATACCCACAGCACATCATTATAGCACACTGTCATTGCAAAACAACTCAATGCTCACAATTCATTGCATACCAAACATTGTACTCCAAAAACATTACTCAACACATTACTCCGCTCAGCATTGCATCAAACACTGGCATCAAACTTTGCATCAGTCACACATCTCTACCTGTATGGGGTGTGAATTGAATGTGTATGTATGTTGCCGTAGTGTAGAATTCTCATACTCACCGAGGGCGTGATGGTGTCCTTCAAAAGAAACCCCTAGTCTATTTATCTTTATAACACTAACTCATAAAATGAGGCTTTTTGGAAGATTAAAAGCTTCCCTTTATTTGCTCAGTTCATAGTGGGATTACAGATGTGTATTTAACAATACAAAATACAAATACAAAATACCAATAGAAATGAAATCTAGTAATGTTTCATGTCTGTCTGGTCAGATTACAAATGCCTTAATTTAGGCTTGTCCTAAAATAATTTAGAATTTAGATTAAAAAGAGGAGGTTCCATTTAGATGTCATTCAGCCTGAAATAAAGGCTAGTCTAAATTTGGTAATTCAAAAAATGTCCTTAAAGTAGCACTAAATAGGTTTAATCTCAAAATAGAGAAATGTACCCTTTTTAAATTTAAGTATTGTTTTACCTTCTTAATTTCAGTGTTTCACCTTCCTAATTTAAGTAATTTTTTACCTTCCTCCATGTGGAGCCATGACTGCTTAACATCTGAGCAACGTGCAAGAGAAGAAGCCCCAAAAACCTAAGAGCCCAAGGGGCCCCCAACAGCCGTCCGTGTCCAAAACCTCCCAAGTCTCCCTCAGCCTCTGTCTCCCCAGCCTCTCCTGTGGTGCTCTTGTGAGCGCCCCTTTATACGGTAGTACGGTCAAAAGGAAGCTCTCCAGACATCAGTGTGTGTATGTGTGTGCACGTATGCGTGCACGTAGGTGACTTTTCGAAAGTTAAGAAAGTCAGTGTGTGTATATGCGTGCACATAGGCGTGCATGCCTATTCTTAGAAGTCAGGCGCTATAGGTGATTCTCAGAAGTCAGTGTGTCTGTATGTGTGTTTATGTGTGACTTTGCCAACAGCCACCCACACACAAAAAAAACGCTTACTTTGCACCTTGTACAACATTATCAGCATGGCCATATATGGGCATACTGAGGGGTTAGATGTCCCCCAAAATCTTATACCTGAGCATAATTCAGTAAATGCAATTATACTGCATGTTATCAGCAATTATATATGATTAAATTAAATTGTTTATCAGAAAATCAAATGATTCACACTTGCATGTGTGCATGTAACATTTGGTTAAAACGATCAAATCTTGGGTACCCTTTGACCTCACTGATCAGCCATAGATGCAGGCTGTATGTCATGTACACAGTGAGTGCAGCTCACATACAGGAAATGCACATAAAGGGAATGCAGGCCTCTGCCTGCTGCAAGCCTTCGAGTGCACCTCAGCAGTCATTTCAACCAGTCAATATCATATTCTTTCTTTAGACAAATCAAGTGATAACATAATTTAAAGCCTATATCCTAAAGTGAGCTGTTCAACATAAATTACGTTCTAATACATTTCCAGATGTTCAACAGCATGCACATCCAAACTGGAATATGCTCTGAGCATGTGTTGGTAAATTAGAATGTTTGCAGCAAATGTCATTTTTTAAGAATGAGAATAGACTTATGGTTTGGAAATGGAAAATGTATTTACAGCTGAATTTACAACCACCAAAGCTATAAAAAAAGAGGAAACACTGCATGAAATAATGTTAAGGTCAAGCCTTTAATGCTTTTTCTCTCATCAGTTTGTGGTAAAGGCTGTAGTCAAATGAGTAGTCTGAAATCACACATGAAGACTCATACAGGGGAAAAGCCCTTTACTTGCAAAGTTTGTGGTAAAGGCTGGGGTCAAAGTGATGAGCTAAAACGACACATGAGGTCTCATACAGGGGAAAAGCCCTTTTCTTGAAAGGTTTGTGGTAAAGGCTGTAGTCAAGTGAGTAATCTGAAAAAACACATGAGGACTCATACAGGGGAAAAGCCCTTTACTTGCAAAGTTTGTGGTACAGGCTTTGGTCAAATGTATAACCTGAAAACACACATGAGGACTCATACAGGGGAAAAGCCCTTTAATTGCAAAGTTTGTGGTACAGGCTTTGGTCAAATGTATAACCTGAAAAAACACATGAGGACTCATACAGGGGAAAAGCCCTTTACTTGCAAAGTTTGTGGTACAGGCTTTGGTCAAATGTATAACCTGAAAACACACATGAGGACTCATACAGGGGAAAAGCCCTATGCTTGCACAGTTTGTGCTATAGGCTTTGGTCAAATGAGTCATCTGAAAACGCACATGAGGACTCATACAGGTATAAAACCCATTACGTGTACAGTTTGTGGCACAGGTATAAAACCCATTACGTGTACAATTTGTGGCAAAAGATGTAGTCAAAGTGGTGCCCTAAAATGACACATGAGGACTCATACAGGGGAAAAGCCATTTATTTGTACAGTTTGTGGTAGAGGCTTTAGTAAAAGTACTGTGCTAAAAAAATACACAATGACTCATACTGGAGAAAAGCCATTTTCTTGTACAGTTTGTGGTAAAAGCTGTAGTCAAAAGTGCCATCTAAAAATACACATGAGGACTCATACAGGGGGAAAGCCCTTAGCTTGTACGGTTTGTGACAAAGGCTTTTGTCACATGTAAGGTCTAAAGAATCATATGAGTTTTCATACAGGTGTAAAGAACTTTGCTTGTACAGTTTGTGGTAAAGGCTTTGGTAAAAAGGGTAATCTAAAACACACAGGGTCTCATGCAGGGGAAAAGCCCTTTACTTGTCCAGCTTGTTAAAAACGAAACAAAAAAAAGCTTCCATCTAAATAATATTCTGAAAGAACGCATGATGACTCATACAGGCAGTAAAACCCTTTAGCTGCTGTTGGCAAATGCTTTGATCAAAATGCTCATGTGAAGATAATGAGGATTCATACAATTCATACGTACAGGGGGAAGCTGTTAGATGAACAAGTAGTGAATGCCTATTTCAAAAAAGCAATCTGAATTGACACGTGGCATCACACACAGACGTAGATGTATGATCACAGATGGATGATCATTCAATCTAACCCTTTAAGACCGGGAACGCATCTGTTTCATTTCGAGATTTCTTTGGCTATATAAAAATAGCAGATCTACAAGCTCATAGCGCGGCACCGAGTGCCATGCTGAGCTTCTAGATCTGCATTGTTTTTGAAAAATCGTGAAAATGTGTGCAAATCTTTAGTTTGAATATATATATATACTTTTTCAAAGCGAAAGTGTTTAACTCAAATCTTTGCTTCCTAACACTTTTTTTGTATTCTTATTTTTTACTTATGTTGCTATATTATCAATGGTTCTCAACCTTTTTTCATGTATTTGTCCGCGGACCCCCATCTCAAAATATCTTGTTCCAGGGACCCCCAGATGCAAAGATTTGAATTTTCACGATGTTTAAAAAAATAGCAGATCTACAAGCTGATAGCGCGGCAATCAGTGCCGCGCTTTGAGCTTGTAGATCTGCTATTTTTTTTATAGCCAAAGAAATCTTAAAATGACACACATGCGTTCCCTTCCCGACCTTAAAGGGCTATCCAGGATGACAACGACAAGTGACAATGACAAGTCAGATACTTAAGTAAAGATGAAAATCAACATAACATGACACCCACTCTTGAGAATTGGGACAAAACCTATTTTTTTCAAATATTCTTTATATTTATATTTATTTTTATATATTCTAACACATTCACCGCCAGGTATTAATTACTTAATTCATCCAAACCTGTCAGCGTTTTTACCTTTTGTGTTGTTTTGATGAGCCACCAAACTTGTTTTTCTACCTGGATGTAAACAGACTCTCTGCATTCCACCGGAACAATTTATTTTTTAACCACAATCGTCCATCCTGTTGTTATGGGCAGTTTAATAAGGCTCGTTTTCATCAGAAAAGGCAGTCTGGGAGAAGACATCCGAGCTAGATGTGTTTTTCTAAATTTCATAACATGGGACTGAACGGGTTAACTTTTTTTGGGATGATGTCATGTCCTGTTCTAGCCTTCTCTCAGTCAAAGGATCATTCATAGGTTGGAGAAGAGCGCCCTCTACTGTCATCCTGATTTGAAAAGACGTACTGTAGATCTGCGTCAGTGGCAGGGATTGTGTTAAGATACTCTTCAAATCTGCCCGGAAAATATATTTTAAAAGATCAAAGTGTTGATTAAACCATGCAATGGGCCAACCTCCCACTATTATTTTATTCAGATGTTAACTCCATAAGACGGAGTTGACATCTTATGGAGTCTTACGGAGTTGACAAAATTATATATATTTTTCATTCAGCACCGCAGTCATAGTGAGTAGACAATTTTTTTTTGTTCAACATTGCCTTAATGCTAATATTTAGTTTGGATTTAGAAGGACTTACAGAGTTGACATGTTATGGTCCATATTTGGTTGGTGCCAGAAAGACAGACGACATCATCACTTAGTTTGATTACTTGTTTAAATTATACTTACCTTTTTTTGTAAGTAAGTAGAAGTAGAAGTGTTTTTGTAAAGACAAATATTTGCTGTTATTCCTTTTTGTAATAAAGGTTTCACTGCTACATGTGTTTTATTTGTTTCATATATCATTAAAGACATTTTATCAAAAGATGTCTGGTTCATCTACTCTAATTGTGTAAATCGTGTATTTAGGCCTACCTACCCCATAATAACTACTTTGAACAATACAGCCTACCCTATAATGACTACTGTGAACAATATAGTCTACCCCTAGCTACTTTGAACAATACAGTCTACCCTATAATAACTACTGTGAACAATACAGTCTACCCCATAATAACTACTGTGAACAATACAGTCTAGGTCTACCCTATAATAACTACTCTGAACAATACAAGTCTACCCCATAATAACTACTGTGAACAATACAGGCCTACCCCATAATAACTACTGTGAACAATACAGTCTACCCTATAATAACTACTGTGAACAATACAGGCCTACCCCATAATAACTACTGTGAACAATACAGGCCTACCTCATAATAGCTACTGAACAATGAAGTACACAATCAAAACACCATAGGGAGCTCCACTAATCACGTCCAACCCAGATTTGTCTCTAACAAGGGGTTCAATTTGTTCTCCTGCTATGCCACACAATTGTGAAACGCCCTACCAACAGTCATAAAGGAGTGTAAATTCCTACTCTCCTTCAAAACCGCTCTAAAAGGCACTTACAGGTGGCTGCAGTTCGAAGCTTGCCCCTGTAAAAGTCATAGCCTAACCCCCCCCCCCCCCCCCCCCCCTCTAGAATAAGGGAAACCTGACATAAAAATATGTATTTGGGACGCAAATTGATCTCCCCTGGGTCGCAGACGGGACGCAGAGGATTTTTTGAGCCAACTGAGCATATCAATGTCACTCCGCAAACGGTGCGCAAACTCGCAGCAGGAGACACACAGAAAATATATATGATTACAGAATTAAGAAGAGTGATTAAGGAGCCATTGTATAACAAAAGATTAGACTACTGGGAAAATGGGCAGCAATTCATCTACAAGCTCACAAACGCCTCGCGTTGTGAGCTTGAAGATCGGCTATTTTCAAAATGTTTGCCTCTTTCTTATGCTATTTGACAATTTGGCCAATGTTTGATCAGTTAGTTTGTTGATTACCTTTTATGCTGTAATGGTCTTTTTCTTTGTTGTCTTTCTTCTTTTTATTTGGTATTAAAAAGGTCTTAAAGGTCCTTAAATTATCACTTCACTGTCATCTGGGGACAGCCCCCAAAATCACACACATGTAACAAAGACCCTGGGGGTGCCGACCCACAGGTTGAGAACCACTGTACATAGCCTACCTTATGAGAGAGATGTAATTACAGGTTTGATTAAATATCGTGACGCTGTAGTATGTAGATATGTTTGAGCATTATTTGACTTGTTAACTTTGCTGTTGTTCGCAATTTTGAAATGACTCAATAATGTGAGCAGGTCGTCATGTTCGCCTCTGAAAAATTAAAAACCATATTGATTATACTTGCATATTGTAGGCTATTTTATTCATGTTTCTTTCTACACTTTTCTTTTCTACAACATTAGCAGAAGCAGATCTACAAGCTTGACACGTTGTGAGCTTCCAGATTGGCTATTTTCGTAGATGGATGTAGGCTATTGTATTCATAGATGATATATATATATATTTTAAACAACAGTATGTCTGTCTGTCTGTCTGTCTGTCTGTCTGTCTGTCTGTCTGTCTGTCTATCATTGTGACAGTTACACATCTCCTCCACCAGGTGGCGAAAGGCATTAAAGCAACAGTGCCTGGATCCATTATTGCGCATGCGTTAAGCACGTTGATCCGGAACTTCCGGAAGTAGAGCGTGTCGTTTTTCACAACAAAGGAAAGTTTGGTTCTTCGTTGCGTTGGAACATCGGGTGCATGTCGCCTTTCAGACATGTCGCCTTTCCGACGTTAACGAACCCTACACCTAACCCTAACCGCACGCGGAAGCCACTAGTCGGAGTGGTGAGTTGTCGGAATGGAGAAATTACCCCTGGAACATCATAGCGCCTGATGAAAACCGTCTCACAAAGGAGGTGAAAACCGTCTCACAAAGGAGATGAAAACCGTCTCACAAAGGAGGTGAAAACCGTCTCACAAAGGAGGTGAAAACCGTCTCACAAAGGAGGTGAAAACTGTCTCATAAAGGAGGTGAAAACCGTCTCATAATGGAGGTAAAAACAATGGAGTCTGTACGGCTGAAGATAAATGCACACATGACGTCGGTGGGAGAGGAGATATTGTGTGTTTTGGACAAACAGCAGCGTGGTGCTGATGTTTGTTGTGTGAAGCTTGTCAGAGTGTTTGTGTTGGAGCACCTCAGTGCGGCTGCAGAGTTCATGTGCAACCTCTTCCAGAGAGAGATAGAGACACTACACAACACCGAACTACACACTGCAGGTATGTGTGTTACATACACAACATCACACTACACACTGCAGGTATGTGTGTTACATACACACCATCACACTACACACTGCATGCATGTGTGTTACACACACAACATCAAAATACACACTGCATGTATGTGTGTTACATACACAGCAACAAAATACACACTGCATGTATGTGTGTTACATACACAACATCACACTACACACTGCATGTATGTGTGTTACATACACAACATCACACTACACACTGCAGGTATGTGTGTTACACACACAGCATCACACTACACACTGCGTGTTTGTGTTACACACACAACATCACACTACACACCACAGGTATGTGTGTTACATACGCAGCATCACACTACACACTGCATGTATTAGCCATGGTTCACATGACTCTTGTATACAAGCGTCATGGTGCCGAGTCCCCCTGGTCTATAACGGTGTTCGATTTTGTTGACATTGCCAACTCTCACATGTACATAAACGTTCAGATTTCAAATATAAAGTGCTTACCCCCGAGCCACGGATGTTACAAGGCGACCCGGACCGCGATAAGTACCCGTATCTCCCGTATTGTTCAATAAAAAGCATTTTAATCCGATCGCCGGCCATTTTCTCCAAATTTTCTCCCATACTTTCAACCATGCGACACTAATGGTTGGGAGGTGTATTCCACTCTGATACATTACCCAAAAAAAAAGAAAATGGCTGGCGATGGGATTAAAATGCTTTTTATTGAACAATACAGGAGATACAGGTACTTATCGCGGTCCGGATCGCCTTGTAACATCCGTGGCTCGGGGGTAAGCACTTTATATTTGAAATCTGAACGTTTATGTACATGTGAGAGTTGGCAATGTAAAAAAATCGAACACCGCTATAAACCAGGGGGACTCGGCACCATGATTGTTCACATTATCATTTTGATCTATGGTGCGTTCGGAAATGCACACCGGGAGCGCACTCGCATATTAGTCTGTATGGGCCAGTGCGCTCAGTGCTTAATTTCCAAATGCACCCTATATTAAGTTATTAAGACATTTAAAGGCTTAATATAATAAAGAAAATGTCTTTTAAATGCAGCTGAGAAACTTTGGTCAACTTCATTATGTACTTGCATAATACAACATGGTCTTTTGGTTGCAAAAAATGACCTTAAATATGCACACTTTGCAGCTGTTGCACAGATATCTCTTGTAGCCTCTCATTACATTTTTGAGCTCGTAGATCGGCTTGTTTTAGTGAGTGACACAGCGCTCAACCAAGTATAAATTAGGCATTATTTTATAGCAGCATGTCCCTTTCCGTTTTAACTTTCCGTTGTCAGATTGCTATTTATATAGCAATAGAAGTAGAGATGTCATCTTTGATTACTTCTGAATGAAGTTATTGGGTCAATTAATTCATTGACATTTTCCCCTCTAGGCTGTGTCTTTGCAGAGGCACCTTATATTATGAATTACTTGGAGTTCAAATTCACCAAAAAATCTGGCGACCCCCCCCCCAAATTATTTGGCGACCCCCAGGTTGAGAACTACTGCTCTAGATCCGTGTGAGTCAGCATCTGTTGGATATGTATACCTTTTAAAATGTTATTAAAAACATGTATTTGAGCAAATGATATGTGACTGTCAAGAAAGGCTGTTGGATGTTTAAAAATTGTCCTGAGTGACCGACAATAAACATATTTCTTAAAAAATTACAGGTCAAGTGAATCCAGTCCGTTTTCTATAATTTTAAAATTGTATAAGCTTAATTTGCATAAATTGCGATTAATATTGTGAATCGCTCTTATTTTGGCCACAATAATTGTGATTTCCATATCGTCACATGCATAGCGACGAATCTTCCGGCTGGAATGTCTGGATAGAGAAAATTACTTTGGTGTCCTTTCCTTAATTTAGCTTCCTTGGTGGCGGGGCGCATCTGGTGAAAGCCGGCATTACACTCAATTTAAACTAAACAAAGGGGGAAAATGGGGTTCATTCATGCACAGATGGAATTAAAATGCATATCAATCGAAAAATACGGACTAATACAGTGCACGACGATTCCAAATGCCTAGTTAACATCCTTGACTACCGGGTTTTGCATTTGTAAATGTTCGGAGAAATACAGACTTTACGGGCCGATGTTCACTCCAGTGACAATTGGGGAGTAATGACCAAGACGAACATAGATTTGCAAATGTAAAAATCGATAAAATACATGTATGATCCAAGGCTAGCATGTTGCATACACACCACCAAACTACACGCTGCAGGTTTGTAAACACGTTTTACGTACGTTAAGGTGACCATATTTCCAAAAACACAAACCAGGACCAATAAAGTCACTTAAATAGCCGATCCACAAGCTCACAATGATGATGTTAAGCTTGTGGATCGGCAATATTTTTTTACTTGTATCAGTTACTGGGATTTTCTTTTTCATTTATTTAAATTAATTTACATTTTCACTTGGTGTTTACATCAGGATGGGGACAATTATTTTTGCACTTACTGTAGCACACCTAGTGACTGCACCTTTCAACTGAACAGAACATGGTAAAAGTCTAGTGTGATTTGATTACATGGTACAATGTAAGGTTACTGAATGATAACCAAAAGTCATTTCTACTGGTGATTTCCACAGAGCCCCACAAGGAGAGGTCTACCGTATCTAGAGAGATGGCCTCCCAAAAATACTCGACGTTGTCAAAGGGACAGCGAGAGACGGACCAGGGACGTGGACTGTTTGATGCAACGATGCAACCTGTATTAAAGTTGCACAGGATAGGTATGTACTGTTTAATTTACAACATTTAGTAAAGTTGTACAGGGGCAAGCGGTCCCCGAAAACAAATCGGGCGAGTGTGTTTACTTTCAGGATTTAATCACCCCGTCTGGTTTATTTCTCAACAATGACCGAATCGCCGTCAATTATCCTTTGCATAAAATAAATCACTTTCGTTGTATAACCTCACAAAACATACAAAAGACCATTATTAATATGACCATGCAAATCCCAGCATTGGAATGAAAAAATAAGGAGGAGAAAACCTCAAGTAGATGCGGCCGCTTCACCTAGGACTGCGTGCACCAACTAGGACGCCGCCACGTCCAGGCTATAAGAGGCCTGCAAAGGTCGAAGGTGACGACCAATCAGCGGCCGTGCAAATCTCTTGAACCGAAGCTCCCCCTAGAGAGGGCCCAGGATGCAGCCACTCCTCTAGTAGAGTGAGCCTTCAGTCCATTAGGTATCGGGGCTCCACCACCAGTATGGGCGAGCCATATAGCCTCAACGATCCACCTGGAGAGCATCGCTCTGGCGATCATTTTCATCTGGTTACCGCGGCCATAGGAGACAAAGAGCTGCGTAGACGACCTGCTGGCCGCCGTCCTCTGACAATAGATTTTCAAAGCCCTCACTGGGCAGAGACAATGCAACCGCTTATCCTCCGCCGATGCGAAAGGAGGTAGATGGAAAGCCACCAACTCAACCGGAGCCGGTGCCACCACCCCGGTCCTGGTAACAAACGGCAGGTTCGGTCTCAAAAGAACCTTCCCGTCGTTATTAGAGAAACACAAGCACTCCGAACTCACGAGAGTGCGTGTAGGTCTCTGCTAGCATAGAAGCTATCCAAGCTAGTCAAAGGCTGACACACCATGAACGAGGAGACGTTGACATCCGTTTCCAAGGGGATCGGTGACGTCGTCACGTGATCCAGCGGGTCTGCACACGCGGTGCCCGCTGGAGGTCGTGGAGGGTAGCGCTGGTAGGTGGTCACCGTGGTGTTGCCTCAGCGGGGCTGGCTATGCGCTGCACTAGAGAAACAACACTGCTATGTGTCGTTGCGAGTGGGGGCAGTTAGCCGCTAAGTGAATCATGGGAGAACAATACCTTGTCCGACATGGGAGGTTTCACAGTGAATTGTAGTCTGTAACCCTTCCGTATGGTGCGTAACGCCCAAGAAAATGGGTTGCAAGCTTTCCATTGCGTCATTCGCCCCACAGACCGTTTCGTAGTTTGCATGGGAACTGTGACGTCGTTGTCTGATCCAGTGGGCCCGTACGTGATGCGCCCGCTAGAGACAGTATGGGCGTTATATGACTGACCGGGGAATTTGGGGAAGTCACGTGACCGTGCACAAGATTCCTCCTCGACGTCAACATTCAGTCTAACTTGGTCGTCGCCATCTTGTCTAGCCCTGGCTGTCGAGTTAGAGTTGTTAGTCGGGCCTTCTTCCTCGGTGGAGGCGTTCTGTCGCCCTCCAGAGACGAGGGGGGCACAGTACACAGAGGGTTGTAAACACGCTTGGTCCTCTCTGATAGCGCCCTTGCTTAGGAGAGAGAGAACCTCCTCTCCCAAAGTCAGCGCAGCTCCGCCCGTCGCATGGGAGAACAATACCTTGTCCGACACGGGGTGTTTTGCGGAAAAATATATCTTGTAACCCTTCTGTATGGTGCGGAGCACCTAAGGAGGTGGGTTGCAAGCTTTCCACTGTGTTAACCAGCGAGCGGGAGGGTTGGGGGGGGGGCTGCTGGCGTCATTTGTCCCACAAACCGTTCGGTCGTAAGCATGGGAACTAGTGACGTGGTCGGTCGATCTGGTGGGGCCACACGTGTGGCGCCCACTAGAGACAGTATAGGTGTTATATGACTGACTGGGGAATTCGAGGAAGTCACGTGACCCTGCACGCGATGCCTCCTCGATGTCAACATCCGGTTTAACCTGGTTGTCGCCATCTTGCCTACCTTCCGTGCGGCCATCTTGTGAAATGCCTTTACTACAGTGGCGTTTTGGCGCCCTCTGTCGGACGGGAGATAAAACCGGCATGATCCCTGTGCAAAGGCGCCCTCTGGCGGACAGAGGTGATACTGGTCTTATTACCTGCACTGGTGTTATTAAATTCAGTGTAACAAACACATTGGCATAATGGCGAACATTATATAGCAATATATTGATACAATGATAGGCTTTATATTTTGTATCCCAGCAGTGTTTGGAAAGCCGAGAAACCGGCTCTTTCCCAAGCACTGTGGGCTTATTTCAAACAGGGTTTGAAAATGCAAGGTGTGGTAAAAGTTTCAAACATAATGGCACAATGACAAGCGATATATAACAATATATTGACACAATGATAGGCATTATATGTTGTATCCCAACAGTGTTTGGAAAGCCGAGTACCGGCCCTTTTCCAAGTACTTTTGGGCTTATTTCAACAGGATTTGAATAATGCAAGGTGTGGCAAGTGTAACAAACATATTGGCACAATGACAAGCATTATATAACAATATATTGACACAGTGATAGGCATTATATGTTGTATCCAGCAGTGTTTGGAAAGCCGAGCACCAGCCCTTTTCCTAGCACTGTGGACTTATTTCGACAGGGTTTGAATAATGCAAGGTTTGGTTCTTTGTAACACATTTATTGGCACAAAAAACAGGCATTATATTTTGTACCGCTCCCACCCACGCCGACCTAGCAGACCTGGGTGGGACGGTCGGCAATGCTGTGTCTCCTTCTAGGTATGTCAGACACTGGGAGGAACAGGGTGGTCAGTGTCGTGTACCCCGCCCCCGAGGGGGTCGGGTGGCGTCGCAACGTTGTGACCTGGCAGCATTGGGGGGAGGAGGGGGCTCAAAGACGCCCGACGCCGCCTCACATTTGAGGTCCTGCAGCATCAAGCTCGGGGAACTTACGGGGATCGGCGTGGCCCTTGCAGGCGGTCTGGAAGTTCTCTTTAGATCCAGTGGCCACTGGCAGCTTCCTCACACGGGGCTGGTGAGGTTCTAGGGCGACCATGCCTGCGAACGCCGGCGTGGGTGCGGAGGAGGAGGCTTGTATCTCCTCAACTGGAAGCTGCTGCCTGCACCTAGCCACCGCCCTCTCGAAGACGGAGGAAATGGAGAGCTTGGTGGTGCTAAGGTGACCAGATGAGCCGGACGGGAGGGGGGTGCTGGTGGAGATCACTGCTCCGATATGGGCCGATGTGGCTCCGGAGTCGACTCCATGCTCAGGACTGGGGCTGCGCGAGACGCTGTCGCTGGAGCGCTGGTAGCACGGGAGTTCCCCTTCGTCGTCGTCGTCCTCCTCCTCTCCGCCCGAATATTCCTCGTCCGAGTAATAAACGTCCTCCTGGGGCTGGAACCTGCTGTTTGGAAGGACCGCTTGGGGCGGGGGGGGAGGGCAGCTGGTGTGTTGTTCTAGAAGAGAACCATCAGGAACAATAACGGCGGATTGTGCCTGGCCACGGCGGGGCTAGGAGTAGTGAATATCAGCACTCACAGCGGCGGTGGTCGGGTGCTGGTTTCTGCGGCTCCGTGGGAGGCTAGTGCTGCGACCCACAGGGCCCGTGGCAGATAGTGGTGGGGTCCCATCAAGGTGCTGCGAGCGATGAGAACCGCCGCTCGTGGCTACTGGGGTAGAGGGGGGGTAGAGGGGGGGAGGGGGGAGGTGGGAGGTGGGAGTGCCGTTGCGGTGCGGGAGCCGCTACTAGCATCCAAGGCCTCAGCGTCTCTGCGGCGCAAGGGGCCGGTGATGGCGGGCGACTCACCGCTGCTGCTGTCCCCGGCGATCAGGGCCGAGCAGTCTGGGAGTCCACATCGCCGTGATGGTAGGGGGCCATCGTAGGTGGAGACGCTGCTAGCGTTGGCCATCGTGAGAGGCGGCCGTAAACTAGGCTAAAAGCTCTATACGGGGAGTTAGCCTAAAGAAACGAGGTGCTAGCGGAAGCTGTGGCTGTAGTCTAGCAGCTAAAGTGGCTAGTTAGCAGCCAAGTTAGGGGCTAAGGTAGCTAGTTAGCAGCTAAAGGTGGCTAGTTAGCCAACTTGCCACGAGGTAGAAATAAGTTGTAAAGATGGTTTCTAGAGCGAGAGAAAACCTGTGGGTGATTTATCCTAATCTCCGCTTTTAGGGCTAAAGCTGGTTTCTCTCGTGAAGACTGGAATCGAAGATTTTAGTTGTTGTTAAATAAATTCAGTTTTAATGCGTGTGAGCCGTAGTTACATCTGCTAACAGAGGAACTGAAGAGGAAGTACTACGTCACGACCGGGCCTTATATGTCCTTCCGGAAAGAGGAAGGGACGGCCGGTGACGTGACATACCCTCTTGCCCAATGAATGGGCCCCATTCATTTGAATGGGCCCCATTCAAAAAGCGTGCGAGTGTGGTACTCAAAACATTTCCCCAATGTTGGCAGGTCTGATTGCCAGGTGTCAACCATCATTAGTCAATTAGTGATGGCTCGTTTAATTTGGGTCAAATGCCTCAGATTGGGCCGGCCGTCACAGCCCAATCTGATCACATCAATGTCCTTATTAATAAAGTCCTTATTCATGTCACATCATAGTCCTTATTATCACATCATAGTCCTTATTATTAAAGTCCTTATTCATGTCACATAAATGTCCTTATTATTAAAGCCCTCATTGTACTTCATTGCAGACCAGTGTGCGGAGTCCAGCCTGAAGGTGAAGATGAGTTGGAGTGTTTCTATTAAACAGGAACCTGAAAACCACCTGGACATCAGTACGTTTCTCTCTCTCTCTCTCTCTCTCTCTCTCTCTTTCTCTTTCTCTTTCTCTGTCTCTCTTTCTCTCTCTCTCTCTCTCTCTCTCTCTCTCTCTCTCTCTCTCTCTCATTTTTTCTGTTTTATTGTAAGGCTATCCTCTTATCAACAGAGAAGTAGAAGAGCATGCACATCCAGACTGGAATATGCTCTGAGCATGTGTTGGTAAATTAGAATGTTGGTAAATTAGAATGTTTGTCGCAAATGGCATTTTTTGAGAATAGACTCATGGTTTGGAAATGGAAAATGTATTTACAGCTGAATTTACAACCACCAACGCTATAAAACAGAGGAAACACTGCATGAGCTGAATTTACAACCACCAACGCTATGAAACAGAGGAAACACTGCATGAAATAATGTTAAGGTCAAACCTTTAATGTTTTTTCTCTCACCCCCCCCCCCCCTAGACAACTTGCCCTTCCTTGTGTGTAAAGAGGAGGGTTTCCCTGAACTGCAGGAGAGGAGCCCCAGTCTGGTCCAGGAGGAACCACAACCTCCACAACATGAGGAGAGGAGCCCCAGTCTGGTCCAGGAGGAACCACAACCTCCACATATTAAAGAGGAAGAGGAGGAGCTACTTCAAAGACCAGAGGCTGATGGGTCAACGTTGACATTACCAGCAGTGAAAGGTGAAGATGATGATGACAACGGAAAGATAGAACCTGTAGCCAGAACCTCAACTGAACACATGAAAACACAAGCTGATGTAGAAGACTGTGGAACATCACAACCAATGAGTGATGAACACATAAAAACACAAGCTGATGTAGAGGAGCCTGGTACATCACAACCAACTAGTAGTGACCAGCTCCTCTCTCCACACTGTTCTGAATCTGACGTCACTGAAGACAGTGATGAGTTGGAGGAGACCAGGGAAGGTCAGTCGGTTGTAAACACACTGACTTCACCCAAGACACAAAATGCGGAAGGACAAACATCATCTTCAAGCCACAAGCTGTCCCAGGACCTGCCATCGTCAAAACAAACTCACTCCATGAAGAGTCACACAGGGAAGAAAAGTTTCACTTGTACTGAGTGTGGCAAAATATTTAATCACAAGGTAAGTCTGAAAAGGCACACACTTGTTCACACAGGGGAAAAGTACTTTACTTGTAAAAATTGTGGTAAAGGTTTTGGTTGCAACAGTGATCTAAAAACACACATGAGGGCTCATACAGGGGAAAAACCCTTTACTTGCAAAGTTTGTGGTAAAGGCCATAGCCAAATGAGTAATCTGAAAACACATATGAAGACTCATACAGGGGAAAGACCCTTTAGTTGCAAAGTTTGTGGTAAAGATTTTGTACACAACCGTGATGTAAAAAAACACATGAGGACTCATACAGGGGAAAAGCCCTTTACTTGCAAAGTTTGTGGTACAGGCTTTGGTCAAATGTGTAACCTGAAATCGCACATGAGGACTCATACAGGGGAAAAGCCCTTTAATTGCAAAGTTTGTGGTAAAGATTTTGGTCATAGTAGCGACCTAAAAACACACATGAGGACTCATACAGGGGAAAAGCCTTATGCTTGCACAGTTTGTGCTATAGGCTTTGGTCAAATGGGTCATCTGAAAACGCACATGAGGACTCATACAGGTATAAAACCCTTTACGTGTACAGTTTGTGGCAAAGGATGTAGTCAAAGTGGTGCCTTAAAAGGACACATGAGGACTCATACAGGGGAAAGGCCATGTATTTGTACAGTTTGTGGTAGAGGCTTTAGTCGAAGTACCGTGCTAAAAAAACACACAATGACTCATACTGGAGAAAAGCCATTTTCTTGCACAGTTTGTGGTAAAAGCTGTAGTCAAAAGGGGCATCTAAAAATACACATGAGGACTCATAAGGGGGGAAAGCCCTTTGCTTGTACAGTTTGTGATGAAGGCTTTAGTCACATGCAAGGTCTCAAGAATCATATGAGTTCTCATACAGGGGGAAAGAACTTTGCTTGTACAGTTTGTGGTAAAGGCTTTGGTAAAAAGGGTAATCTAAAATACAAAGGGTCTCATGCAGGGGACAAGCCCTTTGCTTGCCCAGTTTGTAAAAAAACAAACAAAAAAAAGCTTCCGTCTAAATGATATTCTGGAAGAACACATGAGGACTCATACAGGCAGAAAAACCCTTTAGCTGCAGCTGTTGGCAAATGCTTTGATCAAAATGCACATGTGAAGATAATGAGGATTCATACAAGGGGGAAGCTGTTAGATGAACAAGTAGTGAATGCCTGTTTCAAAAAAGCAATCTTAATTGACACGTGATATCACACACAGACGTAGATGTATGATCACAGATGGATGATCATTCAATATAATCCAGGTCCAGGATGACAACGACAAGTGACAATGACAAGTCAGATACCAAAGATGAAAATCAACATATTTTTTTCAATTCTTTTTTTTAATGCTAATATTTAGTTTGGATTAGGGATGCAAATTATCGATCAATTCATTAATTGATAATTGATAACCTTATTAACCGATTAACCGGTTAACTGATAAGCGGCGTTTTTTTTAAAAATCTGAGAATCTTAATTTCCCTCAATAAGGTCTAACATAAAAATCTACATTTTGCTGATATAGAATACAAAAGGCATATATTCATTAATCAAATATTTATTTGACCATTTCAGATACAGGCAATGGCATCTTTGGATGAGGAACATACAATCAAATGAAAAGTGCACTGTCTCGTCTGTCACAGCATGCAAAATTATTAGCAGCAGCATTTATTTTCTATAATCCCTCTTGAACTGGGAAAAGTGAGAAGTGACAGTGAAATTAGTTGGCCTAGCCTATAGGCTGACTTAAACTGAAAATTAAGCATCCATGACTAGAACAGTCAACTTAAAATGTTAAGCTCAGGCTTAAAGTGAAAATGTCACTGTTTTGAATAGGCTCTCTTCCTCATTATGCATAGATAGGTAGGTAGGTAGGTAGTTCTAGGTACCTTATGTCACCCCGAGAGGAAATAGATAGACCTATTTATTCATTTTTATTCAAGAATATCAGCATATCTACATGCTCAGGAGTGAGCCGTGAGCGCAGCCTGTTTACAGTAAGGCCAGCTGCTGAGAACACACGTTCAGAAGGGACCGATGTGGCAGGGATACACAAGTATCGCCGTGCGACTTTTGCCAACCTCGGAAACCTTCCTTCATTGGCTTTCCACCACTCTGTGGGACTAGCATCAAGTCCCACTGCGGGATCCTTCAGAAAACTGTCCACTTCTTTTTCCACATCATCAGTGCTGGTTGGTGGTATAGTTGGCACCCAGGAGTAGAACCATAGCTGATCTGCGCCTCTGAAGCGCAGCTCCCTGCACAGGCACGTCGACCTGGGCCTGGACTGGCACGTTGTCCTCTCTAGTGCAGTGGTTCTCAACCTGTGGGTCGGGACCCCCAGGGGGGTCCCCACATGATTTTGGGCAGGTCCCCAGATGACAGTGAAGTGACAATTTATGGACTGTTAAGACCTTTTTAATACCTAAAAAATTAAAATAAATTAAAGAAAAGAAAAAGACCATTACTGCATCAAAAGTAATCAACAAACTATATTATAAAACATTGGCCAAATTCTCAAATAATATAAGAAAGAGGCAAATATTGTGAAAATAGCCGATCTACAAGCTCACAACGCCTCGCAACGCGAGGCGTTGTGAGCTTGTAGATCTGCTATTTTCACAATATTTATCTGTGGAATGGAGTCAAACAAAATGGGGGGTCCCCAGTTCAAATATGATCATTTTGGGGGTCACGGCCTGAAAAGGTCGAGAACCACTGCTCTAGTGGCAGCGGTAGAGGTAGAGGTACCGCTTGCTTGAGTTGCTTCATCTGTTGTTGTGGAGCTCGCATCTTCTGCTAGAGCCAGTTCAATCAGTTTGGCATTTGCTGAAATCCTCCTGGTTGGGGTCAGAAATCCCAGGTGCTTGTGCAGAGGGTCCAGCATCGTCGCTATCATTGGTGTTGTTGATGTGAGGTCATCAGACGCTACCCGTGTCAAATAAATAATAATAATATGATAACTTAAATTCTATATATTATATCAAGCAGCAGTGGAGGAAAAAGTACTCAAATGTTTTACATAAGTAAAAGTATCAATAATACTGCAATGTAGAAGTACTCTGTTAGACTGTTACAAGTAAGTCCCGAATTAAAAATGTACTTGAGTAAAAGTACAAAAGTAATGGTATCAAAATGTACTTAAAATAAAAGTAACAATTAACAAAAGTAAAAGTACTAAAATGTTTGAAAATAGCAGATCTACAAGCTCACAACGCGTTGCGTTGAGCTTGTAGATCTGCTATTTTCAAATAGCCTTGGTATAAAATAGGGCTAAAGCGGTTAATGTATGTTTGTTTTATAATGTAATAATTTATATCTGCAAATAACTAGTAACTAAAGTTTTCAAATAATTGTAGTGGACTGGAGTAAAGGTACATTTGCCTTTGAGATGTAGTGGAGTAGAAGTAAAAGTGCAGACAATTGGAAGTACTCCATTAAAGAAAAGTACCCCAAAATTGTAGCTAAGTACAGTACTTGAGTAAATGTACTTACAGTAGTTACTTTACACCACTGATAAGCAGCGCCACCTAACCTTACATGGGCAATGTTATTTGTTGGTGGTAACAATGCTATGTATGTGGAAATCAAAAAATAGTAAGTGTAGTGTAGAGCTGATGCATTTTAACTGTAAATATATATTTTAGGTTGATTACATTAGTGTTGTATTAATTATAATTATAATGGACATTAGCTATTACCTTCATCCTTTCACTCAGTGAAGAAGCCACTTTAAATTTGAATTCTGCCACTTTGCTGGAGTCTCCCTCTACTCTCTTGAGATGGATGTTGATTAGACTGAATTTGATGGGATATGTGTTGGAGATGGACACCTCACTCTCTCTAGACATGAAGGTAGTTGCACACTTGAGTGCTTCCAGCACAGGCGCTACATCCTCCATTATTTGCCAGTGCTCGTCTTTCAGCTCCAGTGTCCGAGCGTCTGTCAGCTTGGTCACTGTGCGGTCTGAAAGCACGGCGCACACTGCCCACTGCTGTTCTACTAGTCTGGCAAACATGTCACATACAGAGTTCCACCTGGTTTTACAGGACTGAATGAGTTGATGATCTGCCACATTCATTGACACTTGCTTCGCTTCCAGCGCCTTGGTGGCTTTGGTGCTGTGGTTGAAGTGTTTTACCAATCTCCCCGCAGCTGCAATGACTCTGTGCAGGTGGACAGCGAACCCGTCGTTGACGGCCAGCTGTAGAGTATGCGCGTAGCATGGAACCGAGGCCCAGTTGACTCGATCTAGTCTGTTTACCGAGACTATGTTCCGCGCGTTGTCGTGAACACAGGCGATCACTCGTCCGGTCAGTCCCCATGACTCCACGACCTTGTTTAATTTTTCAGCTAAATTCTCAGCCGTATGGCTCACCGACATGCTTTCTGTGACCAGGACCGCGGACTTCATCTCCCAGTCCTTCTCCATGTAGTGGCAAGTGACTGTGATGTAGCTTTCTGTTGTTAACGAAGTCCAACAATCTGTTGTCAGAGCTACATTTGTTGTGGCTAACTGTGTTTTCAGCTCTGCTTTTTTTACTTTGTAGCGTGCTTCCGTGCGGGTTGTTATGGTTCCTCGAGAAGGGATATTGTACCCTGGCTCAATGAAGTTTAATAGCCCTTGAAACCCCTGGCCATCCACTACGCTTATTGGCATCATGTCTTTTGCAACCATGTTGCAATTCCTCTGGGTAATGCTCTCCGTTCGTGCCTCATCACACGTCTTTTTTTTTGGCAAACGCTGCAGGTATTTTAGGTTGCGATCCACTACTCTCCCCCAACAACACGACTGCATGTGGGTTTTTTAGGTGGTACATTAACGTACTGGTTGAATTGCTGTACTTGAAAACAGCGTCACATATTTTACACCTTGCATCTTTGTCTTGGTTTTTAAGTTCAAAGTGTTCCCACACAGGACTTTGTTTTACCCGCTTCATGTTTGTTTTCTTTTTTTTTTTCCTGTCGACTCGCGTGTGTCACTGGAGGGTGTAGGCAGCTGGTGTAGGCGTGGTGTGGCCTCTTGAAAATAATTATACTAAGCAATGGCGCCCTTGTGTGTTGTGGCGAGACATTACATCAGCATTACATTCACAGAAAACCGCCCAATGATAGAACCGCAGAATTTTCAATTAATTGTTAATCGTTTGATTTAATCGAATAATTTCTTAACAGTAGTTAATCGAAAATCGATTAATTGTTAACATCCCTAGTTTGGATTTAGAAGGACTCACAAAGTTGACATGCTATGGTTGAGACACATCTGATAGCAATATTTGGACTGTGTTCAGAATGCATTGTTGTTTCAACATGTTCTGGAACCAACAAGGTGGAGAGGGTGTGACACACCACATGTGTTGGAGCTTATATTCACAAATGAGGAAAATTTGGTTGAGGATGTTCAATATCTAGGACCATTAGGTAAAAGCGATCACTGTGTTTTGCTGTTTAAGGTCATATGTTGTACAAAAATTAGGAAAACGAAAAAATAAGAAATAATTACAATAAGGGGAATTTTGAGGCAGCAATTAGAGAATTGGAAATATTTGATTGGAAAACATATTTCTCTGACTATGATGTAGACAATAAATGGAGATTATTAAAGTTGAAGTTGAAAGAAACAGAGGATAAATATGTGCCAAATATCAAGAGCAGGCCATTGAATAGGAAGCACAACTTTCCCTTAGACAGTATTACAAAAACAAAAATTAAGGAAAAAAACTCTCTTGCAAGAAAGGCTATAAAAAGTAAAGACCCAGAGGTACAAAAAGAATATCGGAGAGTTCGAAATTGTGTGAGATCGAGAACCCGGAATTTAAGAAATCTATATGAAGAAGACTTAGCAAGACAATCTAAACACAAACCAAAAGTTATTTGGGATTACATTAACAAAAGGACAAAAATTAAAACAGCTGTAGGAGATATACATGTTAACCAGGAAAACAAGAACTCCCCCAAAACAGAGAAGGACTCTGAAAAAGATGAAATACTCTCAGATTATTTTAGCAGTGTATTTGTGAATGAACCTGAAGGGCATGTGATACCTGAACTGCCAAGAGTGGAAGTTCAGCACACAGAATGTCTTATAATAACCACTGAGGACACCAAAAAACTGCTACAGAGCATGAACATTTACAAATCTCCAGGGCCTGATGCAATACATCCTAGGATTGTAAAGGAACTAGCTAGTGTGATTGCATTATACAAATCCTTGGTGAGGTCTCATCTTGAATTTGCAAGCTCAGTCTGGTGTCCTTACAAAATCAAATTTATAGAGACAATTGAGAAGGTTCAGAGAAGGGCTGCTAAATTAATTCCAGGCCTGAAAGAAATGTCATATGAAGGAAGGTTAAGACATTTACAGTTACCAACGTTAGTATATAGGAGACACAGAGGAGATATGATTGAGGTCTATAAACTTGTTCACCAGATGACTTCACAGCCGAACCTATTGTCCACTTCTGGGACAATAGGTACGAGTTGAGAGGGAATTCCCTAAAATTGCTATCACTAAACTGTAACTCTGAAAAGAGAAAGAATGTCTTTACAATTCGAGCTGTGAGAGCATGGAACAAACTTCCAGAGGAAGTGGTCCAGGCTCCTTCAGTCAATACCTTCAAGAATAGACTTGACAAATTCTGGTCATCAAAAGACTTATAAGCCCTATAAGCCCTATAGCCCTATAATTGTACAGAAAGTTTCTGTACAATTATAGGGCTGGCTTGTAACTTCATAGACTGGTTAACCAACAGATTTGATTTGATGTGAAAATGAAATTATGTGTGTACCGTATGTATAGTGGGGGATTGTATGTGGGGGGTGGGTTGGGGTGGGTTGAAGGGTAGTACATTATGAATTGTGAATGTCGCAAGTCTGGCGTAGAGGATTGCATCCTGTGCCAGAAAATGTTCAATACATTTCAATAAAAAAAATGCAATAATAGTATTTAATGCATTAATCAAAAAATAGAAAGCTTGCAATAGATTCAGCAGCTTTCCTGTCTTTTTTTAAACCAGGACGTGAGACAGGGGACCTTAGGATATAGCTACGCCTGTTTATGCCTGATTAAATTATGTTTTTTGTAGAAATCGAATGAGTTGTCAAAGATCTTGGACACAACATTGGGCCAACATGTTTACACAAAATATTTTTTTAACAAAGCGGATAATAATAGTACATTCTCACAACGTAACTTCGGTCCATTATACCTCCCCTTTTATAATACCAATTGGTATTTTGTTTTATATCATTTTTTATCGTTGGTTAGTCACCTTTACAAAGAGGTACAGCTTGTAAGGATCGGGCATTTGTGGAATGAGCAACACAATTAAACGTGTGGGTAATGCCTCCAACAAAATTTCCAAAATCCCCCAATATGCTTCTGTTGGTAATCGCTCTTGTTTTGAGCGACTTGCCAGCACACACCTGCTGAGAGGTGTGTGCCAGTCACAGGTGAGGGACTGGCACCTGAGCATGGGTCTTGCAACTGTGTTGAGTTTGTGTATGCTCCAAGCAGCAACACTGCCCCCATGGAAAGATGCCACTTTTGTCCCACAAACCTCTCAGCACTGCAGGTGTGTGCTGGCAGGTCGCTCAAAACGAGAGTGCTTACCAACAGAAGCATATTGCGGAATTTTGGCAAATGTTCTGGGGGCGCTACCCACACGTTTAGCTGTGTTGCTCATTCCACGAATGTCCGATCCTTACAAGCTGTACCTCGTTGTAAAGGTGACTAATCAACGATTCTTTTGGGAAAAGCAAAGGTTTGCTGTTATATATTTTTTTATAAAGGTTTCACTGCTAAATGGGTCTCAGAAATACCTATTAAATGAGTCTCAGAAAAAGTCTAAAGGTAAATTTAAGAGTAGTACAGGAAAGCTATCCTTATTTTAAATGGTCTCACTTTTTTCTTTACTTTTACTTTTACTTTCTTTTACTTTTACTTTATTACTTTTACTGTCTTTGTATTATACATTTTTGTATTATTAAATGGATCACATATATTGTACGAACCTGCAATAAAGTTGTTTTCTTTTTTTTTAACGTTCCACTGCTACAGGTCTTTATTTGTGTTATATATAATTACAGAACTACAGCACTGAAATGCTTTCAGTAAATGCAGGCTACATTTAAATTTAAAACATTTAAATCCAGAATATGATTCAACCTATTCAATTCTGATTCGAGTACACCACTAACTTTTGAGGAGAATGTGACTCGGATCCAGATTAGATTTAAATGAATTTGCAATTGATTTCTGTCTGGACCTGAATTGTACTATCCATACAAGTTAGGCTAGTTGGTGCTACAATATGTACTGTGCTGTAGGCATGTGAAGAACGAAACAGACCTAAAAAGGTAGTAATTTAACATGTCAAAAATAACAAATATAATGCTGTACAATAATACCTGTTGTGTGCTAAGTGCTTGCAGCCTACAACTGTATTAACCATAAAGTAACCTCCTTATTAATAAATGTAATTAGTAAGATGAGACAGATACACTGTAGCCATAGTAGAGACTGAAGTTAACTTGGAAAAACACAAAGGCAGTGTCAGCTGTGGTGTGCTCTTGGTGGCACGTGCGCCGAATGCACGTGCATTTGCTGGGCACACAACCACACTCGAAATTGTGCGTTTAATGTTGAGGAGGGCCCTTCATTTGGTGTAGCCCCACGGCCCTGAGAGACCTTGATCCGGGCCTGACGACGGGGGCAATTCTGCAAATAGACCCCATGGCCAGTCATTTGGGATCAATATAAGTAGGAAAATGAGCATATATGTTATTTAGTCCGGACTTGTCCTTTAACACCACTGAGCAAAGTAATGTCTCATATACATTTAGGCGGTCGGCTCAGATAAGCAGAACAGACATTGATTATTAATAATTAAAGATTACATCAGCCCAGGTGTGTTTTCTATGTGTTGCAGATTGGTCCTGTAGATATAGGAGACAGTCAGTCTGGTCTTGCTTTGTGTGTGTGTGTGTGTGTGTGTGTGTGTGTGTGTGTGTGTGTGTGTGTGTGTGTGTGTGTGTGTGTGTGTGTGTGTGTGTGTGTGTGTGTGGCTCCCTCTACTGGATGGAACACATTGATTTTGTTGATTCATTTCAGGTTGGTTGGTATCAGTGGCCACTTTGGACACAAATAACATGGCAGCCATCGTCTTTGACTCCATTACCCAAGAGTCTCTGAAAGTATGTCCGGAGAGGACATGCTGTGACTAACCTATGTGACTAACGGTACTGCCTTGGTGCCTTGGCAAATGCCAGGATGAAACTCATTGTCTCCCCTATACATACCTATACAAGCCCCTAGCAGGGACCCCCCTGAGTCTATACATTTAACTTTATAATTTTGTGGGACATATTATGCTATATATAGTTGTTAAAATGTTGCATAGTGCTGCTTTAATTATCCATGTTCTGGTCCTTTGAAGCAGTCATAATAATAGTAATAATAATATCTCTAATTTATAGAGTGTTTTTCTAAGTACCCAAAGACGCTTTACATGTGGGGGAGGAGAACACAACAAAATAACAACTTTGTAAAATTTTATAAAAGTAAAAATACCTCAATGTTACTTAAGTATAGTACTTGAGTAAATGTACTTAGTTATTTTACACCACTGATAAATATCAGGTATGATTGCAGTTTAAACATGCAGGCTACACGTGTTGTGAACAATTACAACTCTCAATATCACTTCAGACTCAGTCTCACACTTTTATTGCATCTATAAGTCATTACAACCACATTTCTGTACAATATATAATGTGTTTACCGCTTACTAAAGAGCTGGAGAGATGGGAAGACCCCCTGTTACTGAACAAACACTCCATAGCAATGATTACTAACACAATATATGTAGCTAGTTAACACTTATTTTATCAAAAGCAAAAATATCTCAGCAACTATATTAACCCATTTAATCTGGGAACGCATCTGTGTCATTTTAATATTTCTTTGGCTATTCAAAAATAGCAGATATACAAGCTCATAGCGCGGCACCAAGTGCCGCGCTATGAGCTTGTAGATCTGCAATTTTTTTTATCTTGAAAATGCGTTCAAATCTTTGAATATATATATATATATATATATATATATATATATATATATATATATATATATTTATTTTTTTTTATTTATTTTTTGAGCATTTTTAACTAAAATCTTTGCTTCTGGGGGTCCCTGGAACAGCATATTTTAAGATGGGGGTCCGCAAAACAGTTTGAGAACCACTGATATATATATATTTTTTTAAACTGTTAGGATTTAGAAGACATTTGTAGAATCCCCAGAAGCAAAGATTTGAGTTAGAAGATATATTTTCAAAGATTTGCACAAATTTTCCACGTGTTTCCAAAAATAACCAAAGAAATCTATACAGTTGCGTTACTTAATGGTTTAAACTTGAACCAACAGATTTAAAACCATTCCTTATACAGTAACTAGAAATGACTTCTCCAAATCCAACCTTGAAAGGTAGCGTGTCCAGAAAGCTGATGGTTCCTTGACGCTGGTCAAGTGGTCCTAAACATTTCACAATGTGGATACAGACATGTTGAACTATTGAGAACCACTTGACCAACCAGGAATAATGAATGAATGAATGAATAAATGCGGCTCCAACTGAGGCCAGAGGCCAGCAGAATGAGACCGGCCGCGTATGTATACGCTACCAAAGTAAAAGTTGTCATCACGCACAGTGGTGGGAAAAAGTACTCACATGTTTTACTTAAGTAAAAGTATCAATAATGCAATGAAACACTCTGTTACAAGTAAAAGTCTGGTATTCAAAATGTACTTGAGTAAAAGCACAAAAGCATTGGCATAAAAATATACTTGAAGTACCAAAAGTAAAAGTGTCTTATGTCTAAACTGTAGAAAAACATTTGAAAACAGCAGATCTACAAGCTCACAATGCGTCGCAGCTCACATTGTGAGTTTGTAGATCTGCTATTTCTAAACAGCCAAAGTTTAGATAGTATAGAAAAGTAAAAGCATATAGAAAATTGGAAATACTCCAGTAAAGTAAAAGTATCACAAAATTGTAGTTAAGTACAGTTGAGCACATGTACTTTCCACTACTGATCATGCAGAATATCTCATTTCACAATGTGTTCGTCAAAATGTGCTAACTTCTCTCGAAAATAGCCGATCTGCAAGCTCACGACGCGTCGCGAGCTTGTAGATCGGCTGTTTTTGAATAGCTGATGTATAAAGTAGTGCTTAAAGGACCACTTCGTCCATCTTCATATAAATGGTCCTCACTAAAATGCTCTGATGTTAACTTTTCTGTCTACTTGGTCTGTGTCTCGGAGGAGGGCTGACAGTTCAGGAAACCTGCCCTACCAGTGACATCATTGGTAGGGCAGGTTTTGAACGTTCAAACGTGTTTTTAAACAGGTTTTGGCGGCTGTCCGCCGCCCACCAACGAGACACAGCAGAGTGAGTAGACGAATATTGTGACATCTTATAATGAGCATTAGTGAGGACCGATTAGTAAGATAAGGTTGAAAATGTGTGATTTGCTTTTTCTTTTATAACAATCGAAATCTGCAAAGTAACTTGTAACTATGACGTTTTCAGATGATTGCAGTGGATTACAAAGTGCAATATTTGCCTCCCTATAAATCCCACCTTGTGATGTCCAAAGAAGGCGCGTGTCCACAAAGCTGATGGTTCCTTGACGCTGGTCGAGTGGTCCTAAACATTTCACAATGTTGGATGTAGACATGTTGAACTATTGAGAACCACTTGACCAACCAGGAAGAATGAATGAATGAATGAATGAGGCTCCAACTGAGGCCAGCAGAGGGCCGCTCACACTGCCACAGACACCAGGACCCAGTTGCACCACCTCACACTAAGTTCAAACTTAGCCTAGTTATAGCTTAAATGGCTTTTAAAAAACCCATTTAGACCAGGAAAGTATCTGTGTCATTTTTAGATGTATTTGGCTATTCAAAAATAGCAGATATATATATATATTTTTTTAAATGTGTGCAAATATTTAAATAGATATATATTTAAAAAAAATCTATATTCAAAGATTTGCACACATTTTCACGTTTTTCAAAAAATAGCAGATCTACAAGCTCATAGCGCGGCACTCGGTGCCGCGCTATGAGCTTGTATATCTGCTATTTTTGAATAGCCAAAGACATCTAAAATGGCAGAGATGCGTCCCCGGATTGAATGGGTTAAGCTATAACTAGGCTAAGTTTGAACTTAGGGTGAGGTGGTGCAACTGGCTCCACAGGAAACTGCTGCTTGTGGGAACCAGCACACACTGGCGGGCATCCATCACGAGGGCGGGGTAGATGCAGAGGTGGAAAGTAGACGGATGGATGGAAGATTTAGATGACTGCATGGAGACGCCACTGGCTATGGCGCTTGTGTACGGACCACCTGGAGAGAAGAACAAGGATTTTTTTAGCCCAGTAAGACCTGAGGCCAATTCTACATATGTCTTCTAAATGCTAACAGTTTTTCTGGAAAAAAAAAGGTGTTGCTATATCAGTGGTGCTCAAAACCTTTTCATGTCAAGGACCCCCAACATTATATGTAGGCCTATTTGTCCGCAGACCGGACCTTGTTCCAGGGACCCCCAGAAGCAAACATCTGAGTAAAGAATTTTCGCTTTAAAAAAAAATATATATATATATATATATATATATATATATATATATATAAATGATATATACAAATTATCACGATTTCTCAAAAGAATAAGTAACATTATGTAGTAACATAATGGTTAAAGTGGTTAAAATCTACAATGGCACCGGTTTTAATGGGTTGAAGGTGCTGCATAGTTTTTCGTGTGTTAAACCTTTTAACAACTACCTAGCATATTATGTCCCACAAAATTATAAAGTTACATGTTTAAGCAATAACAATCATCCTTCCATAAATGTATAGACTCTGGGGGGTCCCAGCTATAGGGGCTTGACTGTATTACTATGTATAGGGGAGACGATGAGTTTCATCCTGGCATTTAGCAACGCACCAAAGGCAGAGCTGCCAGTCAAAAGTCAAAGCGAAGACTGGCCAATCACAGCGTGGCCTCGAAGGACATGCTTGCACGCTGGTAGAGACTCTTGGGTAATGAAGTCAAAGACGTTGGGCTGCCATGTTTAATTGTGTCCAAAGTGGCCACCGACACCCAAAACTACATAGTGCTGCTTTAAATAGCGTGTTAAATTAGAGTGTTTGTTCAGTAACAGGGGTCCACCCTGTGTCTCCAGCTCTTTAGTAAACATGAAATACATTTTCAGGTTGGGGTACCAATTTTGGTTTTGTTTTTTTTCCAATGAGGAAAGAGAAAAGTCATACAGGATACAAGATGAACAAGTGAAGTTAACACAAAAAAAAAGAAGAACTAGCAGACGAAATTGGAATTGGAAATTGGTATCCCACCTGAAAATGTATTTTATGTTTACTAAAGAGCTGGAGAGACGGGGTGGACACCTGTTACTGAACAAACACTCTATATAGCAATGATTACTATCACAATATTAAGTTTTAGCCAAAGAAAAACTAACAATTTAAGCATTTTGTTTTAACCAAAACATATCACTTACCTATAATGGTCTTTGAGCTTCAGGTTGAGGTGTTGTTGAGAACAAGTCCAGTGCAGGTGGTGTGCTGTGTAGATGTGAGCTCTTGATGTGTATGTGTGTGTGTGTGTGTGTGTGTGTGTGTGTGTGTGTGTGTGTGTGTGTGTGTGTGTGTGTGTGTGTGTGTGTGTGTGTGTGAGTGTGTATTTATACACACGGCTAGAATGCTGCAGTTTCACTGAGCTGTGAGGAATGAAGAACACACCAGTTTCACCAGTGTGTGTGTGGGGGGGTGTGTGTGTGTTGGGGAGGGGAGGCACACGACCTGTCGTACCTGTCTCCATCCAGGTGACACTCCTACTGTAAGTGATAAACACACACACACACACACACACACACACACACACACACACACACACACACACACACACACACACACACACACACACACACACACACACAGAAGCTGTGTCTCCTTGGCTGTGTGATTCCTTGACAAGTTCACATGATGTTTAACATTTTTATCATAAATCATGATACATTTTGTCGGCTGCTGTATATATAAAAACTATAGAGCACTTGGGGACTATTTAGTGATTATTTTTTTTTAAACTCAACTTTATTCCGAATTTAAAAAAAGAGAGAAGCAGAATGAATTGGAACATTTACTGAATAAAAACAAAACACAGGCATATCAAAATAAAAATTCCGATGCTTTGGGGCATGTAAACAAGGATTACTATTATTTAGCGTTGATGTAAAGAGTTAAGTTGGAATATCATGCACAAAGACCTTCTTGCCTGTTTATGTTTTGTTAGTTTTTCTGTAGATTTTCCAACCAGAGACAAATTATAACCAAAAAGAAACGATCAGAATAAGAGTTTACATGCTTATAATGTCCTGTTGATCTGATTCTGAATATTGAAAGTCAGTAGACTTTGCGCCGTGTTTCGAGCTTGTAGATCTGCTACTTTTGATGCTTTTGTGTGACGCTGTAGTAGGATCAAGTAGGGCGGATTTTTCAAAAATAGCAGATCTACAAGCTCGGTGCTGTGCTATGAGCTTGTATATCTGCTACTTTTGAATAGCCAGAGAAATCTAAAATGACCCAGATGCGTTCCTGGATTGAATGGATTAATGGGTTACATGGCGGCTTTCCGACATGTCGCCTTTCCGACGTTAACGAACCCTATACCTAACCCTCACCCTAACCCTAACCGCACGCGGAAGCCAGTCGGAGTGGCGAGATGTCGGCATGGAAGACGGTTACCGGATTAATGTAGACTCCAAATCTCTCTCTCTCTCTCTCTCTCTCTCTCTCTCTCTCTCTCTCTCTCTCTCTCTCTCTCTCTCTCTCTCTCTCTCTCCTCTGTCAGTATGTTGCAATGTGATGCATTGTGAGCGTGTAGTTTGGCTATTACATACTCAGAATGTTCATCTATTATGACATGCTCAGAATAAGATATATACGCTATGGGTTCATGACCTCCAGGAGCTGCTTTATATGACATGATATGACATCTCTCTGTTTCATATCATGTCATATAAAACAAGCTCCTAGTGGTTCGTGTCTGGTGTTTAGAAGTGTCTCTAATAGTCTTTCATGTGCATTGTCAGTGCTTTAATTTATCAATTATTATTTCTAAATTAAGAGGGAAAACAATCAATATCAAAATGTTTCAAAAATAACTAAATCAAACATTTGGTCGAAATATTTTCATACGTTTTCAAAGAAAAGAGGAGGGGTTCTATAAAAGACTCTTAAGAAATAGTGAAAATAGTAGATCTACAAGCTCACATCGCGTCACATCACGGCGCGTTGTGAACTCGTAGATTGTCTATTTTCGCGTAATCTTAAAGATGAATCCATTCATTCAAGCGTTTCAGGTTTTGGGGAGACACTAAGGAGTTGTGTCCGGAGCTGACAGGTTTGGGAACGCCTCCTGGTCAGGTGTGTAGAACTGGTTTAGGTGCAGCAAACCTACATTCCTACACTAACGTGTGTGTGTGCGTGTGCGTGTGCGTGCGTGTGTGTGCGTGTGCGTGCGTGCTTTGGACCAATTTGTCAATGGGAATGTTGCTGGGACAGGTCGGGTCACATGATTGTCTGAGTCATGTCAACCTCATTGGCTGGAGACAGACTAGAAGTGTATGTGTGTGTGTGTGTGTGTGTGTGTGTGTGTGTGTGTGTGTGTGTGTGTGTGTGCTGTCGGGCAGAAACCAAGAGGTTTATATCTCCATATTCAAACTGTTTGTGTTTTGTTTTTTTGTGTAAATTAACGCCCTACTTGATCATACTACAGTGTCACACAAAACCATCAAAAGTAGCGGATCTGCAAGCTTTTATTAGGCCTACTGTAAGCCTACCACTCAGAATTATGTTTAAGACCAATGTATCAATAACAGAAAAAGCACACAATGACAATAACAACTCAGATTTAGGGTAAATGTTGTACCAATATTTAGTTATTAAATATGGGTTCCCTATCGATCCCACTATTGATTATTTTCTATTATTAGTAGTGTTAGCTGTTGGCCCATATAAAAAACAAACTGGGGACCCCCCCAAAATAATCATGTTTGACCTGGGGACCTGTCAAGCACTTCGAATGTAGGAGTTGAGGCATTCAAACTTGCGGTTCCACCGATAAATATACAAGCGCCCAGCTTGTAGATCTGCTATTTTCACAATTGTTGACTCTTTCTTATATCATTTGACAATTTATCCAATGTTTTAACAGTTTTATAGTAGGCCTATAGTTTGTTGATTACTTTTGATGCTGTAATGGTCTTTTTCTTTTCTTTTAGGTATTAAAAAGGTCTTAAAAGACCTTAAATTGTCACTTAACTGTCATGTGTGGACCCCGACCCACAGGTTGAGAACCACTGGTCTAACCAACATGTTCAGCTAATGTTTTGTTTCCGCTTAGGCCACACCCACTAATAAGCGTCATAATTGTTTCATGTCGTGGCTCGTTGGTCTAGGGGTATGATTCTCGCTTAGGGTGCGAGAGGTCCCGGGTTCAAATCCCAGACGAGCCCTCTCTTTCTCGATGAATTGAATATACACAGGAGAGACCACAATGGAAACTATTGCCCGCAGGGGCTTTTGTGTAATCCCTTTAGCATCATTGTATAATAGTACCGCTGTACTTTTTTGCAAACTGTTAAAGACGCAGTGAAGTGACATTTTCGGTCATTTTATTTTGAAGGTTCAGTCTAAAACGTCGGCTCAACCGACTCTAAACCAATCAGAAGGTCCCATCCCTTCAGGCTATGGGACGTTGGATAACAATCACTTCAGCCGTGGGCAACACGGCTAGTGTTTGTTTACAAGTGAGAGAGAGACGGCCAGTGAAGCACGTTTGCTACTACCTGGCTTAATTCTAACCTATAATGTTTTCAGATACATATTTTAGTGTGCAGATGAAGTTTAAAATGAGTAACACACTCATCTTTAATGAGATTCAAAACGGAGTATCTCTGTAATTAAAATCAGCTGTGTTTGAAGAACGTGCAGCTATGGGAATCAAACAGGTGCATGTAATCAAGATTCATTTATATTCATGAAGGCTGCGTTATGTCATCACGCAGCACGTTTTCGTTTACAGGAAGTAATTAAGATTGGCTTTTTAGGGACTTTAGATATAAAAATACACAAAAATGTTTTTTTTTCATTTTTTTTGGCATCTATTGTTAGGTATGCCCATATGATGACCACGGATATGCTCTAAAAGTGTGAAAAACATATTTTTCATTTCACTACACCTTTAACACGTTTATGAAGTATTCAATCAAAAACAGAAATTTACATTTACTATAGTAGGCCTACTGTACTTAAGTACAATTTTGAGGTATTTTTTACTTTACTGGATGATTTCCAATTAGTACTTTTACTTCTACTACATCTCAGAGGCAAATTTTATAGTTTTACTCCACTACAATTATTTGAAAAGTTTAGTTACTTAGTAGATTTTGATTATTTTTTACAAAACATACAGTAACCACTTCAGCCCTATACATTTCGGCCATTTGAAAATAGCTGATCTACAATGCGAGCAACCTGGAAATGAGAAATGATCCGAATGACCTAAAAAACACTGTTTCCCAAACAGTGGGCCGGGACCCATCTTTGGGTCGCGGACACATTTAAAAAAAAAATCTAAACATTAAAAAACTTTAAACAAAAAAAACATTACTTTTCATCAATTCAAATCAATTACAACATTTTTTTAAAGTATTTGATATTAAAATAAAAGGAAAACCATCAAATAATTTATATAACATTTTAAAAAAGTTTAAGAAGTAGTGAAAATAGCCGATTTACAAGCTCACACAACTTGTAGCTTGTTGTGAGCTTGTAGATCTGCTATTTTGTAATAGTTTTGGTCCCGGGCAAACGATCTACAAGCGCTCACAAAGCCTTGCTTTGTGAGGCGTTCTGAGCTTGTATATCTACTATTTTCACAATTGTTGTCTCTTTCTTATATTATTTGACAATTTATAAGAAAGTGCCCCCCCCCCCCCAAAAAAAAAAAAAATCATGTGCGGACCCCGACCCACCATTTGTCACACCACTCTCGAGCACTGCATTTACATTTGAATCAGCACAATCTACAGTGCATGAGTAAGTTGAGACTCTCTCTCTCTCTCTCTCTCTCTCTGAGGAGTGAGTGTGTGTGTGTGTGTGTGTGTGTGTGTGTGTGTGTGTGTGTGTGTGTGTGTGTGTGTGTGTGTGTGTGTGTGTGTGTGTGTGTCAATTCAAGGAGCTTTATTGGCATGATAAAACATATGTTTACATTGCCAATCGAACAACAATCTAAACAAAACAAAACAATGAATGTACATGTTAACTTTGTGGATGGTTTTAGCATGTAGCTAATTACAATGTGAAAATATTTGGTCTCTCAAGTGATCTGTATCTGAAATCTGAGAACAGCCACACATTAGCCACAGACACCACCACACATGTTGGCTTTGACATGGTAATGTGTGTTTCACTTCAAATTGAATTGTTCTACTTCAATGGTTTGTTTTAAATGTCAATAATGAAAGTAGCTATTCTTCTTCATAATAAATGTTTTTAAAAGTGCTATACTGTAGTTATAGCAGTGACTGAGACAACAGACTGAAAAACAATGCTTTATAACTGAATACCCAATGCCACCATTGGATAGAAAGAGAGTGAGACAGCAATAATATGTGATATTATTTAATTTAATAACAATTCACTATGAATATAACTTGTAATGAAGTAGTGAGATTGGAATAGAATTATCAGACAGACAGACAGACAGACAGATAGACATCTGTCTGTCTGTGTTGGTGTACATTTGTGAAAGTTTGAAAATCTCTTTGGCTTTAACCTCCCTCTCTTCATACAATACTGTGGCAGCCATAGCTGAGTGGTTAGGGAGCCCGCCTGGGAAGCCGAAGCCCTGGTAGTCGCAGGTACGATTCCAGGCAAGGTCAGCAATGTGTTTATGTGTGTCCCCAGCAAGACTACTAATTGCTCCCTGTGTTCTTCACAATGTTTAAAATCCTAAATTTGGGAAATATACTTTTTAGCTCGATCTGCTATTTGCATTACTTTCTTTATTTAAATAAACATATTTTTAGTTTTACATTTATTTTAATTTTTTTGTCAAACATTTTTTGTCAAAACTTTTGAAATAATTAAAAACAAAAATGTAGGAAACAAAAAAATAAAGGGGTATTTTACTCACGACCCTTAAAAATTGGTCCGCGACCCACATATGGGTCCCGACCCAGGGGCCTCATACTGGGGTTTGCCTAGGGCCTCCTGATCCCTAAGCACGGCCCTGGAACCACTGGTGTAACCAACGTGGTCAGCTAATGTTTTGTTTCCGCTTAGGCCACACCAACTAATAAGCGTCACAACTTGGTAACGTCATGGCTCGTTGGTCTAGGGGTATGATTCTCGCTTAGGGTGCGAGAGGTCCCGGGTTCAAATCCCGGACGAGCCCTCTCTTTCTTGATGAATTGAATACACAGGAGGGACCACAATGGAAACGAGGCCTCAGGCCCTTTTGTGTAATCATTCTAGCATCATTGTATAATCGTACCGCTTTACTTTTTGCAAACTGTTAACAAGTTTATAAAGTATTCAATCAAAAACACAAAAGTACGTTTACTCAATTTTGAGGTATTGTTTTTACTTTTTACTTTTTACTTGTTTACTGGAGTATCTCTAATCGTCTGTACTTTTACTCCTACTCTACAGGCAAATATTATACTTTTACTCCACTACAATTATTTGAAAACTTTAGTAACTAGTTACTTTGTAGATTTTGAATATATTTACAAAACATGCATTAACCACTTCTTCAGCCCATTATACATTTCGGCCATTTGAAAATAGCCGATCAACAATGCGTCCCATCGCCACGCATTGTGAACTTGTAGATCTGCTATTTTCAAAAGTTTTTTTTTTTTACATTTAAAATCTTACTCGGCCGCTATCTTGCGGGCAGTCCGTGTTACTGCATTAGTGTAGTACACTGTATTTATCTAGACCACACATTAATCCAAAAACAATACTCAGCCCACATCACTTCATATTACTGGGTTAGTTTACTAAAGTGTAATCCATGATTGGTCAAGTCCACACAAAATGAGTACAGTATACAAACATATTACTGAGGCCATTACATGTTGTTTACGAGATACATAGTGACATTTGTGCAATTACTTCTATGTTCTACAGCAGATTTTGAGCAGATACACTGCATTGAATTAGTCGATAAAAAAAAAAAAACTTTTTAACAACGCGCATAGTCAGGGTTCTATTTATACAAAATAAAACAAGCTATCTGCACGGTTTAACCCATATTCTGTTCTCGTACTTTATCCAACCTTCCATATTAAAATCATGTTAACTGATATGCTGATTTGTAATTTATGAGTGAACAGACACATGCCGATTAGATGGCCTTATTCCCGGATCTTCACGTACATTATTGAATGCATGGTCAGAGACCACATGCAAATACCTTCACGGACCTCCCGTGGTCCACGGACCACCAGTTGAAAACCTCTGCTCTACAACGAATCCAATCCTGTGCTTTGATGTCATGTCCTCTACCTGCAGTGCAGTAAATCAACACTAGAGGGCAACCCAGCCCCAGCTCTAAGTGCAGCACAGCCGGTAGAACTCAGATAAGTTCAGAGAAACACAGTTCTGTGTAACGGTTTGTCATGATGTCTAAAGCAGGGGTTCTCAGAGTTTTTCCACGTCAAGGACCACTAAAATTATATATTTGACTGCGGAACCCCATATGAAAATGTGTTTTGCCAAGAGCCTCCACAGAAGAAGCAAAGATTTGACTTCAAAAAATTGAAATATATGTATTCAAAGATTTGCACACATTTTCACATAAAATAAATAGCAGATCTACAAGTTCATAGCGCTATGAGCTTGTATATCTGCTATGTTTGAATAGCCAAACTATTAAATAAGGTTAAAGTGGTTAAAATGATTGTGATGCTATGGTAACTATTTTTGCTGGGGACCCCCTGGTACCCCCCCTCCCCCAATGGTCTAAAAAGCAACATACATACAGTAAAAGCAGATACAGTTTGTTTGCAATAATATGTGTCTGTGTGTTTCTGCATGTAGGCTACTGTATGTGTGCTTGTGGGCAACAGTGTGGCTCTAGGCAAGCTTCCTGGTTTGATCCCCGGCTCGCCCTGACAGGTTGTCAAAGTGCCATTGAGCAAGAAGACACTGAACCCCTAACTGCTTCTGATGAGCAGGTTCAATGGTGCCTTGCATGGTTTCCTCTGCTGTCATCGGTGTGTGTGTGTGTGTGTGTGTGTGTGTGTGTGTGTGTGTGTGTGTGTGTGTGTGTGTGTGTGTGTGTGTGTGTGTGTGTGTGTGTGTGTGTGTGTGTGTGTGTGTGTGCAAACGTTTAAGTAGATAGTAGAGCAATTGGTGCAACACTGACCCTTGACTGACTGTCTCGGTCAATTGGTCAATATCTGTGTGTGTGTGTGTGTGTGTGTGTGTGTGTGTGTGTGTGTGTGTGTGTGTGTGTGTGTGTGTGTGTGTGTGTGTGTGTGTGTGTGTGTGTGTGTGTGTGTGTGTGTGTGTGTGCCCGTGCATTCTTGCACATGCATGTGAGCAGTGTTGGGGTCATTACAAGAAATGCCCTTCCTTCCTTCTCTTTCTAACGTAAACGGGGCTCATTACTTGTTACTTAATACAGGGCTTAAGGGGTTAATATTTAACAAATAAAATAATACGTTTACAAAATCATGCACTCAGATTTGAGGAAGTAAAAACTAAGAGGACCAATCAGGGAGCAGGCATGCTGTTCTGTTCTAGAGGAGAGAGAGAGAGAGGGGAGAGAGAGAGGAGAGAGAGAGAGAGAGAGAGAGAGAGAGAGAGAGAGAGAGAGAGAGAGAGAGAGAGGGGAGAGAGGGAGGGAGAGGAAGAGAGAGAGAGAGAGAGAGAGAGAGAGAGAGAGAGAGAGAGAGAGAGAGAGAGAGAGAGAGAGAGAGAGAGAGAGAGAGAGAGAAAGAGCGGTAGGGAGGGGGGAAGAGAGAGAGAGAGAGAGAGAAAGAGAGGGAGGGAGGGAGGGGGGAAGAGAGAGAGAGAGAGAGAGAGAGAGAGAGAGAAAGGGGGGAAGGAGGGAGGGTGAGAGAGTCAGCCTGACATTTTCTTTGACCAACAGAATGAGCAGAAATGCAGCATGTCCCTCCTTTCCTCTCCTGCACATAAACAGCAGACTCCCCCCCCCCCTCTTTCCTAGTAAGAACGACAAACTGTTCCTTCACCCCTTTTAAGGACGACAAACTTTCTTCTCCTCTATTATGAACGATAGATTCCTTCTTTCTCTTGTATAAAGAACAGAGTGTGAAAAGAGTGTTTCTGCTCAGACACAGTTTCAGGAGGAAAACACTTTAAGCTGCCAACATTCCAGGGAACTCCCCGTGGAACTGTGGAATCTGATTGGACGGAGAAACTGTGGAATCTGACTGGACAGAGAAAACTGCGGAATCTGACTGGACAGCAGAACCGGGGAAACCGATTGGACAGAGGTTAACTCGTCTAATACGCCACCGTGAGTTACAGTTGAACTTTGAACCCTTCACCTCAAGCCAGGTCAAGTGTTTAGTTTGATCTAATTTGATTTAAGTGTAATTACTTCTGATTCATTATAACTAGGATTATTTCAGTTTTACGGGCCCATTAATAAAATGTCATACAGTAGCAAAGGGACTACCATTCCTAAAGCCATCTGAAAATGTAGAAATGTGAAGCATACAGTAAATGAATAAATGTCAGCTGATGAAAACATCTCATATAACACAACGAGAAACAAAGCAGCAGCAATCTATTGGAGACAAGTTGTGTGACCTCTAGATGTCACGCAGGTGTGTGTGTGTGTGTGTGTGTGTGTGTGTGTGTGTGTGTGTGTGTGTGTGTGTGTGTGTGTGTGTGTGTGTGTGTGTGTGTGTGTGTGTGTGTGTGTGTGTGTGTACTGATAAGGCTTTAGTAACTTGCACCTCCTAGACCATTCCAGAGCAGGCAGGAATTCTGTGGGAAAATCTGGATGCCGCTCAACTGCCACGCACACACACACACACACACACACACACACACACACACACACACACACACACACACACACACACACACACACACACACACACACACGCTCCAGAGTATATGTCCACAAGAGTACACATTCATGCACACTCAATAAACATATGCATGCACTAGCACTAATGCACACGCCCACACACACACACACACACACACACACACACACACACACACACACACACACACACACACACACACACACACACACACACACACACACACACACACAGGGTTGCAGTCCAGCAGTAGTATTCGTGGAGCATATTGCGGGTGTAGTAGTGACTCAATCTTCTGGACGGAACAGCAAACTTCAACTGAATTTAAACCAACAAGGCAAGTAGTTCATGTCTCACTCACTCTGCTACATGTTCTAAACTCCTTTATGGGATGTTGTTGTGAGCTTATGAATCGTCTGACTGCACTTTGGCTTGTTTGTTTATGAATGAAGGAGTATTTCAGTCCATGCCTATGTGTGTGACTGTGTTTTGCTGTAATGATTAACATTTGATTTAATCCAAATGTGCTGAGTGTTTGAGCAATGGCTAAACTCTCTCTCTCTCTCTCTCTCTCTCTCTCTCTCTCTCTCTCTCTCTCTCTCTCTCTCTCTCTCTCTCTCTCTCTCTCTCTCTCTGATGATGTGTCAGTCCCAGATGGCTCGGGGTATTTTATTTCACAAACTCCTGCAGGGATAAATAAAAAAAAACATGGCTGATTAATTGTAAAACTGGTGGAATGTTAGTTGGAGCCTTGCATGGACGATGTGATTGGCTGCTCATCTATGTAGCATGTGTGCACATGGCATCATGGACAAGTTTTGTTATTGGAAAAAGAGAGAGAGAGAGAAAAAGAAAACAAAGAGAGTGGGAACCGTTTGATTAAAGTCTGTGTAACTTTTTCATATGACAAAAGTATTATTTTTTAAATATATATATATGATCTTTCACTGGTACATTTCTTTCAAAATAACCATTGAACATAAATGTGTTATTTTGACAACTTCTCCAAACACAATTTCAAACAACACTCACGCCAACCAAGCATTTTGTTTTGGAGTGGTACATCCGTGCATGGGTTTGTTATTTTGAACTGAATTCTGGGAATTGCAGTTCAATCAGCCCATAGACAGACCAGAGGTGTCAACAGAAAAGACAGCTAAAATGCATGTGAAATGGTATGACTTGAGCAAGGCATTAACCAGCCAGGGTTAAGGGTTCAATTCCACGGATCTGTCTTTCTGTGTGTGCTCATCATCAGTCTGTCCTTGTGTCTTTCAGCCATGCTGTCCTCTGCGGGCTTCACGCTGCGTCGCTGGGCCTCTGGGTGCCAAAGAGGCCGGCGCACCGTGGCCACCGTTATCTCTGGCAACAAGACCTCCCAGTGAGTACACTACTTCCTGCTTGTGTACTCCCAGTCGCGAACAACCTTCTTCCATGCAGTTGAAGGCACAAGGGGGCGGGGCTGGCGGGCTATGTTAGTGCAGTGAGTGGCAGATGGGGCAAACGCAGTGCCCACAACATAATTTACGATTCTGTGCCTATCGGTACATAACTCGGGCGGCACTTAGTCGACTAGCAGGCCATCGGCCGGTCGGCGCGGGCACTCGTGCCTGGAGGTGCTCGGGCACGCCTCCTCGGCCTCAAGGTCTGCTGAGTCGGCGCGCCTCCGTCATGGTCCAAAACTACTTTATCGGCGAAAAAAAGTAGCCCGCGGTTGTTTGAAAAAGTATTGTCCCAAGCGGGAGTCGAACCCAGACGACTCCCGCTTGGGAAGACGACCCGAGGGAAGCCTCGCCCCGAACTCCCCCAACTGCATGGAAGAAGGCTGTTCGCCTCCCAGTCAGTTCACTACTTCCTGATTGTGTGCTCCCAGTTAGTACACTACTTCCTGCTTGTGTGCTCCCAGTTAGTACACTACTTCCTGCTTGTGTCCGGCGTTGGACTCAAGCACGCTCGACCCAGGTCAAATCCGCCGACCACGGAGCGGTCGCCACCAGGTATTGCTAAACGTAACCTCAGTAAAACTATGCCTAAACGTAACCTTATTCCTGAACGTAACCTCAGTAAAACTATGCCTAAACCTAACCTTATTCCTGAACTTAACCTCAGTAAAACTATGCCTAAACCTAACCTTATTCCTGAACGTAACCTCAGTAAAACTATGCCTAAACCTAACTTTATTCCTAAACGTAACCTCAGTAAAACTATTCCTAAACCTAACCTTATTCCTGAACGTAACCTCAGTAAAACTATGCCTAAACCTAACTTTATTCCTAAACGTAACCTCAGTAAAACTATGCCTAAACCTAACCTTATTCCTAAACGTAACCTCAGTAAAACTATGCCTAAACCTAACCTTATTCCTGAACGTAACCTCAGTAAAACTATGCCTGCCTAAACCTAAACGTATTCCTAATCTTAACTTCAGTAAAACAAATAAAATCATTCCGGTCCGCCGGAAAAATGGGGGCGAGTGTGTTTTGGGGAGAGCGTTACGGTTGCCTAGGAATATATTACTGTAATATTATTGCAATTACCAAAACAGTAATAACACAGTTATACATCCAAGTAACTTTGAGTTACAAAGTTACAATGAGTGAGATTTGTTTTCGACTGAGATATATCAATAACGTACAGCAGAACACAACATGGCGGCACTCATCCATTGTGTTCAAGGGACAGGTGGCACCATCCTGTGAGGTTTCACCAATATTGTTTTTTTCTATTAAAGGGATAGTTCACCCCCAAAATGACGATTTGTCACCCCATGAAGACTTGAATTCATGGATATGTTTTTGTTTTTGTCACATTCCTAAGCCAATAATGTGATGACCGGCAGAGGTTCCGTTAGGAGACACAAAGAGTCTCCTTTGTGTCTCCTACCGGAACCGCTGCCTACCGGTCCGCTGATCATCAAATTATTGGCTTAGGAATGAGACAAAAACTAAAAGATGTGGCATCTGTCTGTCTGTCTGTCTGTCTGTCTGTCTGTCTGTCTGTCTGTCTGTCTGTCTGTCTGTCTGTCTGTCTGTCTTACAGACTGGTCAGAGAGAGGCTGAAGAAAGATGTGGAGAAGATGAAAAAGGAGGCTCCAGGCTTCAGGCCAGGACTTGTAGTATTACAGGTAATACCATTACTACTACTACTACTACTTGATGAATTGAATACATAGGACCACAATGGAAACAAGTGGTCGTATCTTTTAACTGCACCTGCTGTACTGTTTGCAATTTGTTAATAAAGTATTCAATCAATCAATCAAACTACTACTACTACTACTACAGTCCAATAGGGCCTAACTGATCAAACATGGGGGAGCAACATTTTAGTGTGTAGAGCGTGATGATGTGTGTGACAGCCTGAAATCTGCTATCAGTATGACCATGTTTACTCAGCCTGTCCAGTTCCACACTGCCCTGACGCTACTGTCCCCTGACCCCAGCAATCTCTGCACTCACAGTATTCTACTGACCTCTATCTTTCTAGTAACATTGATTGATCGATGTGTGAGTTATCTTTTTTTTTCTAGTGGCCATTCCAGACATCGTTCTGCCTTGTGTTGTGTTGTGTTGTGTACCCCAGAACAAAGGGTATCCTTAATTGTTATTTACCGTCTTTTAACACAACTTTATATAAAGTTATGTGACCCCCACATCCCCAACAGAGAAACAGAGTTTTGTGGTCGTTGCTCTGGGTCGCTAGCTGAAGCACTGCTAGGCATGCCAGCCAGGCATTATTTTATATCATAGCAGACAGTGGACCATGGACCCTCTATCAACACACACTGTCGCCGCAGTGGAAAGTGTGTGTGTGTGTGTGTGTGTGTGTGTGTGTGTGTGTGTGTGTGTGTGTGTGTGCGTGCGTGTGCGTGTGCGTGTGCGTGTGCGTGTGTGTGTGCGCGTGTGCGTGTGTGTGTGTGCGCGTGTACGTGTACGTGTGCGTGTACGTGTGCGTGTGTGTGTGCGTGTACAGTGAGACATAATACATTACTAGTATAATAAATAAAAAGATTAGTACACAACATGGTACTGTGAACACACACACACAAAGGCTTAATTTGTGCAGTGGCGTGGCAGTGAAACAGACATTCCTTGCTAAAGTCATGGTTTTACAAAGGGTACGAGTTACTGTGACCGACCTTAAACGCATAAATGATCGGTATCAATTGATCATAGTATCGCAGCAACAGCTTCCAATGAAGCACACAGCGAGCCAAGCCGCCATCTTACGACATACTGTGTAGTCTGTTAGGCTACGCATCATATCACAACTCAAAAGTTGCACAAAATGACATCATTCATCAATTCATTGCAATCAGCGTGTTGCTACGGCCTGTAAAAAGCCTCCGAATGACGTGAATATACCGTACATTACAAGCACAGTGTGCTGTCATGTACATCAGGGGTTCCCAAAGTAGGGGTCGCGACCCCACTTGGGGTCGCGGGAGACTGACGTGGGGTCGCGAAATTATTTTGGGTCATAAAAAAAAAAAATCATTTTTTTTTTTTTTTTTTTTTTTACTTTTTATTCAACAGAATGGATGAAATGCCATCTAAAATGATCACAAATGGTACATTTTACCATTTTAACACATTACAAATGCGCACCGAACGTGCAAGTTTATGTGCATAAATGACCTCCATGTTTAGGTGGGGTCGCGAGTCAATTTCCGCCTTATTTTGGGGTCGCGGGCTGAAAAGTTTGGGAACCCATGATGTACATGGAGAGAGTGTTTTGTTTGGGGGGGTGCATTTCTCCTTTCCGACATGTCGCCTTTCCGACGTTGACGAACCCTATACCTAACCCTAACCCTAACCCTAACCGCACGCGGAAGCCACTAGTCGGAGTGATGAGATGTCGGAATGGAGAGTGAACACCTGTTTGGGGACCGTTGACACTCAGGGTTCCTTGAGAAGGCTCCAAATAGACCCTTATAGGTCTCTAACCACTGGTCTAACGTCTTGGCAGAGACTTTATGCCACAGGATATGTTATTTTGTATTAGTCTATGATATATTTAATGGATGTATTCCTTTTGATTGCAGGTGGGAGACAGAGATGACTCCAACCTCTACATTAGCATGAAGCTAAAAGCAGCTGCAGAGGTACAACTAACACATGGAATAACATAACTTTGCTGTTATGTTAGGCAGATATACCTCCTAGCTCCATGTTTCATAATGTTTTAGGTTTTTTAAACCCAAAAGAAAAGGGCTGATCTACAAGCTCACAGCGCATCGTGAGCTTGTAGATCTTCTATTTTTGCAACTTTTGTGTGATACTGTAGTAATTTACAAAAAGGTACAAGATACAAGGTTTCTTCCCAACATCAACGATGTATAATTCAGCATAGTTATCAGTGTTATTAATTGTGTTGACTAAGACTAAGACTAAAAGACCTAACATTTTGATATTTAGTCGACTAAGACTAAATAACAATGAACAACTTCAGATGACTAAAATAGGACTAAAACTAAATGGATTAAATCAGAATTTATTGTAAAAATTCACACTGCGTAGTATGTTATTCTTGTGGTTGGAGGTTAACTAGAGAGCACGATGAAGTGATTAAATGTTTATAGTGTTGCATTATGTCAGTTATGTATTAATCTGATGATAATAATAATTTATTATTCCCAGATTGGAATCGATGCCAATCACATCCGCCTGCCAAGCAGCGCCACAGAGGACGAGGTACATACGACACAAACTGCACAACCTGATACACACACACACACACACACACACACACACACACACACACACACACACACACACACACACACACACACACACACATTGATTCAATATTTAGATTCATTTTATCAGACAACCCTTCCTATATAAACCCATTGTAACTTCTCCAAGCCTGTAGTGGATTAAATCAGTCAAGTGTGTAATGTTGTGTGTTGTGTATTGTTGTGTATTCCAGGTGCTGAAGTGTATCACGTCAGTGAATGAGAACCCTGCTGTCCATGGGCTGATAGTTCAGCTTCCTCTGGACTCTGTCCATCGTATCGACACCGAGGCTGTCACCGACGCTGTGTCACCTCTTAAAGATGTGGACGGGTGAGTGACAGAGAGAGAGAGAGGGAGAGAGAGACAGGAAGAAAGAGAGAGAGAGAGAGAGAGAGAGAGAGAGAGAGAGAGAGAGAGAGAGAGAGAGGGGGGGCTGTGACTGATGCTGTGTCCCCACTTAAAGATTTGGATGGGTGAGTGACACAGAGAGAGAGCGAGAGGGGGGAGGAGAGAGAGAGAGAGACAGACAGACAGACAGACAGACAGACAGACAGACAGACAGAGGGGGTGGGGGCAAAGAGAGACAGAGAGAGAGTATCTGCTTGTCTGTCACACCCGTTTTCAGAATGGTTTATACTTTATGTCTCTGTATTGTGTGTGTGTGTGTGTGTGTGTGTGTGTGTGTGTGTGTGTGTGTGTGTGTGTGTGTGTGTGTGTGTGTGTGTGTGTGTGTGTGTGTGTGTGTGTGTGCGTGCAGTCTGACCAGTATCAATGCAGGGAAGTTGTCTCGTGGAGATCTGGGTCAATGCTTCATCCCCTGTACCCCCAATGGATGCATGGAGCTGATCAGACAGACAGGTACTGTAGGCGTGCTGTGATTGGTTTATTTTGTGTGTGGGCGTGTCCGTGGTGGGGAATGAACGTGGTTGCGATTGGTTCATGTTGTGTGTAGGCGTGTGTGTCCGTGCAGTGGGCAAGAACCAGACCCATAGAGAGAAAGAGTTACGTCATCTCAATGAGGAAGTTCCAATGTTTGGAACTATACAGCCCATAGGAGCCCGCTTTGCGGCGAGATCAAACCGTGACATAACTCTCACTCTCTCTCTCTATGGGTCTGGGAAGAACGTGGTTGTGATTGGTTCATGTGTGTAGGCGTGTTGTGATTGGTTCATGTTGTGTGTAGGCGTGGACGTGGTGGGGAAGAACGTGGTTGTGATTGGTCGCAGTAAGATCGTGGGGGCGCCAATGCATGACCTGCTGCTATGGAGCCATGCCACGGTTACCACATGTCACTCCAAAACAATTGACCTCCCCGCTCAGGTAAGAGTTTGTTTGTTTTTTTGTTTGTTGTCCACAGGGTGGGGAAGGCAGAAATCTTGTTTGTAGTTCTGTTTACTTTGCTCTGTTCTAGGTGGGGAAGGCAGACATCTTGTTTGTAGTTGTGTTTACTTTGCTCTGCTCTAGGTGGGGAAGGCAGACATCTTGTTTGTAGTTGTGCTTACTTTGCTCTGCTCTAGGTGGGGAAGGCAGACATCTTGTTTGAAGTTTTGTTTACTTTGCTCTGCTCTAGATGGGGAAGGCAGACATCTTGTTTGTAGTTGTGTTTACTTTGCTCTGCTCTAGGTGAGGAGGGCAGACATCTTGTTTGTAGTTATTTTTTTACTTTGCTCTGCTCTAGGTGGGGAGGGCAGACATCTTGTTTGTAGTTCTGTTTACTTTGCTCTACTCTAGGTGAGGAGGGCAGACATCTTGGTGGTGGGAGCAGGGAGGGCCGAGATGGTGAAAGGTGATTGGGTGAAGGAGGGAGCTGTCGTCATCGACTGTGGAATCAACCACATCCCAGGTCTGTCTGTCTGTCTGTCTGTCTGTCTGTCTGTCTGTCTGTCTGTCTGTCTGTCTGTCTGTCTGTCTGTCTGTCCAGCTCCTCACCCCTCTCTCCTCTCCTCTCCTCTCCTCAGATGCCAGTAAGCCCGGTGGTAAACGGGTGGTGGGGGACGTCCATTACTCCTCGGCCAAAGAGAGAGCAGGCTTCATCACTCCTGTCCCTGGAGGAGTGGGACCAATGACAGTGGCCATGCTGATGAACGTATGTATGGATGGATGGTGATTTTATTTCTTGTCTATTGTTTCTTGTTACAATCAACTTCATTATGCTTGTGTGTTTTCTCTGTGTGTGTGTGTGTGTGTGTGTGTGTGTGTGTGTGTGTGTGTGTGTGTGTGTGTGTGTGTGTGTGTGTGTGTGTGTGTGTGTGTGTGTGTGTGTGTGTGTGTGTGTGTGTGTGTGCGTGCGTGCGTGTGTGCCTCTATAGAACACAGTGGAGAGTGCATGGCGTTTTGTGAAGAGACATCAGTCTGGCAGTCTGGCCTCAGCTTCATCAATATGAATCCACAGACCCCTCAGCCCAGGTCCTTACTTTATAACCAGCACTACACTAACTAACTAACCACAGATCCCTCAGCCCAGGTCCTTACCTCATAACCAGCACTACACTAACTAACTAACTCCTATAACTTCCTATCATTCCTATAACTCCTATAACCCTATAACTATAAACGCATATTCATTATTGTTTTGCCTTGTCCTCTGATTATTGTCACTGTTATGACCCTAGGGTCATTTGTGTATTTCTCTGAATGGTGTTCTGCCCTGTGAATGTATTTCCCCTCATCAATGTGTGTGTGTGTGTGTGTGTGTGTGTGTGTGTGTGTGTGTGTGTGTGTGTGTGTGTGTGTGTGTGTGTGTGTGTGTGTGTGTGTGTGTGTGTGTTTGAATAGTGAGTGAGTGAGTGAGTGGTTACCAGCTGGTGTGAGTGAACTGAGTGTTGTATGAATGTGAGTGGCTAACCAGTAGGTGGAATCTGGCAGGTGATTGGCTCCTGTCTTCATGGGCTACACTATAAAGCTTCCTGTTTCCAGAGGCTCAGATGTTTTCCTCCCAGCCAGCCTCCAACCACACCAGTCCTCTGTGTCGGCCAGTGTTTCAGATTTGTGTCAATGAGGTTTAGTTAGTTCAGCCTTGGTAGTGTAGCGGTCCCCACCGACAGATAGTCAACACTTTTAACTGATGATCATGTATTTATTAAGATCCAAAGACCAACGTAAGAGCTGGCAGAACTATACAAAAACAAAAAAACTGTTAGTTTCCCATCTTTTCTGTGCAATAACAACACATTGGCTTACATGAAGCTTAATGTCACCTTTAAAAACAGTATACAGAATTACTGTAATTACTTTACTTAGCAATGAAATAAAGACTCCATCATTAATGAACTTGTTTTCCTTTTTTAGCAGTAACAGGCTTTTAACTCAATATAATAAAGCCCTTTTTAACCTTTAAGTGCATAAAATGACACAAAATGATGTTTTTAACCAACTATGAAATACAGTCATATCAAATGCCTTCCTTTGCGACGCACAATTAAATTTTTCAACACATTTTACATCAGAAAGAGTAAACCACACTCTGGTTTAGTTCATTCTCATTATCCATAGCACCATACTGTATGCCTTTGTTGCAGAACTATGTTTCTGTCATTGTGCTTCAATACACCGTATACTGGATGTAGACAAATCAAGCAATGACATTTTAGCAATAGTCCTCTGTCCTTTATAACCAAAAATCCCTGTGTTGTATTGTATGCAGCGAGCACATCCTAGATCACAATATTCTATAGTATATAACAATCCATGGCTACTAACCATGTCCTGTTCTTTACTGCAAAAAGATTATTTGTTTGTCTTCTGAGATGATCACTTATAGTTTTAGCACCCCCCCCCCCCCCCCCCCCCCCCCCCCGAAGAGGCACGTGTGTTTTCACACTGTTATTGTGTCATACTTCCTCCCTGCGTCAGGTAGTTACGTCATCCACAACTAATTTTCAAAATAAAAGTGTTTGACTCAAAACAAAGACTTAATACAGGTAGATTTAATTTCACAATAAAGCAACACCAACAAATGTAATATTTGAGTGCAAAACGTATTTGGGTTCTTTACAGTAGGGGTGGCTGGCCTTTCTTTTCAGTTACATGAAAGGCAGGCAGGATAGAACAGACCTTCCAACACAACACAAACACATCACGACACATGTTCAGAATTTGGCAGGGAGGATGCAGATTGAGTCCATTTACTGTATATAGGGTGCGGATATAAGGCACTGAGCGCACTAGTCCAATACAAACCAATACGTGAGTGCGCTCCCGGTGCTCATATCCGAACGCACTCATAGGCAACAAGGTGATTAGTGAAGTGGCCACGGGTGAGCTATGGTCAAGGCGGAGATATTGATTTTTGATATTGATATATTGATTGCAATGATTGAGGATGAAGGTGGTGAATGAAATGGTGATTTTAAACTATAATAGAAACAAACGGAAACCAATCAAACAATGTACACATAACCAAATATTATCAAGGAGAACATTACAAAATAAGACAACCTAACCAAGGAATACTTACTTAAATAATGCATCAAAAGAACTCAGGATAACAGGGAACAGAAGGAAACCAAACACTCACTACATGCCTCTCTAACAACTGCACCAAATGAGTGCCCTTTGAAGGCCTTTTGCAATCAGTTCAGGTGTGTACAATCATTAAGTGCAGGTGTGTTACTGTTATGACCCTATAGGGTCATATTATGTATGTTTCTGTGTTGCCATGTGTATATCTTTTTTCCCTCATTGGTGTGTGAGAATGAGTGACTGATTGATTACCAGCTGACGTGAATGAGTGGTGTCTGAATGTGAGTGGTTGGCTACCAGGTGGACCTTACTGATGATTGGCTCCTGTGACCAGGCTCACCTATAAAGCTGCCTGTCTCAGTGTCCCTGAGGTCTTCCTCCATACCAGTTCCCCAAACACCCCAGTCTGGTGTTTTTAAGTGTTTTAGCCTGGCCAGTATTTTAGAAGTTTCAATGTTAACATGGTAGTCTTGGTAAGGTAGGGGTGGGTGTCCTTTCTTTTGTGTTCTTTGTTTGATCAGATGTTTCATTAATTTATGTGAGGTAAGATATCTGTGCTTTGTTTTGGGTTTTGGTGAAGGTAAGAATAGGGTTTTGTTTTGAGTAGGATTTTATGTTCAGGTACCCAACCTGAGGTAACTTATCCATGTTTTTTTTGTAACTTGTAAAATAAAACACTGTACTTTGGATTTTTAGTTTAGAGTCCATTTTTGTGTTACACCTGGTGACCCCTAGGCCGGGTCGTAACATAAATGGGGGCTCGTCTCAAAGTTAATTTACAGTTTGTAAATTATTAATTAGTTCTGTTTGTTTTGTTTGGGTTACACTGTTTTTTTTTTGTGTGTGTTCTGAGTGATTGTTAATACTTTGGGTTGGCAGGTTATACATTGTGTATGTGTTTTGAGTTTGTGCAGACTCCCACCTTTAGAAATAGGCTTATTGCAAACTTTGGTTGCTGTTCTCTAATGTCTATATCTCCGGCAGGCGGAAGGAAAGACTGGTGTGTCACAACGTATGGAGAAGGGTATCCTGGCTGGCGGTACTTAACTAATCTACAGTGGTGAGTGCGTCTGTGGGTTTAGGTGAGGATGTAGAGGTGTCGGCTGATGCGTCCTCCCTAACCCACAGCGACCATGGGGAGGGACAGGACGCTCTCATGCCCCATGGTTGAGCACGGAGTCATTGTCTGTAGCGCTTAGTTCATGCTGGGGGGGACTCAACAGAGTCTAGGCTGGCCTTCCATCTCTGAGAGGTGGAGCTCCAAACAAGGAGCTGATGCGTGTACGCATTAGGGCTAAAGCCGACAGGGTGTACCTGCCCCTCGGCCTAACACCGCCATGCACTCTAACCTTTCTACATTAAGCATATTGCTTTAGTGCCACTTTTGAGAGTAAATGCAGTTCATTAATATGTGTATCTTAGTGCTTCATCAGTATTAACTTGTGGTTCCACTCTAAATTGGTGGCTACCTCAAAGTCTGCACAAGCTTGTTTTCAGTCCTGTAAAACCTGCCAACCATACTTTTGTGTGCCCTCCCCTTGGGTTTAAGACTTTGTACTTTCGTAGTTCATCATTGATGTGGATATTCTGTGATTCTGTGTGTCAGGCTGTAGTTCATCATTGATGTGGATATTCTGTGATTCTGTGTGTCAGGCTGTAGTTCATCATTGATGTGGATATTCTGTGATTCTGTGTGTCAGGCTGTAGTTCATCATTGATGTGGATATTCTGTGATTCTGTGTGTCATGCTGTAGTTCATCATTTCGTGAGTGAGGTCTCAGTGCAGACATTAGGAGGAAGGGGATACGTGAGTGAGGTCTCAGTTGAGACGTTAGGAGGAAGGGGATACGTGAGTGAGGTCTCAGTGGAGAAAATAGCAGAGAAGGCGTCTCAGTGGAGACATATGGGTGGGGTCTCAGTGGAGACATTAGGAGGGAAGGTAGTCTCAGTGGAGATAAGGGAAGAGGTCTAAGTGGAGACACTAGGAGAGAGGGTTTAGTGGGGACATAGGAGGAAGGAGTTGAACTAAGCATGTTTTGTTTTTCTTTGAGTTGCATGGTGTGAAATCAAAATTTCTTAGAGGAGAAATGTTTGATCTTAAGGGGGGAGGTGTTATGACTCTATAGGGTCATATTATGTATGTTTCTGTGTTGCCATGTGTATATCTTTTTTCCCTCATTGGTGTGTGTGAATGAGTGACTGATTGATTACCAGCTGACGTGAATGAGTGGTGTCTGAATGTGAGTGGTTGGCTACCAGGTGGACCTTACTGATGATTGGCTCCTGTGACCAGGCTCACCTATAAAGCTGCCTTTCTCAGTGTCCCTGAGGTCTTCCTCCATACCAGTTCCCCAAACACCCCAGTCTGGTGTTTTTAAGTGTTTTAGCCTGGCCAGTATTTTAGAAGTTTCAATGTTAACATGGTAGTCTTGGTAAGGTAGGGGTGGGTGTCCTTTCTTTTGTGTTCTTTGTTTGATCAGATGTTTCATTAATTTATGTGAGGTAAGATATCTGTGCTTTGTTTTGGGTTTTGGTGAAGGTAAGAATAGGGTTTTGTTTTGAGTAGGATTTTATGTTCAGGTACCCACCCTGAGGTAACTTATCTATGTTTTTTTTGTAACTTGTAAAATAAAACACTGTACTTTGGATTTTTAAACTGGTGTTTGCTGTCTATATTTGGGAACTGGGTAGGAGGGAGTCCATTTTTGTGTTACACCTGGTGACCCCTAGGCCGGGTCGTAACAGTTACCAATTCAGGCAAGTGCCCGGTCTGGCTCCTCTCACCTAGGGCAGAGCAGGAGGGGATTTTCTACAGCCGCCCCATCAAATATAGTATTTGATAATAAACACAATGCCCTTGTCCTCAATGTCATTTCGGGGCTGGCTACACTCAGGAAGGGAAAAGTCTGTCCTCAGCCGCCCCATGAGGTGCACACGACCCCAGGCAGGGCGGAAGGGTTGCGTGAGTCTGCTGGTTGGCCTGAGGGGTGGGGCCACTTACTGTAGGTGCTGGCCACTATAGGATAGCCAGGTGCTGGCTGTGCATACAAGGTTCGGTAATAGGAGCTCCAGTACTGTTGCCATAAACTTTGCCATACTGTTTCCATCTGGTCAGTTTTAATAGGTCTATGCCTAATGGCCAAATATCCGGTTCCAAGGACCATGTCAAAATTGACTAACTCGGTATGTGGTGAAATAATACTCAGGCATCAGGATACCCTTCAAAGTATAACCAGTTGACCAGATGGATATATAAAAAGTCAGATATTTATTTCAGCAAACAGTACAAGCATTGATTGCAATGATTGAGGATGAAGGTGGTGAATGAAATGGTGATGATGATTTTAAACTTTATCATGCTTCTTGGCCTTTTTCCTTTTAGGAGGAGGAGGAGCTTCTCCTACCTGACTGGAACAGTCAGGGCCATGGAGGAAGACATTCCAGCACCTCCTGCCAAGAAGGCAGAACTGGATGGTGAAGGCGTTTGCTTTTTGGTGTTGGCCTTCTTCTTTTTAGCCACCAGCTGAAAGCGCGGCTCTGTATTCACTCTGACTCTGACCCGACAGATTTCCGACATGTATTCAACACTTTTTTTGCGTGATTGGCTGTCGTTTAAGCCAATGGGCGCTCTCGTCCTCCCAAGCTATGGGACTAGACACGCCTCTCTCAGTGGATTCGTCTGAGCGCTAGCCGAATTTGGCTAATAGTTAGCTTGTATGCTTGTATGATGTTACTAACTGTTTTTAGCCAAACGCGGTAATGTCCACTCTCCATTAGTTCTCGACGCAAGTAGGGATGGAGCTCGAAAACCGGGTACATTATATACCCGGGCATGAATTTATCGAGACCCGGGTATCGATAAGCTTTAGCCTTGTCGAGCCTGTTATCGAGTGCAGCGGCCCCTGACGTCATGTCTAAACTATCAAAACAAGAGGCGATCAAGAAATAAATCTAATCACTCACGCTGGCACAAACATGTTGGTCTAAAAGTGTATTGATAGCTGCAAGTTGTGCCAAACAGCGCTGCCCGGGTTAACAAGGAAGAGGAATTGTATTGGCTCACTACATCACTATTTTAAGGGGGCTGTAAGCGTCCATTTGGTTCCATTTGTACACTCGGGTGGTTGCGTCGTTGTTGTGTTTACATGTGCGGTGCAGCGGTGAAACTGCACCGAACGAGTGAAACGCTCAAAAGTTTCACTCGTCCTCTTCTACCCAAGGTAGCAAGTCTCCGTTGACAATTTTAATTATCCAATTGATAATAATCCGTTTGGGATCTCCCTGTGAATGAATAACTAGTGTTGCTGAGCGTGTCCGTCCCTCAGTCTATCGTTGCCGAAAATGGCAGATCTACAAGCTCACAACGTGGTGCGAACAGACGCAGTGTGAGCTTGGAGATCGGCTATGTTTGGTGCGTGACACCGTCGTACGATGAAGTATAAATTGCGCTTTTAAAGTGACAGTACACAAATTAACCGTTTCTTCAATATTATTTTCCAAAAGTAAAAAGGTCACTTGCCTTCTGTCTGTTACTCTGTAAAGTACTGTATTTGAAGGCCCTAGTAAAATGTAGTGCGAGTGATATATTTTGGTTAAAACAAAGAAAAAATAAATATGCATTTTTTGTTATAAATAGTTGAAGAGACATAGAGATTTTATAGTAATTATTACAGTACTATTCATAATATAAAGCCATTTAACACTTATTGCACATTATATGAATGGTTGTTTTAATGATAGGCAACAATATTTTTAACTTTTGTCATTTTAATTTCAGATAGTTGTCAGCCACAAACACACACACACACACACACACACACACACACACACACACACACACACACACACACACACACACACACACACACACACACACACACACACACACACACACACACACACACACACACACACACACACACAGATTGTGCTGCAGATTGGGGCAAAAAAAGCCTGCCGCTGGCGGCTATATTATGACTTTAGTCATTTCTTGTTTTTGTGTTCACAGGAGCTTCTCTGACAGTCTCTTATTGTGTTTTTTTGCCTCTATTGTGTTCCTGAGGCACAAAGAAGGAGGTGAGCACAACGTTACACACCTGGCACCAACGTCTGCCACCCTGATGACTCATCCTTCTTCTCCACCTGACTCCTGAGAGGGAGGTTGCTTTCCAGGCCGTCTGATATCTTGTGGCGCTTCATACATTTATCATGCTTCTTGGCAGGAGTCATCTTGGCCTTTTTTTCCTTTTAGGAGCCAGAGGAGCTTCCGTGACAGTTGCCATGTTGAGGTCACGCATTTTCTCTTGGTGGGTCTTGCATATGTTGTGTTGATTTATACTAGAGGCACCGGAGGGGAGCTCCACGTTACACACCAGGCACCAGGCAATCTGTTTGAATCTCTTCTCCTTCTCTTCCTCCTCTCCATCCTCCATCCTTCATACTTTGTTTTGCAGCGCACATTTTCCGTTTTCCTCTTCTCTTGTTGCACAGATCAGATCTACCAACGTCGTTCCCAGATTACTGCACCTGGCTCGAAAGCAAACCACGACACGCCTCTCTAACAACTGCACCAAATGAGTGGCCTTTAAAGGCCTTTTGCAATCAGTTCAGGTGTGTACAAATCATTAAGTGCAGGTGTGTTACCAATTTAGGCAAGTGCCCGGTCTGGCTCCTCCCACCTAGGGCTGAGCAGGAGGGGATTTTCTACAGTGGTGCTCAAACTTTTTCTTCTCAAGCACCCACAAAATTATATGTATTTGGCCACGGACCCCCATCTCAAAATATGTTGTTCTAGGGACCCCCCAGAGGCAAAGATTTGAGTTACAAATGTTCGCTTAAAAATATATATATGTTCAAAGATTTGCAAAGAAAAACATTATTTTTCGAAAATAGTAGATCTACAAGTGCACTCGGTGCCGCACTATGAGCTTGTGGTTACACAGATGCGTTCCCGGTCTTAATGGGTTAAGTACTCTGTAGACCAAATGCACACCCCCACCTTCCTCCTGGCTCAAGACAGTCGATAGTTGTAACCTGTGCTTTAATGACAGCAGCCCAGAGGATGGCTTCGCAAATGGCCTCATCAGGTTCTTATATAGATAGAGGGATAAATGTATTGTCATCCATTTAAAAACAAAACAATGCACCTTAAAAGTGCCAACATGGATCAAGTCACATGAAACAAAACTGCACAGGGGAAATGCTTAATCTCCCACAAACACGAAGGGCATTGTGTCTGGTGGAAGGTTGAGGGCATTGTGTAACAGGGCTTGGCCAAAGGCTGAGGATGCCAGTGTATCTCCATCAGGCTTCTTTCCAAACGCATCAACATCTATGAGTCTGAATCGATACTTGCCAGTCGCATCAACCACAGCCAGTAAGACAATTGAGAAGGAGTTATTTGGGGCTTCAATTATTACGTGTTTCCCATCAATAGCTCCAACACAATTTGGGAAATTTCACCTATAGTTTTATAGTCCTCTGCAATGGCTCTCCACTCTTGTTGTCCAGGGACTGGCATATATTGCTCCACAAGACATGACCAGAGTGCCTGACACGCCACTTTAATTATGCCCACCACGGTTGAAAATCCAACTCTGTAGTTGAAGGCCAGTGTTTTGTATGAAGTTGCCAGATGCAAACAAATGCTTAGCCGCTCAGCAGGCCCAATCGGCTCTCTGCAGTTGGTGGTCTCTTTTGTGATTGTGGGTCCAACAATTGATAGCGGCTCATCAAACTGGTTCGGCGTCACTCTTAAATATAATCTGAACCGTTCACCATCAAAGCGATGCTCTTGGACCAGTCCCCAGCAATCCCCTTGTTGTTTCCTATTTTGGAGAGTCTCATGAACCCAAACTCTTCTTTTTTTTTGCTTGTTGCTAAAGGGGAGATGTCCTTGCATCTCCCCTTCCAATAATGCAAGGACAAGTGCCCTCCGCCAGTCCATTATAGACACTGCACCTGAGATCTATAGTTTAATAAAGATAGCCACGGCCGCCTAATAAAGTTTGATAAACCGGGCTACAGACAAAGTGTTTGCTCGTCTACGGGCTACGGAGAGGGAGGGGCTTGAAAGCGAGTGACAGATGCCGAGGTGTGTCAGTGGTTGCCTGGCTGGCAACGTCAAGGCAGTGCGGGCTACGGGGAGGGTCCTGAAAGTGAGTGACAGGTGCGTCACTGGTTATTGAGACAGAATGTGTGGCAAGCTACTCGTTTTTTTAGAATGAGCTGGCTGCAAAAAAACTGTTGGCCGCGCACAGTTAACAGCGGGCAACCATATGGGTGTGGCCGTGCCCTCAACAACTTGTGCGTTGAACCAGTGTCACATCAAATATTAGGTATTCAAAATAAAATAATCTAGTTTTTTCTAAGTAATAACATTTCTGAATACACATTGATATACAACCTTGTGATTGTTAAAAAAGGGAACCAGGAGACCTGGTACTGCCAGACCCCTAGTGGTTGAAATCTGAATGGCCGGGCTTCGTATGACGTGTGTCCCTTCTATGTCCCTTCTATGACGAAAGGGGGACAGACTTTTTTTGGCTGGGGCCGGGGGACAAAGTGACCATGCCCATGTATGGAGAAAACAGTTACAAAGCCTCATGTAAGCCCGACCCCTTGGGTCTGGCAACAAAAAGGGCATAATTTTGTTTGATTTAATTTAAGCGCTTAGCGTTACACTGAATGACATTTTATGGGGTACATTTATATAAATGACAATACAATAGAATTACTGGCTTTATTCATGAATATAAGATACTCCAATGAACATAAAAAAAAAACTAGTTTAGGGAATTGTAATTGCTCTTTCAATTTTTTGATACCTAGAAAACCTTTTTTTTTTCTTTGAGCCATAAATAAAGTTCATTACTATTGTTATTATAAATTAGGCTTCAGTGTCTGCAGGGCGAGCAGTGCCATGATAAAATATTCGGTAAACTGCGACCTCTAGTGGCATATTGCTTTATTGCCCGAGGAGATGGTCCGCTCCATTACCCAATAACTTAAAGGAGCACTTCACCCCTGGAAGAACTTACAATCACTCAATGCTAATAATATTTGTAGTAGATAACAGTAGCAAATTTTGAAATTTGCACCGTATGGCCAGAACAATATAGAAGTCTGTGTGTTTGACTGCATGGGGTTTGACTGTTACTGTTCACCACTGCTCAACTTAAAGTTTTTAAAGGGTCATGGGAGGAGGCAGAAAACATTCTTGACTCTTCTTTCTGCAGTCATACATTAACCACATTCATTTCAACCTGGCTTCCCTATTTTGGGCATGTCATTACAGACAAACAAACATTTTTTCCCCCCTTTTTTTCCCCTTCAAAATAATGGATGTATTATATCCATTATTTTCACTACATTTTGAACAGGGTTTTTATTCTTTATTATTATTATTACTATTATTCCTGAAATGACGCCTCTGCTCAGAGATATTTAACTTCCTTCAGTGTCTTCATTGACTACGCATGAGTACAGATATAAAGGTTAACTGGTTGGCGGAGTATTTCTAGTTGCTCTTGCTAGTCATGGTTGCCAGTTCCCACCTGATGTTGTGAGGGAGTCCTGACTGCTCCAGACCGCTCTGAATAACTGCTAGCTTACATAACGTCTTCAGGCTAGGTCTTAAGTCTAACATATACAGGCCATTGGTTGTGGATCTTCCCACTAAGACGATTTGATCTCCGACCAAGCAACAGCAAGCTGTGCTCCAATCAAGTCTCAAAGGTCCTTCCCCCTTGAGCCCAACCTTCTTCCAGGAAAGGGTCACTGGATTGAATGTCCAAAGATTATCGACGGTCTCTTTCAAGTTCTGGCCGGCAAATATGTACAGCTCTCCATTGTAGGCAAACGCTGAATGACCCCTTTGTTCTTCTGAATAAGTTGTGCTCAGCCAGCAGTTGGTTTCTGTGTCAAACACTCTCATTTTGTTGTCAGAGTCCCCTAACCGGCCCCCAAACACAAACATCTTTGTCCCGATGACGGTGGCAGAGTCACGTAACGAAGCCAGTGGCAGAGTCCCTCTGGTGTTAATCAAAGACCAGACCATCGTGGTGCTATCCAACTTGTACATGTCGTTATTAGTGCCCCTCTCCTCGGTCCATCCTCCTTGGACATACATGAGCTTCCCAAAAACACAGGCTGAGTGGCAGCACCTAGGCTCTGGAATGGTTCCTGAAGCCTCTGGCTTCAAACATCTGTGGGTGTCGACGTCAAACGCATAAAGAATGCGTTTGTTGTCCCCCCCAGAAGAGTGTTGTCCCCCCCAGATGTAGATGAGATCGTCTATCAGCACAGCTGTGTACTCGCAGTGTAAGCCAGCCACAAGGGGACATTCTGCTCTTCCAGTTGGCACCGGGGGCAACCTCAGCCAGCGCAAAGCCACTGTGCTGAAGACCTTCACATGAATCTGACCCACGTCGCTGAACCTTCCAAAGTAATAGATTTTGTCTGCCACTGTCACAGCGACATGATGAGGAGGACTCTCTGAGCCTCCTTTCAGCCAGACGGTCCAGCGGAACATCTTTCTGTCTGTCTGTCTATTTATCTCTTTCTCTCTTACTTTTTCTTAATATGTCTCGGTCGCAGTCTCTTGCAATGTCTCTTGACGTCTACAACACCTTACATATAGCTGAACATAGCTGTTGACTGACATCATACACAGCATAAACTGTTGCCATGCCTGCCTTGTAGGGCTGGGCGATTAACGGGATGTCAAATTAATTTGACACGGACGGCAACGTTATGCAAAGCTCGGACGATCAGTTAAGCATTGTTCGGGGGAGGGAAGCCGGGCGGAGAGGGTGATATTTGTCACTGTATGCACTCCTACGGGCTGGGGGGCGGGGTGTGTTGGGCGGGAGGAGTAGGCTCTGTGTCCTCCCGATGGGAGCTCCTCACTGGCAGGTGACGCAAAGTGAGTAGGTGCCGCACTATGAGCTAGTAAAGCTGCACCCGGCAGCTTCCTCACAACTTGAAACTGGAACACAAGCTAATAAATTATCTTTGTGGGGTTCTCTCCCGATTGGATGAAATTGGTGTCGCACCAGAATTTTGTTTTTCTGTCTGTTAAAGAGCTGGAGAAATGGTCAACCAGGTCAAAAGTTTTGGTTAAATCAATAAAGATTGCTCCTGTAAGTTTGCTATCAGCAGATGAAGAAAATATATCATTTGTGAGTTTTAACAGAGCAGTTGTTGTAGAGTGATTTGAACGAAAACCAGATTGAAAAGTTGATAGAATATTGTGTTTGCAGAGATAATTAAATAATTGTTTATACATTAATTCTTAAAGATTTTAGCTATAGAACAGATGATTGAAATTGGTCTTTAGTTATTAGGATCCAGTTCACTGCCTGCTTTGTGTAGTGGAGTTATACGCGAGCAGATGGAAGGTATTTCATAAGTTGAAATGGATAAGCTAAAAATATCGCAGAGAGGGTACATTGGAATGTGATGCTAATTTAAGGAATTTATTTTCAATACCATCTAACCCGGGGCCACTGGAAGATTTAAGATCATTAATGACATTCATAACAACAGGTGTAATGTTCTAGAAAGAGAAGGTGCTTTGGCAAGGTGATGAATTATTAGAGATGACATAAGGATCAGACATTGGGGGGGCACAGACTGAGGAGAAATGTTGATTAAAAGCTTGAGCTACTAAAAGAGGATTATGTAAAATAGTGTTATTAACTTTTAACTTATTGTAATGATCAGTTTTATCAGGTGCATTAGTTAATGTTTAGGATTTTTAGAGTCATGGGTGAAAGATTATTTTGTAATAGTTAGATTTTGCATTTCTACACACAGTCTGTATTTTTCCCAGTCAGTGGGATCTTGTGTCTCACGACATGAGGCCCATGGGGGTGCTCCTTCCATTCCGACATCTCACCACTCCGACTAGTGGCTTCCGCGTGCGGTTAAGGTTAGGGTTAGGGTTAGGTATAGGGTTAGTCAACGTCGGAAAGGCGACATGTCGGAAAGGAGAAATGCACCCAGGCCCATGCCTTATCCCTTTGCCTGAAGGTACTTATTAAATCAGATGTTACCCATGGAAGGTGGCTACCTTTGACCTTGATGGTGTTAAAAGGAGCATGTTTGTTCAATTATTTTCATAAGTTCTGAATGTAAAAAGTTCCAAGCATCATGGACATTTGAAATTATCTGGTAATGGTCCCAATTAACTGAAATCAGGTTGTTAATGAATTCATTGATATAGATGTTTTTATATTGCCTAATCTTGATTAGTTTAGGGGGAAGTTTTGGTAATTTGCTTTTCCAGATGCAAAATACAATGCAATGGTCACAAAAGCTGTCAGGCATAGTGTAAAGTTGACCGGAGCGGTAGGCAAACAGAATGTATGGCAGCCATTTGTCCCAGTCTTTACCAGTCTCTGATACAAACTTCTTGAGCATGCCTTTCAAAGTCTGGTTGAAACGCTCTACCAGCCCGTCAGTCTGAGGGTGGTAAGGGGTAGTCGTTACTCTCTCAAAACCTTCCTACTTGAGAGAAGAAATTCAGCAAAGCTGATGCTACCTGCCTAGCCGTCACCTCTCTCATGGGGATAGCCTCGGGATATCTGGTGGCATAGTCACTCATAACAAGAATGAACCTGTTTCCTGCTTTGCTTCTCTCCAGGGGGCCCACTACATCTACTCCTATTCTCTCAAATGGAGTACCAATGACAGGGAGTGGAATTAGGGGTACAGGGGCTGTCGCTTTCCCTGTGGTTAACTGGCATTCTGGACAGGTTTTACAATAGTCCTTAACCTGGCTATACATCCCTGGCCAACAAAACCTCTTAAAAATGCGCAACAGGGTTTTCATAAAGCCTAGGTGACCTGCCCAAGGGATTGTGTGACCCACCCTCAGAACTTCCTCTCTACAGGGTTTGGGAAGTACCAGCTGTCTGCCATCCTCACTGAGTCTATGCAGAAGGTCATTTTCTATTACATAGCGCTCATGGTGGGGCAAAATGATTGAGTGTTCCTTTTCTGCCTCTTTAAAACAGTGCACAAGAGTGGAGTCCTAACGCTGACACTTAGCAAGATCATAGGGTAACAGGTCTACCTGCAGCTATGGAGCTGGAACCTCTGGCTCTGCCTCCTCTGTGAACTGTGGTATAAGCTCCCCCACTTTCTGTCTGCGCCTCTCCAATCTGTCCTCCTGTGTAACTGTGGGCTCCCCTACAACCTCCCCATGAAATGGCATTAGCTGCAATGTGCCTGCCTGCCTGTCGGGTGTGATAGGTAGGGGTTCTGTAACTGACACTGCCTCAGGTGTAACAGGTGGCCCTGCCTGCTGGATTACAGAGGAAACCGGTGGCTGTACCTCCGGAAATGGAGACTGTCTGGCTCTGGCATGTGTCACAACACCACAAAACCTTTCCCTGTTTTCATAGATTAGGTCATACAGGACTGGTAAATCTGTACCAGTACTAGCAGGATGGGTTAGGGCAATTCTGGGACAACACCAACTTTCATGAGGTACACCTGACCTTTAACCTCAAGGTAAATGTCTGCAGTAGGGCTCTGTTCTTCATGGCCATGGACACAGATGACTGACACTGAGTCTTCCTCATTCCACATCTTTCTAGCAACCAGGTGAGACTAAACTAGAGACTGTGAACAGCCTGTGTCTAACAGGGCAGTGTAAGGCTTTCCATTTAGCTGAACAGTGGTCAAAAGGGAGTCTGGCTGCTCTTCAGTGAACTCAGGCCTAGGGACATAGCAAAGACTGGTGGATTTGTGCTTTTAGAGGGGGCAAACTGGGCGTGTATGGCCTACCTCACCACAATTATAACACACAATCTGTGACTTATCACTTGGCTGTGACCTTGGGTTAGTGTGCTCCTGAACCACTGGCCTGCCTGATCTAGGTTGGGAATGAGAGCTACTCTGAGGACTACCCCCTTGAACCAACCCTCAGACTTACCCTTCACCTGGCGCTGTCCGGCGTAGAGGTAGGACCCTGGACCTTTGTGTGCTGAGACGTAGGTGTCGACGAGGTCCGCCGCCTCTTCTGCCGTCTCCGGATCCCGTTCCTTGACCCAGACCTTCACTTCTGGGTAGAGGACCCTCAGGTACTGTTCTAGGACCACCATCTCCATGATGTCCTTTTTGGACGCAACAGAGAAGTCCTCCCACTTGCTGAATAGGTCTCTGAGGCGGGTATACAGCTCATGAGGTGACTCGCCTGGTGGCACATCAAGGCTCCGGAATCGTTGTCGCTAAGAGTCTCTGTACACCTCATACTTTCTCAACCCTGACTTTCAGCCGGTCATAGTCTTATGTGTAGGCAGAGTCCATTGCTACAAACGCACCTCTTGCTTTGGAAATCAAAATCAAGGAAATCAGCCGGATGGCCCACTGCTGTCGTGGCCATCTGTACACCACCGCCAGCCTCTCAAACGTTGTGAGAAAATGTTCAATGTCATCTGAGTCTTCTAACCTCACCAGCCTCGGGTCCCCCATTGGCACTGGTACTGATGATGGTCCTGCTGCTGCAGATCCCGTCCCTGGTCCCGCTGGTGCCGCTGCTGGCGACCTCATCGCTGGCTCCGTTGCCACTGGTGGCGCCCTCGTCCTCGCCCTGGCTGCCTCCATGTCCAACTGGAGCTGGGTTATTTGATGGTTGATCACGTCGAGTTTCCGCTCCTGTCGCTCCCTCTCCTTGTCTTGCTTCCTTTCCTTCTCCATTTGCGACTGCATGTATGTGTCGAACATTTTTGCCAGGTTGGAGAATGTTGCCTCCTGGGAAGAGGTGGTGCTCACCTTGGGTTGGACTTGTTCCTCCATATTTCCCCCCCTGCGGCACCGTCTTCCTCCTCCGAGAGTGCTATTTGCTGCTGGTTGCTTCTTAATTGTGGTTTTGGAGGCATCCTGAACTGTTGTTTCCTTTCTTCTGACACCACATGTAAAGTTGACCGGAGATCGAGACTCCAAAAACAGTCAGAAATGCTCTTTTGGGCTTTTTATTTCTCCCACTTCCCCTCCACCAAACCCAATGTAGCTTTATACAGTGCAGATGTATTCGAATAACACACATAATACTGGCCGCCCGAGCATAACTGACGCTCTGAATCTGCAGTCTCCTTTTTATAGGAGAGGATCCTACCACAACACAGGAAGCAATTAACCTTAAAAAAATAGCTTATCTACAAGCTGACAAATGTATCATGAATAACCCAACACATAAATAGATATTGTACTTTCAGACTGAACACCATTTTGTGTTTGAATTCATTTCCGAAGACAATAGAATACTTTGCCCATAAACATTGTGAAACACCCCTCCTCCTCTACAGTACATGGCACATAAGCTACATGGTTTGGTACTGCTCTGGCAGTTCAACCCACAGTGCCAGTACTGCAGAGGAGTTACAGGTGACAAACAATGAGCAACTCCTTTTAACACAGATTACACAATAAACTGAATGTTTTACCCCTGTAAAGTCTGTGTGTATTACTTGTGAATTTGTGAATGCATTCAACAGTATTGACATTATAGTATTGCCATTTTGTTAGGACATATCTGCCACGCATCTGTGTGGTGTGTGTGTGTGTGTGTGTGTGTGTGTGTGTGTGTGTGTGTGTGCAATGCCCTTAACCCATGTGTCTGTATGTATAGGGCACGGGTTTCCTACATAGTCCCTGATTTAATAAATCTATTCGGGTGTGAGACCAATATCCACAGTCAATCAGGGATTGAGCTGTAGGTGTAACCCGAGTAGGTTCACTAATTAGCTGAGTAAGGTTCAGATTTCCAATAATAAAACCACCCAAAATGATCATTTTTTTTCTTTTTTTTAAATCTCTAATGGAGTTCATGGTGGAGATTATGCATTTGAAAGAATCAGCAGGAGCTGAGGGAGGTCTGTAGATGTTACCAATAGTGATATACTTGTTCTCATGTAAAATTATCTTCACAAACATGCTTTCAAAATGTGAAGGCTCAACTGCAGGCACAATAAGCTCAGAAGCAAGAGTTGATGAAACATATGTGATTACACCTCCAGACCGTGTACCTCTATCAGCTCTGTATATGACATAGTTAGTTAGTTTGATTTCATTATTGGATATCCTGTTGTTAAGCCATGTTTCTGATAGTGTTACATTAGGTTTGTGCTGTTCAACCCACAACCGAAGTAAGTCAATGTTATGCTTAAGGCTCCTGATATTCAAATGTATTATTCTTAGTCCTTTCACACTATCCATATTGGCAATTGAAGTTTAAGAAAATACCTTCTCTGATCCAACATAGAGCATAGCTCCACAAAAGCATCAGTATATAACATATAGAGACGACACAAACAAACAAGGTACACACATTCAAGGAGAAAAAATAACAAAAAATAACAAAATAACAAAAAAATATTACCCTCCAGTGGACCATGAAGTGAAAACATGGGCAGCACCTCTCGCCGGCACATGGGACACAGAGTCTTTATGGCGGCGAGCCAGTGGTCCACGCACTTCCGGTTGAAGGCGTGAGAGCACGGCAGGACCCTGAGCTGGTCTCCTTTCCGGTACTCGTCCAGGCAGATGGCGCACACGTCGTCGTCGTACGCACCGTCCCCTTTCTCGTACGTGTGGACCAGGGGTTTCCTCAGCAGGTACTCGTTTCTTTCGTACCCGTGTCTGTACTCGTGGACGTACTCACACACACACAAACTCACACAAAGACATGTAAACAGGACGATACCGGAAGTCAAAATGAAGAGGACGGCGTTGAGGACGTGGGTGGTGATGAAGTCTTGGCAGCAGACGCCGACCCAGGCAGACAGGTGGGTTGCCATTTGAAAAGGAAATACGGAACGTTGAATCTGAGGAACGTCCTATCTGAGGAACGTCGTCGTACTTCAACATCAGGGATAATAAGTTCACATTAACCATAACAATGCTGAAAAAGACATGCCAGGCGACATCCGACCCTTCCTTGAAGAATATGGAAGTAAAGGAAGCCATATTCAGGAGCTGAGTAACAACGCTGAAGCTACGGTGTACGTGATCCTGCTCCTGGACAAGAGCTATGATCATTGTAAAGACCATGTAGACTCTACATGCTCTACATTGTAGAGGTTTCCCAGCCAGATGAACATGTTGTGAACAATGGCAGCAGCCTTGTAGCTGGCTTACTTGAGAATCTTGATGTCAAAGATGCAGTCAAAGCTCTTGAAGATGACGATGAATTGGTTGTCTGCGAGAGAGGGGGGGGGGGGGGGGGGCAATGGGTTCACGTGGACTCTCTCACTCCTTCACTACTGACTGAGCAGTTCAAGTGCACTGGAAAAAGACAAAAGGTGGTCAAAGTGTCTTGTATTTCTGTCAAATTAGAACTCTAAATGAGGTAGCAGGTAGAGGAAGGCTAAGGATGGGACATTTATTATGATCTCAATCTCGCACGATCATTTATCTTACGAGCACAGTGCTCAAACCTTTATATGTACCGTCCACATGACTATGACTCAGACATAAGCATATATAGAGTTCCCACTGCAGCTACACCCAAATATGGCTGACTGTGACAGCATGACGTAAGACCCAAACAAATCGTGTCGTCATCACAAATCATATAAGGATCCGTTTAAACGATGACCATATATGGAGTTCCGGGTTGACCATTATGTCCCAGTATAGAGTGTGTGAAGTCACTCATTCTAACCTCTGGAGTAACCATGGCGATCTAACGTGGTCAACCCTGAATGACGCGAAATCCCACCGTCAAATGCACATATAGCCCCCATCAAATGCACATAGTCTCCCTGTTGTGTTTTCTTATGTTCCTTGTTTCCTGGGTTCAGTTAGCGTCTTACTTCTCAGTTGTGTACCGTTATTTTGTAGTAATGCTCTAGTGTCTCCTGGTTTCCTCTATTGTTGCTGTTACCTGTCATGTCTCGCCTCCCTATGATTTGCCAGTGTTTCCACCTGTGTCCTCTTAGCCCCCTAGCCTATCCCAGTGTTGATAGTCAGTTGAGTTCACCTGTGTCTAGTTAGTCCTTGTGTATTTATACCCCCCTGTTCCCATTGTGTCATTTCATTTGCCAGTCCATTGTTGAAATGTTAGGTGTGTTAAGTCTTGATCCAGTTCCTTGAATAGTCCTTGTGGCTTGTTTCATTGAATATGTTTTCGTATTCCTAGTGCTTCCAGTGAGTCAGTTTGTATTCCTGGTTATAGCTATTAAACACTTTGAACCGACCTCCTCTGCCTCATCCTGCATTTGGGTCCTACACTCTCCCGTCAAATGCACATAAATAGCTTTATATTCTGATAGTACTTGCTATAGAGCAGGGGTTCCCAAAGTTGGAGTCGCGACCCCAAGGACACTGACGGTGGAGTCGTGAAATTATTTTGGTTCATAAAAAATATTTAAAAAATAAATAAATGTCAACAGAATGAATGAAATACAATCTAAAATTATTACAAATATTACATTTTACCCATCTCATTAGGTACTGTAAATGTGATTGATTGAATTCTATATTAACAAGATCATTAAAAGTAGTAGGCCTACAGTCAAAAGTCATACTAAAATGCATTACAAATGCGCACCGAACTTGCAAGTTTATGTGCATAAATTACCTCCAGGGTTAGGTGGGGTCGCGAGTCAATAGCTGCATTATTTTGGGGTCGCGGGCTGAAAAGTGTGGGAACCCATGCTATAGACTAGAGTGTTTGTTCAGTAACAGGAGCATTGTGAACAGGAGAAATGCATTTTCAGGCCAGGATACCAATTTCAGGATAGAGAACTCAGACAGGATACAGATTAAACAAGTGCAATTGGAAGTGATGACACTAAGAAATGAGCTGAACAAATTGGAACTGGAACACTATAAAAATAAAGCTGATAAATGGGTACTCTCTACTGATTGGCTGAAAATGTATTTTCTGTTTAAAGAGCTGGCGAGACAGAGACTCCTGTTACTGAACAAACAATCTATAGCAATGATTACTATCAGAATATAGTGCTTTAAACCTTTTAACAAAAAAGCTTTTGTTTCAACTAAAATATATCACTACCCTAAATGTTATTCACGTCATATTGATGACATCATGGTACTCTATTATATGGGATTTGCAGATTTATCTATATTTTTGGACAACGGCCGTCTGTCCAACTGATGTGCCAACTCAGCACAAAACTCCCTCAGGTACTCGTCTGCGATACACACACCAAGTTTGAAGTCGTTCGGTCGGACGATTCTCGAGATGCTCGCTCACTCACTCACTCATTTTGATGTTGATGCTTTCTTTTTTCACGTTGAGCATTTTTTAAATGTCACAGGTTTACTACAAGAACAAAAATAGAGCCAACATTAGTTCCTATGAGAGTAAATTGCTGTACCTCATTCACTTTTACCAAACAATTAAGACTTTTTGACCATTTGTGGAAAAAAATGACATTTATTTACAGAGCGTAGCCCATTGTAAAAGAGACATTATTACTATTTGCAAAACATTTCATAACAATCATATTTTTTATAATGCAACACAAAATGGACACACACCCCATTATTACATAACACACGCACGCACGCACACACACGCGCACACACAATCTAGATTATGGGAGAATTAAGTGTACATCTCTCAGACCAAGATCGGAGCAAGACAAAACACTTTTTAAGATTGATTAAAGCCTGGTCACACACTCGCTTCAGAATTGCCAGCTTCCCGTTATTTCAAAAGATGTTCAAAAAATTCCCTCAAACATTCATTCATTTTTCAAAATAATGTCATAAATAAATAGAAAAAGAAATTGTCGAACCCATTGTGAGCTTAGACGAATCCACAGACGCGCTGCCTGTAGGCGGCCATTGCTGCGGTGTCGCGGTGTGGAGCGTTGACACTATGGTTGACACCGCAGCCATGGCTGCCTACAGGCAGCGCGTCTGTGGATTCGTCTATAGATCGGCTATTTTCACGAGTTTGGGTCCCGGGTAGGTTTTTGATTTGTTATGTATGTTTTCTTTAAAAACGTAAAAAAAAGTTTTACGTTTTCGATGTGATAAATAAGAATTATAAAGTATATCGATCCAAGCCGTATCCAAGCCAGAGCACAATCGATTGATTGATTGATTGATTGATTGATTGAGATTTGTCAAGTGGGCCCTGATTAACGATTACGATTATGGTTCCTTAAAGATTCCCTTTTAACGGCAGAGGTGGGAAAAAGTGCTCAAATGTAAAGTAAAATTAAAAAGTTAAATTGGCATAGAAATATACTTAAAGTACCAAAAGTAAAAGTACTAAAATGTTTGAAAATAGCCGATCTACAAGCTCACAACGCGCAACACGTTGTGAGCTTGTAGATCATCTACTTTCAAATAGCCTATGTATAAAATAGGGCTGAAGTGGTTAATGTATGTTTTATAATATAATAATTTATATCTGTAACGTAAACAGTGACTAAAGTTTCCAAATAATTGTAGTGGAGTAAAAGTACAAATAGTTTCCTCAGAGATGTAGTGGAGTAAAAGTAAAAGTACTGACATGTGGAAATACTCCAGTAAAGTCAAAAAGACTTCAAAATTGTACAGTACAGTACTTGATTCCATTAACTTAGTTACTTTACACCACTGGAACCGCTGCACTAGCACACTGCTGACACAACTTGACGGTAACGTTATGTTTGCTCGAAGGTCGGATGTTTTACGCAAGTGACACCGTCATTGTAAATTAAGCATTACGTGGCAGAGAGAAATCGCAGCGGCCTGAACCACCCCTTACACCAGTGGTTCTTAAACTGTGGGTCGGGACCCCCCCAGGGGGGTCCCCAAAGGATTTTGGGAGCGGTCCCCAGATGATTAGCTTAATGTGCAACATTGTTTTCTCACTCAACAGTAAACAAGCCAACATACAGTATAAGTGTGTACAGGGTATCTGCACATTTATAAAGTGACAATTTAAAGACGGGGTGCCGTGATTTTCAGTGATTCCCCCCCCCCCCCAAAAACATAATCATCAGGTATTATGGTTATACTAGGAGGAAGATTTTTTTCAAAAAAGTGTACAGAAATTGTTAAATTGTTTTTTATGTGGACACGCCTCCAGTTCATTAAGTATACGTGGTTCTCACCTTAGCACCTCCTCCACCACCTTAGCACAACCCACCTGTCCTAGTCCCTCCTCCTCATGCCCACACCTGTTGTGTTATGATAATGAGGGGGAGGGTATATTTTCACTATGTCACTAAAGGGCTGTTTTTCTATTGGCACGTTTGACCCTCAAGGTTTCAGCCTCCAGGTAGAAACTCAAAATAGTCAGAGAAGACATAAAACACCATAAAAACACCACCAGGGGGCCTAATGAAGTTCTATCAACCTCATAGACACATACAAAACAGAAAAAGTGCATAACCATGGCACCACCTCTTTAAGGACTTACTTTAACTTTAAGACCCTTTTAATACCTCTAATAAAAAAAGAAACATTGGCCAGATTGTCAAATACTACCTAAGAAAGAGGCAACATTTTTGAAAATAGCCGATCTACAAGCTCACAAAGCCTTGCAACAGGTCTCGGAGTTACAGACCTCTAAGGGTCTATTTGGAACCCCCTCAAAGAACCCTGAGGGTCCCTGAACCCCACTTTGAAAGCCACTGCTCTGAAACACACGTTCGGTGTAACTCCCAAGAAGTTCATGAACGTTGCGTAGACGAAAGAGGAGCTGTGACAAATACAGACCCGAAGGTGGCGTTGTAATGCCTAATTTATGCTCCCGTCACACAAAGGTGTTGCGTGGCAAAGATATCTGACCTACAAGCTCACAATGTGTGGGGCTTGTCAAAGACACACTGACACTGACAACACTCAGTGCCAAGGTATTTGACGGTACATCTTCTGTTGTCGTCTTGTACTTGTAGAACCAGCAGCAAGCTGTCTTCCTGTTGACATAGCGACTGGTCATTTTGATATTAACACATTCATTGCCAGGTATTGATTAATTCATTCATCCGCCACTGCCAACGGTTTTACCTTATTTTGAGTATTTTTGACGATCCACAGAATATTTGGAAAGACGGTGGAAAGACCGAGACTCTCTTCTTTTACATTTTTATCCCACGATTTTGTAACCCTTTTTTTCACCCAGCGCCAATTGCCTATGTAATCCTGGGCGCTACTCTATCTCTCTCTCTGCCAGCCTAGGGAGAGCCCAGAACTGAGCTCATGCCTCCTTCAATGCGTGAGGAACTAGCAAGCCGCTTCTTATCACCTGACAGGGGGAGCCGGTAAGACGTAACGCGTGGAAGAAACACGTTATTCCAACCAGTTACTTTCCCGTCCATCAGGCACGGCTGACCAGGAGGAGGCAGTATAGAGACCAGGATTACTGCATGTTTTTTTGTGAGGGTCTCTCTTCTTTCCACCGGGAAAAAAAAAAACATTGTAACCGCGATCGTCCGTTCTGTAGTTATCGGCAGTTGAATATAGCTAGTTTTCACCAAAAACGCAATCTGGGTGAAGAAATCAGAGATGAATGTATTTTTATAAATCTGATAACATTGCAGTGGATCAGTTGATATTTTTTTATAGATGACGTAATTTCCAGGTCTATCCTTCTCTGGAAGTCAAGGCATCATTCATAGGTTGGCGAAGAGCGCCCTCTAGCGTGATCACCAAAAACACCATGATGACGTAATATTACGTCTTTGGCAGTGAAGCGTTAGATTTGAGATGACGTAGTATTACGTCCTTGGCAGTCAACGTGTTAAAAGTCGTGTGATGATGATTGACTTTGTAACAGAAACGAAAGAAAGGTTTTTGAGCCCGTTCACCACCATCTATATGAATTGTTTATGACAGCAATTCTCAACCTTTTGAATTTCAAGGACCCCCAGCTTGATATGCATTAGACCACGGACCCTCATTTGATGCCGAATCTCCACGGGACCCCGATCTACACTGTAAAATCCTCAGCGTTCATTTAACAGACCCATAAAGGGTCCATTTTGGACCCCTGGAGGACCTCGGACCCGACGTTGAGAAACAGTGATTCATAACAGCAGTAACAGCGCTGTTTTTTTGGTTCAAATCCTTCCTCTCTGTGATTCCATACGCTCTGTGACTGTTTTTTTCTTTTCCGCCCGTCACTCCACGGCCACTCCGTCCACGCTCTCCTGCGAGACCTCCGAGTCCAGCGAGTAGCATGAGCTCCCGTTGTCCTGAGCGTCCCTGTTCGCCTCCTCCAACATGGCCACCGCTCCTGCGGGACGAGGACCGAGGTTATCAGAGTTAAATAAAGCTAACGAAATAACTAAAACGACAATTGAAATAACACTTGAGTTAACTGAAATACAAATAAAAACGCTTTACCAAAAAAAGGAAAAATAACTTAAATAATATTGTGTGCACAAAACAAAGACAAAATTGTACAGAAATTGACCTCGGTTTAGTCTTTGTCATTATTTAATACTTTTTTTTTTTTTTTACCTGTGCCAAGTTGTTGTCAAAAATCTTTTAAAAAATTACCTTCATATTACAATAAACAACTAAAACATAATTAAAAAACGAAGACAAAAAAATCTATAAAAAATAGCAAGCCCGATTTGAAAGCTAATCAAAACAAAACTGAAATTGATAAACCGACTGATAAACGGCAGCTGTTTATGCCATACTCATACAGACAGACAGACATACATACAAACAAACACACAAAGTCAGATGTAGAAGCGGCTAGCACCACTTGAACGTAAAAAAAAAATGCAAATCTCTAACAACCTTGGGGCGTAGCTCCGCCTCCCTCGCAGAAGTGTGAGGAGGCGTGGTGGTGGTGGAGGAGCTGGCTGCACAGGCGGTTGTAGCGGTGGTAGCGCGAGGGCTTGCCCGTGGTGTGCGTGTACATGTGCTCCTGCAGCGCACTCTTGTGGGAGAAGTTGACGCTGCACACGGCGCACGCCATCTTCCGCTTCCGCGAGTGGAGGAGAGAGGTGGCGCTGTGGAGAAGGGTGGAGCAGGGTTATTACGGTTACATGGATTAAAGCAAAATAAAATTGATTTTTTTTTCCTATTATCTTATTATTTGTGAAACAGTGTGAAAGGAGAGACCCCCCCAATTATGATGTTTTAGTAGGCTAATATTGTTCCTGTTGTTCTACATATTGCCAACCAGGTGAATAAATCACAGATTGAGCTTTTATGAAATATCCCAGACCATTACGGTCTGGAAAATGCTTCTAAATATAATTGCTAGTTTGATCACTTCAAAAGCTTTAATCTTTAAAGGTAGGTAAAGTGATATTTTTTGGTTAAAACAAAAAGTATTTTGTTAAAAGGTTAAAGCACTATATTCTGATAGTAATCATGCTATAGAGTGTTTGTTCAGTAACAGGAGTCTCCCCGTCTCTCCAGCTCTTTAATAAACAGAAAATACATTTTCCGGTAGACGTCAAAATCTCAGCCAATCAGGAGAAAGTACCCATTTTTAAGCTTCATTTTTTATAGTGTTCCAGTTCCAATTTTGCCTGCTCATTTCTTAGTGTCATCACTTCCAATTTCCCTTGTTTAATCTATATCCTGATTGAGTTCTCTATCCTGATTGATTAAAATTGGAAATGATACTGAAACTGAAACGAAAATGCATTTTCTGTTTTATAAAGAGCTGGAGAGACAAGGAGACTCCTTTTACTGAACAAACACTCTATAGCAATGAGTATCAGAATATAGAGCTATTTAACACTTATTTTAACCAAAGAAAATCACTTACCCTACCTTTAAAAGAATGACCGAAAATAGCCTATCTCTAAGTTGTCAACAGCTTGTAGATCGGCTGTAGATAGGCTTGTAGATCGGCTAGATTTGCTGCGCAACATGCTCCCATAGAAGACGTGCTGCCTTCTATGGAATCCAAATGACTGAAATCTTTTTTTTTTATTCAAACAGGCTTTATTGACATGGGAAACACGTTTACAGTAAATACGTGTATAAACAGAGCTGTGTCCGTATATATGTATAAATGTTATAATCAAATATGTAAAACTAGCTTAGAGAGAATACAAAACAAAAAAATGTGCATTTGCTGTTAAAAGTAGTTATATATACACATGTAAGTAAGGATACCTTAGTATAAAAGAAATAGCAGCAATTCTTCATATGTGTGCTATGTTGTTTGAATCACACTTGGTACAAAGTTCTATGTACCAAGATCAGGACAGTGCATTAATAACTAATATACATACGTAAACTAAGAACTTTTTGTCAGCAATTTAATAAGGATTATTAAAAGCTGACTATGTACTGGCTATCACCACAGATATGATAGTCATCTTCGTCGAAATCAGGCCAGAGAATAAATCCACCATCATCCTTGAAACAAATGGCTGCGGAGCTGTAGTCCAGGAAAGCTTGGCCCAGTACGGGCATCCAGCACATATTTAGGTTCCACTTGACCCTTGCCAGCTCGGTCATCTCCGATGTGTACCAGTCCATTGCCACCAGGAGGGTGGTGAAGTCAAAGCCCAGGTTGACAAGCCCGCACCTGTACGTGCCGAGCTGGTCCGGGAAGAGGAACTCGGGTGCGTCATGGGTCCTTAGCTCTCGAGGCCTCTCAGTATTAAAGATGAAAAACTCGTTCCAAGCGGTATAGGGCATTGGCACATGCCAAAAGTCATGGTCTCTATCCAGGAGGTGTTCGACGAGTGGTAGTCCGTTCGCTGTAAGAAACTCATAGCAGTACACTCTCTTATCGGTGTCATCATTGATGTTGTCATAAACGGCATAGGCACAATCGGTTGGCTTGCAGACCTGCATCCACCCCACTATAATATGACGATTGGCCACAACCTGCTGTACCGCCGGTCCTCCGTAGTATTCGAATTCAGCCGTTGCTTGGAAGCCAGGATCTCTAAATGTAAATTGAGACCGCACCCAAGCTCTGATTATTCCCTGGAGCCAGCCTTTAAACCGATATTTGAAAAATAACCCTCTCATGAGAACAGGAACCCCCATTGTTACCCCCACCACCGCTAATATCATCCCTCCCCATACTCCCAATACAACGTCCCACATTGTAACACATGAATCACTAGCTGTCTGACACAAGGCTAGGCTCATTAACTACTGGAGAGACTCAGAGGAAGGAAGAGGCTTTGGATCACTGTTGCCAGGTCTTGCGAGAGAAACAAGCAACCAGGTATATTAAAACAAGCCCAAAAGAAGCGAGCCCTTCGCCCTTTAAACATATACATTGGCTTTTTGAAAATACCCAATCATATTTTTCGAAACATTTTAACAACTCAAATCTTGCATGGGGGTCCCTGGCATAAAATATTTTCAGATGGGGTCTGCAGACAAATTGAATAAATATTAATTTGGGGGTCCTTGACTTGAACATATTTGAGAAACACTGGTTTAAACATCAATAGGAAACAATTTCCAAATAAGCAACTACACTTTAAAAACAAGCCCAAAAAAACGCAACCAACCAATATTTACAAGCAACTTTACAGGAAAAACAAGCCCAAAGTCGCTTATAATAAGCGGACGTGGCAACACTATTCTGGATGCAGAATTACCACGTGAGCGGGCGCAGCTGGGTGCTATTGCAATTTTCAAATGTTTCCGGTCATACAGTCTGGGACTCGGAAGCTCTGATCATGATTAGAATATAAACCGGATGTGAAGCTTCCTCCCCACTTCCGTTTCGTCTTTACAGTCGCGCAAATTTATCCGACTATAAATCAAAATCATTTAAGTATATTTAGCTTGCTGCTTAGCAGAAATGGAAATTAAAAAAGAAAATGTAAAGATATTTTAAAATATATTTTCGTGAACGGAAGTGCCAGTTTCCTCAATCGGATTTCGGGAGTTGTAGTTCCAGACTCTATATACCTGATTGTGGAATAGTTGTCTGGCTATGCGAGACTACGCCCAGGCAGACAGGGTTTTGACTTTTGAGGTTAGGTTTAGCATTATTTATGTAAGGTTAGGGTTAGGCATAGTGCTTGTGAGGTTAGGGTTAGGTTTAGGCCAACTTTGCATGTTAAAGTATATTAATTCATTTGTTCGTCTATTTATTAACTGCTACTTTAGTCTTACCGTGTGGTACATGATACTCCTGTAACAGTCATGGATCAACTTCAACCTGGTGTTTGCACTTTCTCTATTTACGATCCGTAGAAAATGTGAAAGAATTTTCACATTTAGCTTTTTTCCAATATTGCATATTAACTTTTCAATGTCTAATTTAACTATATCATGTTGTAACAATGAACTATTAAGCTTCCAATAAGCACTTCTACATACCTTAATATTGTTAGAGTGTAAAGGAATGGAAATCTAGACAGCATTATGATCCGTTAATGGTGTTGTAATGATATTGACTGATATTTTGTCAATGTTCATATTTTGGGATACTAGTGTAGTATATTGTACAAGTGTGAAACATAGTTGGAAGGTCCAGACAAGTACAAGTTCCTTCAGTTGATTTATTGTATAAAACAGCACAGAGGTACAGGAGGCCTTGCTGCTACATGTGGTCGGTGGAAGGGGCCGGAGCAAGCTCTGGGGCTATTGTCCTGTCTGAGGTACTTATAGGCTGGTTGTCCATGTATTTGTATGTATGTGCTCTCAGATGCCTCGTATTAGCGCGTTTCCATCCAATATCCCAGACTCGCGACACGCTTACATCTTTAATTTTGATGGATTTGATGACTGCGTCTACATCCTCCCTCAAAGTAGCCATCATGTAGAGTTCTTGGACACGATTTCGCCTGTCTGCGAATCCCGCTTTTCCCGCTTTCACTTAAAACTAATCTTGCGTAGCCAGACAACTATTCTACAATCTCTGAATGCTACAGTTTATAGTCTGGAACTACACCTCCCGAAAGCCGATAACGGAAGCCTATAGTCACCGAGTGTTCAAGCGTCATTTCCGATCACTGGTAGCTTAGCTCTCGAGGCCTCTCAGTATTAAAGATGAAAAACTCGTTCCAAGCGGTATAGGGCATTGGCACATGCCAAAAGTCATTGTCTCTATCCAGGAGGTGTTCGACGAGTGGTAGTCCGTTCGCTGTAAGAAACTCATAGCAGTACACTCTCTTATCGGTGTCATCATTGATGTTGTCATAAACGGCATAGGCACAATCGGTTGGCTTGCAGACCTGCATCCACCCCACTATAATATGACGATTGGCCACAACCTGCTGTACCGCCAGTCCTCCGTAGTATTCGAATTCAGCCGTTGCTTGGAAGCCAGGATCTCTAAATGTAAAATGAGTCCGCACCCAAGCTCTGATTATTCCCTGGAGCCAGCCTTTGAACCGATATTTGAAAAATAACCCTATCACGAGAACAGGCACCCCCATTGTTACCCCCACCACCGCTAATATCATCCCTCCCCATACTCCCAATACAACGTCCCACATTGTAACACATGAATCACTAGCTGTCTGACACGAGGCTAGGCTCATTAACTACTGGAGAGACTCAGAGGAAGTCAGAACAAGAGGCTTTGGATCACTGTTGCCAGGTCTTGCGAGAGAAACAAGCAACCAGGTATATTAAAACAAGCCCAAAAGAAGCGAGCCCTTCGCCCTTTAAACATACATAGCCCTTCGCCCTATGTATGTGCTCTCAGATGCCTCGTATTAGCGCGTTTCCATCCAATATCCCAGACTCGCGACATGCTTACATCTTTAATTTTGATGGATTTGATGACTGTGTCTACATCCGCCCTCAAAGTAGCCATCATGTGGAGTTCTTGGACACGATTTCTCCTGTCTGCGAATCCCGCTTTTCCCGCTTTCACTTAAAACTAATCTTGCGTAGCCAGACAACCATTCTACAATCTCTGAATGCTACAGTTTATAGTCTGGAACTACACCTCCCGAAAGCCGATAACGGAAGCCTATAGTCACCTAGTGTTCAAGCGTCATTTCCGATCACTGGTAGCTTAGCTCTCGAGGCCTCTCAGTATTAAAGATGAAAACCTTGTTCCAAGCGGTATAGGGCATTGGCACATGCCAAAAGTCATGGTCTCTATCCAGGAGGTGTTCGACGAGTGGTAGTCCGTTCGCTGTAAGAAACTCATAGCAGTACACTCTCTTATCGGTGTCATCATTGATGACACCGATAAGTCACAGACTATAAGTTTATAGTCTGGAACTACACCTCCCGAAAGCCGATAACGGAAGCCTATAGTCACCTAGTGTTCAAGCGTCATTTCCGATCACAAAAAAAAAAAAATTCTGCTAAGCAGCAAGCTATGAGATTGTTTTGATTTATATTAGGACACATTTGCACGACTGTAAAGACTAAACAAAAGCAGGGAGGAGTTGTCACATCGGCTTTATCCTCTGATCATGTTCAGAGATTCCGTTACTCCAGAGCAGCGGTGGGCAACTTTGATGATGGAGAGGGCCACTGTATTTCCACACTCACTCCAGGGGGGCCACATTTCATATGCTGTCGGGCAGACACCTCTTATCTCCGTAGTTTAACTTTTTTCGCCATTCTACTGTATGTCTCACAAAAGTAGCAAAAATTGCCCATCTACAAGCTCAAAACGCGTCGCAGTGCGACGCCTTTTGAGCTTGTAGATCTGCTATTTTTTAATTGGAATCCTGAAAAGTAACATTTTTATTTAATTTCAAATGCATTTAGTTATACTTATGTTAAACTTATGAACTTAAATACAAATACATTGGACATAAAAAAGACAATAGAATTGTAATACTAGTCATTAAGCTACTAATATAGACTGAAGTAATTAAAGCGGGTCATGTTTGCATGTTTGGAATTGGAACAGGGGAAATCAATAATATATCAATATTCTGATTAACCTGCGGGCCGCATTAAGTGAAGGTGGGGGCCGCATGTGGACCCCGGGCCACCAGTTGCCCATGTATGCTCCAGACTGTATGACGGAAGGATTTGAAAATTGTGGGAGAACAGTCTGGCCACGCGAGAACTTAAAACTAACCAAATAACGACAACTAGAATTGACAAAACGTTGTAGTTAGCCGAAATTACAATATAAATTAAAGAGGTGGTGCCATGGTTTTGCACTTTTTCTGTTTTTCATGTGTCTATGAGGTTGATAGAACTTCATTAAGCCCCATGGTGGTGTTTTTATGGTGTTTTATGTCTTCTCTGACTATTTTGAGTTTCTACCTGGAGGCTGAAACCTTGAGGGTCAAACGTGCTAATAGAAAACAGCACTTTAGTGACATAGTAAAAACATACCCTCCCCCTCATTATCATAACACAACAGGTGTGGGCATGAGGAGGAGGGGGGACTAGGACAGGTGGGTGGTGCTAAGGTGGTGGAGGAGGTGCTAAGGTGAGAACCACCTACTTAATGAACTGGAGGCGTGTCCACATAAAAACATAATTTTAACAATTTCTGTACACTTTTTTGAAAAAAATCTTCCTCCTAGTATAACCATAATACCTGATGGTTATGTTTTAGGGGGGGGGGGGGGGGGGGAATCACTGAAAATCACGGCACCCCGTCTTTAAGCTTTACACAAAAACGATAACTAACTGAAACTGTATTGTGCGTAAATAGCAGATCTAAGCTGTTGTGAGCTCGTAGATCAGCTATTTATGGATTTTTTTCTAAGCATGTTGAATCTCAGCCCTATAACAATAAAGAAAATGGCACTAAAACTATTAAAAACTAAACAAAAACTAAGCCTTTGTACAAAATAATATCAAAATACAAAATATATCCGCAAACCTGCTCTTAAAAGGGAATTAAAACCAAAATTGAAAACAAAAACAAAATAATGAAATAAAAACAAATGAAAAAATGCAAACCTGGGCAGGGAGGGAGGGCTGCTCCCACCTCCTCCTCCTCCTAAACCTCCGCTGCCTCCTCCTCCTCCTTGGCTGCACTTTAGCTCGGCGGCTAGCTGGTTAGCAAGCGCCTGGCTCTGCCTGAGGGCCTCCTCCAGACAGCCAGTGTCCACAGTGGAGCCTCCTCCTCCTACTTCTCCTCCTCTGTGCTCCTCCTCTGCGTCTCCTCCAACTCCACCTGCTTCTCCACCTCCTCCCGTCGGGGTCAGTCTCTCCATCAGACCACTGGCTGGATGCACAGGTGGATAATAAAGAGTTAATTAATAACTGACCAACTAATTCTAACTGACCATTCAAATCTGAATGGGGCTTATTAGTTTACTTATCCTGCCGGCGGAGTTCCCGGTAGGAGACTCAGAGACTACCTAGTCTCCTACTGACCGATGAGCCGGTCATCAAATTATTGGCTTAGGAATGTGACAAAAACAAAGAAAATCATGGGGTGTGTAATCATCAATAGAAAATAAGTCATTTTTGAGGTGAACTACTCCTTTAAGGGTAAAACCCTTTGAATATATATATATATATATATATATTGTTTTTAAATCTTTGTTTCTGGGGATTCTAATGCAAATGTCTTCTAAATCCTAAAAGTTTTTTCTATTTTATTTTTTTTACTTATGTTGCTATCAGTGATTCTCAAACTTTTTTCAGGTCAAGGACCTCCCAAAATGATATGTATTTGTCCACAGACCCCCCACCCCCATCTCAAAATATTTTGTTCCAGGCACCCCCCCAGAAGAAAAGATTTGAGTTAAAAATGTTTATATATATATATACAAAGATTTGCACACATTTTCAAGATTTTTTTGAATAGCCAAAGAAAACCAAAGTGACACAGATGCATTCCCGGATTGAACAGGGTTAAGTACGTACCTCAGTGGCGTAACCAGAACGCTAGCTGAGGCTGGGCCTAGGGAGTTGCAGATGGGCACGCGCACGCACACCATGCGCGCGCGCGAAGTGCACGCTTTTTTTTATTCGCGTTTTTGATGCTTTTTTTGCGGGTTTGTGACGGGTTTGTGACGGATTTGTGACGGATAACATATGTGACGGATAACATATATACACTGTTATCAAAATGGTTGAATATGACATGAAAAAAAAAATTTGGGGGTGGGCAGAAAAACCAAATGGGTGGGCCCAGGCCTACCTATGCCCACCCGTGGCTACGCCCCTGACGTACCTCCCGCCTGGATCAGACCGTCGGCAGCGTGGTTGAACAGGTGTTCGCGCAGGCCCTCTGGGGACGAGCAGCACTCTCCACAGCGGGGGCACAGCATGGGCAGCGGGCTGTCCTTGAAGAGGAGACCACCCCCACAAGGGCTGCTGCCCCTGGGAGAGGCCGGCGAGCCTCCTCCCCTCTGTGCCTCCTCTCCCTCTCCCTCTTCCTCCTCCTCCCCTTCCTCCACCTCAAAAGACAGGACGACAACAACAACAACAGCAACACGTCATTTTAACCACTTTAAAGGTTCTATGACATTCATTTTCACTATTTTTATTTTTTGGGGGTTTTATGACCTCAATTACACCCAAAAAATCTGAACTTTGGACATTCAGTGGATTTTCTGTGGTCTGGGGTTTTCTGAATAATTAGGCTGAGAAGTAATCTGAGTTTGGCCCTTCGGCAGTGAGGTCACAGCCGATGAATCCCGCCAACTCTCCTCCTCCTCCTCGCCCCTCCCCTCCCCTATCGTTTCCTTTGGGGGGGGGGGGGGGGGGGCGGAGCAGAGGCAATGATTGACAGGCAAAATCCCTCACCAGCGACACCCGCAGGCAAAGATTTCTTTTTTCATTGCAGTTGAAAAGGCTTTAGAAATGTGAGAGAAAAACACCTGCCATGGATCAATGGAGTGGAATTTTTTGTTAAAACTTTCTATGCACGTTTGAAGGACCATGACAAAGACTTTTAATGTGTGGTAAAACTGAACGTCATGAAACCTTTAAACCCCCAGGTTGAGCGGCGGAGTACCTCAGGGCTCTATAGTGTCTTCCCCACAATAAAGATGCTGCTGTTTAAGTGGTTAAATACTGGATGTTCAAATAATGTGGGGGGAAAAAACAGCACTTTTGTTTTAATTTGGCATTCTCATAAACAATAAATAGGTTTTATAAATATTTGGAAATGTTTATTTCTTTATTTTTATTTTTTACCTACCAGTGACATGATCGGTAGGCAGGTTTGGTCATTTCAGACTCTGCCCCGATCGGAATGTTTGTTGTCTGAGCGGCGTGCACGGATCGCCTGTGTGTTTAGAAACGTTTGGACTTACGATCGTAATGGAAAACACAGCCAGAAATAAGTCTGGCAGGGAATGAGTTAACCAGAGTAGTCCGGGAGTCATGGGGCTTAACGTGGTTTTGTCGGTTAAAGTTTTTTTCTCAACTGATTCTTGCTGCTGGGGGTCCCCTCTTAAGGATTCAAGAGGGTGCCCGGTGAAATCCCTTGGGCATTATTTTTTATTGATTTACTGTGCATAACATGTCATAAATCAACATTTTTAATGGATTTTGGTGCTTCGGGTGTGAAGGAGTTCATATCTATGAAATGTTCTAATGTGAAATCAAAAAACAAAATTTTACACATCCACGTTCATTGATAAACACTGTAGAAATCAAATTTGATGCGCTAAATCAATATTTTTGCATAAAATGCCAAAAAAAAACGTTTTTTGTTTTGGGCATTTAAGGGTTAATGACTAAAAGATGGTTGGCCTCAAAGGGTTAATATGCATTCATCCGAAAGGAAACATGACCAGTTCCACTATTAGACTTAGTAGAAAGCAGATCTGATGCATTTGATTTGATTTCTGTGCATGTGCTATTTCACAATATCACAGTTTAAAGATTAAGTTGTTCTGGGCAGGAAGGGGTTAATAGTAAAAAATGCATAAATATTAAATCTAATGCACTGTACACATCCACATGGATACACACTGTAGAAACCAAATTTAAGCATTTAGATCAAGTATTTTGCATGAAATACCATAGAAGTCTATTTCGGGTGAATTTTTAGTGTTTTGGGCATTAAGGGGTTAATAATAAAAAATGCCCAAGGGATTTCACTGGGCACCCTCTTGAATCCTTAAGAGGGGACCCCCAGCAGCAAGAATCAGTTGAGAAAAATACTTTAACCGACGAAACCACGTTCAGCCAAAAATCACCCTTTGACTCCCGGACTAGAGCCACTTAAAACAAGAAAGGTAAACACATACATCAAATGCAGAGACAGTGTCGTGTCTCAGTAATCTAGGAAGTAAACCAAGAACCTAGCATCAGTCTAAACCAAACGTTTTTATACCACAACTCCATATTATGAGGGGTTTTTTTTTGGCACACCCATCACCCCTAATCTATAGCAGGGGTCTTCAACATTTTCAGGCCAAGGACCCCCTAGCTGAGAGAGAGATGAAGCAGGGACCCCCCTCTATATTGTATAAAATTATGTTTCAGATAAACTTTTGCTGCTCTCTTTTTCCCTGACACCCTATAACTCTTTGCCAAAAATAGACGATCTACGTTGTGAGCTTGTAGATCTGCTATTTTTGGGATATTAGAGTTCAAAGTGGTTAATGTAAAAAAATATATATATATCACACAAATATCTGGGGGACCCCCTGTAGTAACTCTGAGGACCCCCTGTTGAAGACCCCTGATCTATAGGATACCAGGTAAACAACAAACCTAGCATCTTGTCGAAATAACCTGCTGTCTTAATTTTAACATAAGAAGAAAAACAAGCCTGAAATAACAAAAGAAACATCAGAACAAAATGACCATGATAATTTTTTTATTTTTTTTATTTATCCCACGATTTTGTAACCCTCATTTTTCACCCGGTGCCAATCGTCTAAGTCATCCTGGGCGCTACACTCCCCTCACCAGCCTAGGGAGGCCAGGGCCAAGCTCATGCCTCCTTCAATGCATGAGAGCCAACTGACCTTCTTATCACCTGACAGGGGGCTGTTTCCCTGGTTGGACGTATCGCGTGGAAGGAACACGTTATTCCAACCAGTTCCCTTCCCCTCCATCAGGCGCCCCGGCTGTCATGGGGGAGCCGTTGTAGTGACCAGGATTACTACATGTTTTTGTGAGGGTAATAACTACCCTGAGAGACACAGGGAGAACATGCAAACTCCACACAGAGTAGGCCCTTTCGCCAACCCCACCTATAGGGTATGGGCGCTGATGACGCGGAGGAGAAGACACGTCCCCAGCACCCACAGCGTCCCCGGCGGGAATCGAACCCAGGACCATGGTAATTCTGCATGGTCGTGTTTGAATTCAAATAAAAGTCCAACCAAATCAAAATCCAACCTGCTCCTGTTTGATGCGGCTGGAGATGTCCGAATCGTCCCCGGACGCCACGTTCTGGAGGCCCGACGCCCTCTGGTCCGCGGCGACCAGCCCCTCCAGCCCCTCCAGTCCCACGGCCAGGGAACTCAGCTGGGCGTGCGACCGGCCCACGTGGCTGGAAGAGCGGCCGTCCCCCCCGGCCGGAGCTCCCGAACCCCTGCGGCCCCCCGCGGACCCCTTCTGTGCCCCGCCGGCGGACCCCTCCTTACTGGCCAGCTGGGACGAGATCTGGATCCCGTACAGGTTGGACATGCGCACCAGGTCTGAGGTAGTTGGAAACACAGTCAAAATAACAAAAATAAGTATATAGAACAAACATTTTAGTTAAAGCTGCACCATGTCACTTTTTTTGTCCAATTTGTACGGTAGAGCAGTGGTTCCCAAAACTGGGGACTTGAATTCATGGATATCCTTTTGTTTTTTGTCGCATTCCTAAGCCAAGAATTTGATGAGCTCTCCTACCGGAACCACTGCCGGTTGTCAAATTATTGGCTTAGGAATGTGACAAAAACTAAAGAATATCCATGAATTCAAGTCTTCATGGGGTGACCAATCGATAGAAAAGAAGTAATTTTGTGAATTATCCCTTTAATGTGCAAAATAGTTTTATCTCAAAAGTAAACAAACATACAGTATAAGTGTATATACAGGGTATCTGCACATTTCTAAAGTTACAATTTAATGACTTTTACGACCCTTTTAACACCAAATTGGACAAATTGTCAAATATTACATAAGAAAGAGGCAAACATTGTTCAAACATGATTATTTTGGGGGGTCGCGGCCTGGTAAAGTTTGAGAACCCTAGTGGTTACGTCACAAGTGAGCTTGTGAGCTTGTAGATCTGCTGTTTTCACTATTTTACACTTTTTTTATCTCGCCCCTGACTACATCATATTACAATAGAGTGCAGAAGTCCTGATGTCACTCGTTCATCCCCAGATTCGTAAAGTCATTTTGCTATGGAGAATAACATTGGGTCATCATAGAATCGTCTCATATAAGAATTGGGGTCCAAATATAAACAAACTGTCTCGGCGATATTGTCAGGGATGAGGTTCTGTATCATTTATGATAGTCAGTCACTTATATTTGATACAGTCTGTTTCTGGCGAAAATGTAACTAATTCGGCGGAAGTAACATTAGCGTTTTCTCACCGTCAGTTGATGCTTCATATCCATAACAGTAAAACCGCCGGGGTCATTTGTTTATTTTTGGAACACAGATCTTATTTGACGCAATATTAAATACGTCTATGGGGATTCAGAATGGGGGTGGAAAATCGCGAACCAGGTAGACAAACCTAGGATGTGTAAATTACGTCAGACTTCGGTGCTCTATAAACAATAAAACTACCACTAAAACTAATAAAAACAAACCTAAAACTAGCCTTTTTAAATAAAACAGCCAGCACCATTAAAAAGCTAATTAAAATTAAACTGAAATTGATAAATAAAGTCGAAACAAAATCAAAACTAAAAACGAATGAAAAGTGCAAAAGTAATATAATAACCTTGGTTGGAGTCATTAGCGCCCTCTCCTGGCTGACGACAGAGCTGGTAGGCATGGAGGAACTTGATGCCTTCCTGCAGACGACTCTGGTCCACTGGCTGTTTAGGGCACATGCCTGAACACACACACACACACACACACACACACACACACACACACACACACACACACACACACACACACACACACACACACACACACACACACACACACACACACACTGGCTGTTTAGTTGACAGTAAAGTGAAAATGATAAGAACTTTTTAATACCTAAAAAATGAAGAAGCCACTGACACCCCAAACTACATAGTGCTGCTTTAAAAAAAAATATGGTTGTCCTTCACATGAAAACATTTGAGAACCATTGCTGTGAAATACAGCAAGTGGGTTGGGTAGCCATACAAAAAGGACTAGAAGTCAGGGGAAGAAGAATCACAAAACAAAGCACCATCAGAAATGAACAACAGTAACCTGTGTACATGATGTGGAGCAGATAGCTGAACACGTCTGGCTGGATGTCTGTGGGCTGGATCTTGATGCACTCACTGCAGAGGAGAAAGAAGGAGAACAGGACACACTTAAGAATGTGATTTAGATGCATGTTATTTTAGACAGATGTGGGTCATCACCAGTGTTTTGTACTGGCTGTGAGCAGCAACTATAAGCCAGTGAAGGGAATGCAGAGGGGGGGGGGGGGGGGCAGGAACATTTAGGGCAGGTTGAAGACCAGGGAGTGTCTGGGTCAGGTTACGTGAAAATGCAATATATTATCACCTATACCTACTACATATTTATGTTAATAAACAGAAAAAGTGGCACGAAGAAGTTTGGAATTATTGTGTTCTCTGACCTAGACTGGTGGATGAAGATCATCTTGAAGTAGTTGGAAAAAGCTAAAAAAAAAATAAACAAAAGAAAGAGAAAAGAGGCAAACATTGTGAAAATAGCCAATCTACAAGCTCACAAAGCCTCGCAACGCTATATATATATATATATATATATATATATATATATATATATATATATATATATATATATATATATATATACGTTATATATACATCGTCTATTTGAAAATAGCAGATCTACAAGCTCACAACGAGTCTCATCGCGATGCGTTGTGAACTGTTGGATCTGCTATTTTCAGAAAGTGAAAAGAATTTGGAATACTTCTAATTCCTCGCACTAACCAGCCAGCACGGCGCGGTGGGCCTTGAAGTACACGTTGCCGATGGCAACCGTGCAGTCGCACAGGAAGCCAAACTCCCTCTGAACGTTGAGCTGCTGCAGGAGGAAGAGGCTGTGTGCAGACACCTCCATGGTTACACACCTAATAAACAATGACACAATAATACACACCTCCATGATTACACACCTAATAGACAATGACACAACAATACACACCTCCATGGTTACACACCTAATAAATAGACAATAACACAATAATACACACCTCCATGATTATTACACAACATTAAACGTTAAAATATGTAGTGGGGGTCCCTGCTTCATCAGCTAAGGGGTCCTTGGAACCCTGCTTATAGAGTGTGTGTTCAGTAACAGGAATCCCCCTGTCTCTCCATCTCTTTAATAAACAGAATACATACAATACATTTTCAGGTATAGGTGGCAAAATGTCAACAGGGTGAATTTTGTGAATGACCAGAAGAGTACCTGGGGGGTGCACTTACTCCCAGCACTGTGTGTGTTTATACCGTATGATCCCAAAACCCATACCACGTGTGCAAGGATTGCGCTGTGATTGGCCAGTAGCCACTTTGAGTGGCAGTTGGGGCAAACGCTCTCGCCAAAACACAATTTACGATTCTGTTCCTATCGGTACATAACTCGAACGGCACTGAGTTGGGCTGAAGCGAACTTCTCATCGTTCGGCACGGCAACTCGCACTTCCGCGTTGGTCACGTTACAGCACAAGCGGTATAGGTGTCTGTCAATCACAGGCCCTGTGATTAACAGGCGCCGATTGGCTCTTCCACTTTTCACACAACCGAGATGGTTTACCAGGCTACCGTAATATGACATGAATGTTAGGTTCTAGAAATGTACTGTGACATTCAGGCTTGCCGTGGAAGATGTTTTTTCCAAGGGTTCCACGAGTCAAAAAGGTTTGAGAACCACAGCTCTAGAGGTCCAAATGGACCCTTATGGGTCTGTAACTCTGAGAGTGTACAAATAGAACCAAATGGACCCTTAAAGGTCTGTAACTCAGAGTTGTACAAATAGAACCAAATGGACCCTTATGGGTACAAATAGAGCCAAATATACCCTTATGGGTCTGTAACTCTGCGAGTGTACAACTACAACCAAATGGACCCTTAAAGGTCTGTAAATCTGAGAATATACAAATAGAACCAAATGGACCCTTATGGGTCTGTAACTCAGAGTTGTACAAATAGAACCAAATGGACCCTTATGGGTCTGTAACTCAGAGTTGTACAACTACAACCAATTGGACCCTTAAAGGTCTGTAACAATGAGAGTGGACACATAGAACCAAATTGAATCTCATGTTGCCTCTGTTATAGTTATAGTTTGTTCAATTCTGATTAGACTATAGTGTTTTTAATGCCTGTATTTTAAAATGTGTGTACAGGCCTATAGATTGTGTTATTGTCTTTAGAAAAGCCTCCTGCATGTGGACAGGTGCTGAGAGTTATAGCACGTATGGTACTAACACTTCGTTGATTCATTGATTATAATCATGTTCACTTTGTACATAATAGTGTTTTATGTGTTGATAATATTGTTTTCGTGTTATTTTTATGCTATGCTGATGAATTGAATACATAGGACCAGAATGGAAACAAGTCCCCGGGACTTTTTCATTGGGTGTGTTTATCCTTTTAGCTCAAATGTCTGACTGTGCATGTGCAAATCAAAACAAATCAAATCAGATTCAATCACCATCAAAAAACATCCTGAAGCAGTATTCTGCTACTACAGGCCGACAAGCATGCAATATCCCATTACCCATAAGACAGGCAGCCTCTGTGGATAGCTTTAAAGCACAGCTCAAGACCTACTTCTCAACTCTTGATTTTAGTTGATTTTTAAATCTCTGTGTTGTTATTCATGTCCTCACTGTTTTGCCTTATTCACTGCCTTTTGCTATTATTTCAATGTTGTTTTATGCTTTTGCTTTTTTGCTTTATTGTTAAATTATTTGTACTTTTTCTGTAATTGTATTCTTGCTCTGTAAAGCACATTGAGCTGCATTTCATGTCATGAAAGGTGCTATACAAATAAAGTTTATTATTATTATGTATTATTATTAAATCAGATCAGATCAACATCGACGGTCTCCTTGACACATTGATCATATTTGAGAACCTGGGAGATATGATATGGCAAAACGCCAGATGTTGTGAAGCCTTTGGCCAGATGTTTTCGTCGTCTGGATCAACCCCATATAGACCATATAGACGCGTCTTACAATGTAACGGCGGACACTCGACACAATGTTTCAATATAACACAGTCCTGGCTATACAGTGCAGCAGCAACGCCTCGCGTAATTGCGCGCGACCGGCGTCGCTTGCCGAACAGAGACCAACCCTTGTGTCTGTGGTTGGTTGGTTGGTTCTGTTCGGCAAGCAACGCCAAAAAGGTAGTAGTTAGGTTAGGTAGCCTAGTTATTACACTATAATAATATATAGCCGGCGACGGCCCCCGACCACAAAGACATTGTAGCCAAATAATAAACGGGTCACGCACGGGTGTGATGATCGGTGCACGCCACGCGACGATCCGTGTGTTGTGTGTCGCGACCGTGCACGCGACGGCCGGCGTCACTGACCACCGATGTCTGTCTGTCTGTCTGTCTGCATGTCTGTCTCACAAGTCTTGTCTGTCTCACAAGCCTGTCTCACATGTCTGTCTCACAAGCCAAACACAATCGTTATCGTTAGGCTTTGATTGCAAATATAACCTGCGACTCGCACGAAACGTGCGTGGGCGTGCGCGCGCGTTACCGGTGCATCATTGTTTTCCCCAAGCAATGCATGCATGCAAACAAACAAACAAACAAACAAACACACAGTGCATGCAAACACACAATGCATGCAAACAAACAAACAACACACACACACACACACACACACACACACACACACACACACACACACACACACACACACACACACACACACACACACACACACACACACAATGCATGCAAACACACAATGCAACGAGGCGTGTGACTGTCTGTCTGTGCTGTTAGACCTGTAGACCTAGTCTTACCGTGAAAACCTGCAGAAATGTAGATTAATGTTATTGTTGTCCCTATTTGTTGCTGCAGAAGGTGTTCTCGCTCGGTCTCGCGCGCCGGCGGCATCCTGCGAGATTTTCCCCAAAATGATCTGTCACGTGACTCTCTACTGTACGTCTATACTGTAGGATAGAGAAGTCTCGCCCCAATACACGCTCACCCCCATTTTCTTTTTCGTGGACCAGTGCAGGTTCTTTCATTCTTGTATTTGTTTTACTGAGGATAAGGTTAGAAATACGTTTAGGTTTAGACATCGTTTTACTGAGGTTAAGTAATGTTTAGGAATAAGGTTAGGCTTAGGCATGGTTTTACTGGGGTTAAGTAATGTTTAGGAATAAGGTTAGACTTAGGCATAGTTTTACTGGGGTTACGTTTAGGAATACCAGGTGAATATACCCCCGGATTTCCCCGGGGTGACTGTGTTTTGGGGCGAGCGTTTCTGGTATTCATAGAGGTATAACGTCTCTCTCTCTCTCTCTCTCTCTCTCTCTCTCTCTCTCTCTCTCTCTCTCTCTCTCTCTCTCTCTCTCTCTCTCTCTCTCTCTCTCTCTCTCTCTCTCTCTCTCTCTCTGTCAAATCATTGCTGATGTTGGATTCATGTTCATATGTATGTATATATGTGTGTGTGTGTGTGTGTGTGTGTGTGTGTGTGTGTGTGTGTGCGTGTGCGTGTGCGTGTGCGTGCGTGTGCGTGTGCGTGTGTGGCAGCGGTGGCCTAGTGGTTAGAGGGGCGGCCTTGACACCGGAAGGTCCCTAGTTCGATTCCCCAATTCATCACATCGATCATGAATCACCGCTGAATAGCCCTTGAGCAAGGCTTCCATGCAGGGTCCGGCTGGAAACAAGCTTCGTGCTTAGTCCGACACCCTGGGTAAACAACAAACTTTGCTTTGCTTTGCTTTGTGTGCGTGGGTCCGTGCGTGTGCGTGCGTTCACCAAGCTGCACTCACAACGTCTGATCAGCAGATGGAGCCAAAGAGCCATCTGCTCTTTTTATTTAATTATTCAGATAATTCCTCAAAGCTGCAGTGAGGAGACGTGAGTTATCGCACAGGGAGCTGGGAGCTGTAGTCCAGACAAAAACTACAACATACACCTACCGCACAGGGAGCTGGGAGCTGTAGTTCAGACAAAAACTACAACGTCAACATAGATGTGTAGTTTGAAAGACAAGATTACAACAACATGTTTCAGATTAAATGTATAGCAATATGTTTCAGATAAAAAATCTATCAATATGTTTCAGATTACATTTATATCAATATGTTTCAGATTACATTTATATCAATATGTTTCAGATTACATTTATATCAATAATGTGTTGGACAGCCAGAGGCTGGGGCTTCACACATTTCAATTGGAAGGACATTTTAAAGATAGAAATGTTGACATGAGTTACATAATTTCCTCCAATATTCAAGGTGGAAACTGCTGTGCTTAACTGACCAGCCAACTGGCCAGACCTGAACCCCACAGAGAAGCTATGTTGTCAAGAGGAAGGCGTGAGACTCTAGACTCAACAATAAAAATGATCTTAAGGCTGCTATGAAAGCAAACCATGGGCTTCCATCACACCTCAGCAGTGCCACATTTGTTCAAAAGTAGCCCAGACCAAGTATTGAGTGCATACAGTATTAACATACTTTTCAGATGGTCAACATTTCTGTATTATAAATCTTTTTTATTTTTTTGTGGTCTCTTGTAGCCTAATATTCTAATATTTTGAGAAATGGATTTTTGATTTTCATGAGCTGTAGCCTATGCCATAAAACAAACAAAAAAACAGTTTTAAATGTTTCACTTTACGCGCAATTATAGAATATATGAAAGTTTCACTTTTCAAATGATATTACGGAAGAAAATGAACTTTTCTTATTTTTTTAAAAATTGATCTGTATATGTCACTGATATATGGTAGGCCTTCATGGTTACACTACTTGAGTACATATTCTTTGAGACACACATACGGGTATTTCGGGGCTTGGCCGAATCCGCCATTCCTTCGCCGGGTCAAACAACACAGCTTTCACCATTGGAATTGCATTATTGAACGTACACATTGTTACATTTCATGTTTTTTTCCAAAACATGTGGTGAAGCATTGTAGTGCAGGTAATTGCAACAACCACCGAACCACCGAAACAAATATTTGAAACTTTTCGCGATTCTGCCAATAATCATATTCTTTGAGACACACATCAGGGATTTTGCCGGGTCAAACAAGGGAATCACGTGACGTTGATCCCCTTCCCCTATTCGCTCATCCTAGGACATGACGTATGTGTAGGTAGAAGAATACGTAGTTACTCTAGCCTACACACTATTTATTAATAATAGTGTGTAGGGGGCGGGGTTGGGTGACGACGCAGCAGGGGGGGTGTGGTGTTAAAGCTCGCGGGGAGGGAGGGGAGGGGAGGCGCGTGCGGCTCGGTGAGTGAGCGCGAGCAGAGCAGAGCGGCTGTGCGGAAGTTCTTTCATCCTTTTTTTTTTTTTTTTTTTGGGACAGACTGCAGAAGAAACTAGAGGAGGAGGCTTCACCCTCGCGAGTGTTTCTTCTTCTTCTTCTTGTCGCCCGTCCCGTCCCGTCCCGTCCGGGTCCACCACAACTTTATGGTTCGGATTTCGGAATAATATTTTTTTTTAAAGTGAAAGAGGGGGGAAAGAAGAACGACGGGGGCCCGCCGGGCGACGCGACGAGAAGAGAGGGCGACGCGGGGGGAACCGAACCAAACCGAACTGGACGGAACTTCTTGTGGAGGACATTAAAACACAAACTCTCCACTTCAGAACCTATATACGCTGTTGGTCTGGGCCTCCTCCACCTCCTCCTCCTCTAGTGCTGTCGGTGAGTGTGTGTTCGGCTCGACGTTTCTTTTCTGAGTTTGTAAACAACACGGTAACTGTATGATAATAACGACAATAACGCTACTATTACAGTGAGCTACTACTAATGAGCCCGTTTCGTCGTCGTCGTTCGTTGTTGTTGTTGTTCTGAAGTCTCTCGAGTCGTGCGTGAATGCGGGATTGTGGAGAAGCACGCACGTCACGCACGCAGCAGCGCGGGGGTGGCAGGCAGCGCGAGGCAGGCAGCGCGTGCTCTCTCTGGCTTCTCTCTGCGTGAGAGAGAGAGAGAGAGAGAGAGAGAGAGAGAGAGAGAGGCAGCTCGAGCTGGAAGCAGACAGCTCGAGCTGCCTCTCACGCAAGCGCTGTCTCACGCAGCTCTACAAACACAGCAGGGCCAACCAAGCTCCATTTTGCGTTTCGTCGTTTCATGCGGTGCGGGGCAGCCGGAGTCTACGGTTGTTGTTGTTGTAACGTTGTAAGTAAAAACCAGTGTGTTGTCAGAACTGGTTACAACTAGTTAACGTTATTACAACAACTGTCACCAGGTTCTTATTCGAGGTATAATGGATAATATTGCACATTTGTTATGCGTGACAATGAACAGAGCAACCCCCCCCCCTCCCCGCACTACACCCCGTGCGTGCGACGTGCGTGTGTGTGAGAGTGCGTAGAGGCCACGCAGAGATGCGTGGGCGGGCTGCTAACCTCTCATTTTAGCTGCTTAACTACAGGTCTGCTGTTATGTGTACACTGTAATATAGAACCCCCCCCCCCCCCCCCACAGACAGTCAATGTAATTAATGTTACATAGCTAATTATAATAGATAGCCTACTACTACATACTTCTGTATGTAGTAGGCTATCTATTACTTCTGTATGTAGTAGTATGTTGGTATGGTATGTAAATGAACCAAATGTTCATTACAAACGTATGGTCAGAAATATAGTTGGTGTATTAGTTAATATCTATGTAGTTAATGTCCTTAAAGTTAACATCTTAAGAAGTAGACATAATTGGATTGTGAGACAAAAAGTTATCTTAAGTATGTATTAACATGTCATAACAAACCTGTACAGTTGAAAGCTACTGTTGCAGACCGGCTGGGTGGAGTTATGTTTACGTTATGCAAACATCTACTGTAGGTCTTACACTGTAATGTTGTTTATGTCAGTGGTTCTCAAAAGTGGTCCATGGACCCCTCCAGGCGTCATTGAGGGGGTTCCAAGGTGTCCCCAACTAATTGTTTTTTATGGGAACCAAATGGACCCTTACAGGTCTGTTACTCTGGTAGTGTACACAATGGAACCAAACGAGGACCTGTAAGGGTCCATTTGTACACTCTCAGAGTTATGGGGGTCCGTGCGTGGCCTAATGCGTACCAAACTTGGGGGTCCTTGAAAATAAATAAATAATCAGGTTTGTTTTATATACTAAATGTACAGTATAGTAGACTAGAGTTATATGTTTGTTATACTGACTCTACAGTAGACTGCAGAAGAGTTATCTTTGTTATACTAGTCCAGGGGTCTTCAACAGGGCGTCCGGGACCCCTAGGGGGTCCTCAGAGCTACTATAGGGGGTCCGCCAAATCTTTGTGTGATCGGATTTCGTTTTTTTACATTAACCACTTGAACCCTAGAATTCCTTTTCTGAGGGGAACATTAGCCGAAAATAGCAGATCTACAAGCTCTCAACGCCTCACAACGCGAGGCGTTGAGAGCTTGTAGATCGGCTATTTTTGGCAAAGAGGCTATAGGTGTAGAGGGAAAAAAGAGCAGAAGTAAAAAAAAAAAAAACTTTAATCTGAAACACAATTTTATAGTAGGGGGTCCCTGCTTCATCTCTCTCTCAGCTAGGGGGTCCTTAGCCTGAAAACGTTGAAGACCCCTGTACTAGTCTATACGTAGTAGTACACCACAGTAGCATGGTTATGTTATAGGCTAACAAAAATATTAAGAGTTGGGGGGTCTGCGACCAAATAAATATCATTTTGGGGGTCCCAGCAGTGTGCCTTTGAATTAGGGGGTGTTTCGGCCTCGAATAATCATAGTGGAGTAAAAGTAGAAGTAAAAAAGTATTGAAAATGAGCAGTACTCAACAGTACTTGATTAAATGTACTGTTTTATGTTATAGGCTACTAAATATACAGTAGTACACCATACTAACAGTAGAGACATGTTTGCGTTATAGGCTACTAAATGCACAGTAGACAGTAGAGTCATGTTTATGTTATAGGCTACTAAATATACAGTAGAGTAGTACACTACTAACAGTAGAGTCGTGTTCATGCTATACTAACTCTAGTAGTAGATTACAGAACATTTATATTGTTTGTTATTCTGAGTCATGGAGGAGGCATATAAGACATGAAACATTTAACGTTTAAAAAGTATTCTTTGAATCGGTTCGAGTCAGAATATAAGACATTAATAATAATAATAATAATAATAATAATAATAATAATAATAATACATTCCTTTCAGGAAGGCCCCAGGTGTTTGTTTTCATGCCGACAACCTGGGAGGGTATTCCAATTTAGAATGAGTTTTTAAGTCTACCGCTTACAGTATGGGGTATTAATGAACATGTGAAGAATATGTCACTGTGTGTACTGTATTTGTAATTTATGTGATAGCCCTTCACTTAGTCATGAATACATATCATATAGCATTTTCATTCAAACCGTGATAGCATCATGTGTAGGCATAGGCCTACCACTTAAGCCCCATATACTCATAGTACAGTATATACCCTGTATAACAGTGGTTCTCAACCCTTTTCATGCCAAGGACCCCTAAATTGATATACATTCGGCCGCGGACCTCCATCCAAAAATGTTTTGTGCCAGGGACCCCCAGAAGCAAAGATTTGCCTTTTAAAAAAATGTATATTCAAAGATATGCATACTTTTTCAAGATTTTTCAAAAATAGCAGATCTACAAGCTCATTGTGCGGACCATAGAGCTATTAACGTGATGTTCTTTTCTGGCTGTGTTTTGCTCTGTACAGTGCTGTGCACATTGCCTATAGTATGATGATGTGAAACAAAACTACATAGTCATTCAGTAGTCGTCTACCAGGGCTCAACACGGCTCGGAATCCAGCAAACATTACGAAATCTACTGCAGCACAATAAACCCTAACCACATCCAAACCTCAATGTATAAAGCATGCAGCCAGTTAATTGCTTTCTTCATCTCCTCTCCTTTCTTTCTCCTCCCCTCTCCTCTCCGTCTCTCCTCTCTGCACCACCCCTGTCTTTCTCCCTCCTCCCCAGTAGGGGGGCGATGGCGAGGCTAAGCCACAGCGACCATGTCCTGCAGCAGCTCAACAACCAGCGGGAGTGGGGCTTCCTGTGCGACTGCTGCATCTCCATCGGCGACATCTACTTCCGGGCGCACAAGGCCGTGCTGGCCGCCTGCAGCTCCTACTTCCGCATGCTGTTCATCCGCGACCAGCAGGGCGCCTCGCGGCTGGACCTCAGCAACATGCAGATGAGCGCCGAGTGCTTCGACCTCATCCTGCAGCTCATGTACCTGGGCCGCATCGTGGTGGGCAGCTACGAGTTCGAGGAGCTGAAGGCCTCCATGGCCTACCTGCAGATGTACTACATCCCCGACTCCCTGGAGGACCTGCGGGACATCCGCAGCTCCAACCTCACGCCGTCCTCCTCCGCCTCCTCGTCCTCCTCGTCCTCCTCCAGCTCCTCTTCCTCCACGACGGGCGTGGCCGCCGCCGGGAAGATGATGTTCGGCGTGCGCATGTTCGAGCAGCAGAGGCCCAGCGGCGGCCCCGCCCCCGAGGCGGAGCGCCCGCCTAAAGCCGCCGCCGCCGCCGGCGGCTGCAGCAGCAGCACCACCGGCACTGCTACCGCTGCTGTAGCGGCAGCGGCGCGGCAAGCTATCCCGCTGTCAGCCACCAGGGCGGCGGCGGCGGCAGTGGAGGACGTGGTCGTGTCTGCCGTCGTGCCTTTAATCGTAGCTCCGCCGCTTGTGGACGGTATGGCGGAGCAGCCGTGTGACTTGAGGAAGCGCTCCGGCGGCAGGAGCTCGAACCTGAAGGAGCGCCCTCGCTTCGGCCGGACCTACACCTGCGACGACTGCGGGTTCGTGTTCAGCTGCGAGAAGCTCCTGATCGAGCACATCCTGACCTGCACCAACCGCAAGGCCTACCAGCCCCCCAGGTAACTTATGAACAGGGTTTTCCTGCAGGAAACGATATTATATTCTAGGTCAGTTTGTTTCTAAAACCTTTACATTTCAAGAACCCCCATAACTCAAGAGAGTATGCGGCAGTGGTTCTTTTTCATGTCAAGGACACCCAAAATGATATGGATTTGGCCGTGGACTCCCATCTCAAAATATTTTGTTCCAGGGACCCCCCAGAAGCAAAGATTTGAGTTAAAATGTTTGCTTTAAAAATATATAAATTCAAAGATTTGCACACATTTTCAGGATCTTTCAAAAATAGCAGATCTGCTATTTTTGAATAGCCAAAGTATAAAATATGGAAAAAGGAGTTGAAAATGATTGTGACGCTGTATTAACTAATTTAGCTGGGGACCCCCTGGTACCTCCCCAAGGACCCCTGGGGGTCCCCGGACCCCACTTTGAGAAACAATGGTATACGGGTCCATTTGCAGGAGCGCACATAACGTTTTTTTTGGTCTAGTTCTCAGGGGAGCACTACTTGGAGATGTTGCTTGGTTACGCACTCTAAATTGTGCAGAATATAGGAGGTTACAATGCAAGCGTTTCAGTGCCGTTTAGAGCACATTGCGTAGTTAAGTGCAACTGAGCCATTTGAATATTATTTTGCGTATAGATAGATAGATAGATACTTTATTGATCCCCGAAGGGAAATTCAGATATCCCATAGGTCATACAGGCACACATTAAGGTTAGTTAAAAACACATCACAACAAGAGGGGGGGGCACAGGTTAAAAAGTGAGAGAAGACAAATAAAAAATATATATTTTATGAATATTATAAGCATAAAAAGCGTTAGAAGGTGTCACTGGGAATAATAATAATCCTTTGTTATTGCACATAGACCCATAAATACCTAAAACTAAAACTATTAGTTCAGTTCATCGAACGGAACAGATCCTTGAAAAGCAATGAGTCCGTTAACCCATTCAATCCGGGAACGCATGTGTGTCAATTTAGATTTCTTTGGCTATTGAAAAATAGCAGATATACAAGCTCATAGCGCGGCACCGAGTGCCGCGCTATGAGCTTGTAGATCTGCTATTTTTGAAAAAGGTCCTTGGAACAAAATATTTTGAGATGGGGGGCCTAATACATATCATTTTAGGGGTCCTTGACATGAAAAACGTTTGAGAACCACTGATATTTTAGCTACATAAGTAAAAAAACAAAACTGTTTTATCTGATTTAGAAGACGTTTGTAGAATCCCCAGTAGCAAAAAGATTTGAGTTAAAAATCTTCGCTTTAAAAACAAACATATATTCAAACATATATTCAAAGAAACAAACATATTCAAATATTTGCACACATTTTCAAGATTAAAAAAAAAAAATAGCAGATCGAGTGCCGCGCTACGAGCTTGTAGAATCCGATATTTTTGAATAGCCCAAAGTATAAAATAATGGTTATAGCGAAAAACCGAAAATGACACAGTATGCATTCTCGGATTGAATGGCTTAAGAGAACTATATGACGGCAGACTGCTCATTTTAATTGACGAAAATCCATCAGCCCATTGCCATTGCCGTACGGAGGACTGTGGCATTCAGAAAGGAGAAACACCTTACAAAATATAAAATGATATATAGAAAATACAGTAGAAAAGTAGCCGGCGACAGTGTCTCTGAATACCTTTTTTTTGTATTTGGGAAGGCGGTATCCCGGGTCCCTTGAAAGTCAATGCCTTCTCTCATTCACTCGCTGGTACCACTGTCTGGTCTCGGGACAAATATAACGTCTCTAAAGTTTTGCAGAGAGATTTCAAAGATACTTCAAAGATGCATCAGGGTGCCGCGGAAACAAGTGTTGATCGGCGCTCCTCTCTTCCGCGCTCCATGCCCGGCCTCCCCCGTCTTGTGATTGGCTAGATGCACTTTTCCAGCCAATCACAAGACGGGGGAGGCGAGACTAAATTCTAAAATATGGATTAAACACGTTTAATGGCAGCATTGATTCGCGCCGATCAACGCGCGTTTCCGCGGCACCTTCTAATGCAGCTCAGAGTATCTTTGAAATCTCTCTGCAAAACTTTACAGACAGTGGTACCAGCGAGTGTATTAGAGAAGGCATTGACTTTCAAGGGACCCTGGATCCGCCTTCCCAAATACATGAAAGGTATTCAGGGTTCCGAAAGGGGCTATCGCCACGACTGATTTCAGTCATTTGGAGTCCGTAGAAGCCAGCATGAATTCTATGAAAGCATGTTGTGCACCGAAATTAGCAGATCTGTTTTTGGTTATAGTATTTGAAGTGATCAAACTAGCAATAGAGTATGTTTATGTTTAGAAGCATCTTCCATAAACATGAATGGTCTCAGAAATGTCATGAAAGAAAAGGTTAATGCCTCAACTCTGTGATTTCCTGTATGTGGAACAGCAGCCACATAGCTTTATAAAGATAATAATACATAAACATCATCATTAAAAACCTTCAGTCATGAAGATAATTCATATAATTCATTGTATTTCGCTTCATTCCACGCAATCCTTACCATCACAGCCTCTAACCGCTAACGTCCCTCTGACCCAACAGGACCAACGCAGAGGCTGACAACGACTCCAGCAAGGCCGAGAGCTCGGCGTCGGAGGGGCCCGAGGAGCCGAGCCGGTTGCTCGTCTGCAAAGGAGAGGACGACTGGCCCGGGGAGGAGCAGCACGCGATGGACTCCACGGGCGCCGCCACCACGATGATCCGCTCGGTGGCGGCCGGGACGACGACGGACAACGAAGCCGGCTCCACCAGGAGCGTCTCCATCAAGACGGAGCCGGAGGAGCCGCCGCTCTCCGACGACAACATGGACGGCAGCATCAAGGTGGTGCGGGTGGGCGAGCACGGCGGCGCCGGCGTCGGCGGAAGGGACTGTAGCGCGCGGCTACGCGGCGAAACCAAACACAAGGACCCGACGTCGAGAGACCGCCACCACCACCGGACGCCGACGACGAGGTTCGAACGCCACCAGCCGCCAGAGGAGCCGGGCGCGTCGGCCATGGAGGACGGCGCGAACGAAGAGCCGTTCGACGGCCACTTGTCCGGCGGTGGGGGCGGGGGGGAGGAGGAGGAGGACTCTTCTTCGGGGATCCTCCCCCCCGCCGCCAAGGTCCGCAAGATTAAAGAGGAGAAGGCCGAGGAGCAGTGCACGCCGTGCGAACTGTGCGGCGCCTTGTTGACCGACGAGGACAAGTCCACCCACTACATCTCCAACCACATGGGTCACATCTGCGCCTGTGGACGCTGTGGCCAGGTGCGTTGGATTAGAAGTTCTTAAGTCGCCAGCACTGATTTCACTCATTTAGATTCTATATAGCAGTGGTTCTCAAACTTTTTCATGTCAAGGACCCCCAAAATGATATGTATTTAGCCGCAGACCCCCATCTCCAAATATTTTGTTCCAGGGACCCCCAGAAGCAAAGATTTGTTTGAGTTACAAATGTTCGCTTTAAAATATATATATATTCAAAGATTTGGTACCCTGGATCCAAGTCTTTGGTACCCCCCAAGGACCCCCCACCCACTTTGAGAACCAATGCTATATAGTCCATCATATCTTTCCCTTTGCTTTTCTCTAAATTATGATTTATCCTTAGTTGCGCACCAGTGTCGTGCTCCAAAAATACTTTCTATTTCCATTGCATGACACGGTGAATAACCGAGTATAATTCGGGTATAATCCTTACCCATGTGGCAGGTAAAGTCAAGCCCTACTGTAATAATAATTTAGATATTTAAATTTATTTTAAAATTGGTCAAACTATGACGTCTTCCATAAAACCCTAACTTCAATTTCAAGAATGAATAGTTTTCAACTGGTTGGCTGTATGTAGAACAGCAGGAACATAGGTTTTATAACAATAGCAGCAAAACATTAATAATCGTGCTAATATAGTTTAGGAAACAGAGCATTAGTGTGTGATGGGGATGCAAATTTAATGACATCGTTGGTTCACCTTCTCGATCGATCGTCAAGTCATTGATAAGCGGTGATTTTCCTGAGAAAATGTACATGAGACAGAGGCAATGCTGAAACGTGTTGTCACGACAAACTGGTCTGTAAATTAGCCACGCAACACAATAGGCTCTATGCACAGCAGTCCTATTATAACTTCCTTCACAGGTGTTACCAATGATACTAATGAAGGCTCTGTTCCATTTTGTGTAGCACAGTGGTTCTCAGATTTTTCAATTTCCACGATCCCCATAACTCTGAGAGTGTACAAATGGAACCAAATGGACGGGTCCATTTGGTTCCATTTGTACACTCTCAGAGTTACACACCTGTAAGGGGCCATTTAGAAACCCCTTAAGGAACCATGAGGGTCCCTGGACCCACATTTTAGACCCACTGGTGTAGCAGAATGTTTCCAGTGAGCCAACATGCACAATATCAGCGCCCTGACTCTGTTTGACCAGAATGGAACAGAGCCTTCATTAGTATCATTGGTAACACCTGTGAATGTCTTCACAATATGGCTGCTGTGAATAGAGCTTAGTGTCCCCGTAAAGTAAAGTTTCATCAATGATTGTTAACTTCAGTATATGAAACGCTCATATATTTAATAACAACACAGTGAAAAGCAGTAGTTGTTGACCCATTTGTGGAAAACATTTTGAGCTTCTCGTGCATCTTATTTATAGAAAGCCTACTGAATAGGGTGAACATATTTTTTCGACCCACCAAACCGCAACTCTTAAATAAACCACGCGTGTGCACATGTGTGTTCATCCTGTATATATGCACACCACATGCGTTTTCATGAGGACGCGGGGACAATTATTTTCGTGCTTAGCAGACCCTTGAGACCGCCTGTACCGGATGGTGTTTACGTTCACCATGCATGTAAGGCTGTCACGGTTACAAATTTAAGTTGACGATTAATTGTCACACAAATAATTGCGACTAACGATTTTAATAGTGTTTTTGTCATTGAACATTGGAACACATGAATGCATTTAAAATTTCTGTTTGGTTTTTAGGCTTCATAATAACAAAAAAATGCACAGGGCAGATATGACAAATAACTTGAATTTACAAATACATAACTAAAATAATTTATACTTTCAAAAAATAAAATTAAAATAGCAGAAATAGCTGATCTGCTATTTCAGCTTTTTTATATTTGAAAATGTATTTTCGTGAGGAGTTGTAAGCTTATAGATCTGCTATTTCAGCTTTTTTTATATTTAAGGATAAGGATATTTTTTGAAAATGTATTTTTGATCATGGAAACTATTTTGACAATGATGACGATTATGCAAAAGTAATTGCGAAAATAATTGCGATTATCTCAAATAATTGCGATTAGACGATGATGTAATAATTGTGGCAGGACTACATGGATGCTACACACGTCATGTAGAAAGAACATGAGGCGCCATGTAATACACGGTAGGACATATGTAAACGGATTGGACACATAACACTTGTCTGTTGTTTTGATGCGTGACGTTGCCACATAACCTTGACGGGTCCGAGCAGATAGCCATGTACTTAGTTGGATACTATATTATATATTTTTTGCTATAACCATTATTTTATACTTTGGGCTATTCAAAAGTAGCAGATATACAAGCTCATAGTGCAGTGCTACGAGCTTGTACATCTGCTTTATTTTATTGTGAAAAATTGTGCAGATGTGTGCACATTTTTGAATATATATACACATTTTAACTCAAATCTTTGCTTCTGGGGATTCTACAAATGTCTTCTAAATCCTAGCAGTTTGGAAAAAAAACTTAGGTTGCTATAATATCAGTGGTTCTCAAATGTCATGGACCACCGAAAATGATATGTATTTGGCCGCGGACCGCCCCCCCCCCCCCCCCCCCCCCCCCCATCTCAAAAATATTTGGTTCAAATGCTTCCTTCCGTCATACAGGGACCAAGGAAGCGCTGAAAACGTAACGTGGTGTAAAGCGGATGATCCTGCGTCCCCCCGGCTTCCGTCTCGTCTTAAATTTGTCCTACTGTATGACATATATAGCTTGCTGCTTAGCATTCTTATGGTAACCGTCTTCCACGCCGACATGTCGCCACTCCGACTAGTGGCTTCCGCGTGCGGTTAGGGTTAGGGTGAGGGTTAGGTATAGGGTTCGTTAACGTCGGAAAGGCGACATGTCGGAAAGCCGCCATGTAACCATTCTTATACCCTTCGGGGAAAGCATCTGTGACATTTTAGATGTTGCTACGTAGCAACATGATGTTTAAAAAAAGAAAAATGAATAAGAAATTCCAAGTTTTTCAGAAAACTTAGGTTAGGATTAGGTGTTTTTTAAATCGGCCTCTGAACGGGTTATAATGGAAATGACGAACACATGACGGCTTCCTTTCTCAGCTTTCGGGAGGTGTAGTAATTCCGGACTACACAACATTCAGAGATTGTAGAATAGTAGACTGGCTACGTGAGACTAGACATGTCACTTGGCCTAACAAAGCTTTCAGTTGTGAGATTATTTATTATATATTGTCTCTGTCGCGTGGAAACCTCATTATGTCCAGAATTGTTACTTTTCAGGATTCAATAAAAAAAATACCCAAAGCACAAGCTCAAAACGTGCCGCGTTTCAAGCCGCGTTTCGAGCCGCGTTTCTAGCCTCGTTTCAGATCTGCTACATTTGATACTGTAGTGTGACGCTGTAGTATGATCAAGTAGGCCCGGGGCGTTAATTTACTAAAAGAAAACACAAAAAGTTAGAATATGGAGATAAGGCCTGGGCCGCTGGCGCAGAAGCACCTAGGCTCAGTGTAGCCTGACAGCGTGTTGCGGGTTCGATTCCCGATCCCGACGGCCTTTGCTGCATGTCACTCCCCATCTCTCTCCCCCATTTCCTGTCAGCCTACTGTTTAATAAAGGCATTAAAACCAAAAAATACATCTTTAAAAAAAGAATATAGAGATAAGGGGTTTCTGCCCAACAACGATAATTATGTCTTTCTTTTTTTTTGTAATGTAATCCCTGCCAGGTGCTCATTAAAGGACGGCAGCTCCAGGAGCACGCCGAGCGCTGCGGCGAGTCCCAAGGCGCCGAGTCCGACTCCCACGGCGAGGACGACAGCTCCTCCCTGCTGGAGGAGGAGCCAATGCAGGGCGAGGAGGAGGTGATGATGGAGGACGGCCTCCTATTGGAGGGTTCGGACCTGGCCTGTCCTCACTGCGGCCTGCTCTTCCAGAGCGAGAGCCTGGCGCTGGAGCACGCCCTCTCCTGTCACGACCCCGAGCTGTTCCGGCCCGCCCTGCTGGACGAAGCCGGTAAGGATAAGGCCTGTCGATTTTAAAACCCATTTAACCCATTAAGACCTGAGGCCGATTCTACAAATGTCTTCTAAATCCAAACAGTATTCTGAAAAATGTATGTTTCTATATCAGCGGTTCTCAAACTTTTTATGTCAAGGACCCCCAAAATGATATGTATTTGGCCGCCGACCCCCATCTCAAAATATTTTGTTCCAGGGACCCCCAGTAGCAAATACTTGAGATAAAAATGTTCGCTTTAAAAGAATACATATTCACAGAATTGCACGCATTTTCTCGATTTCTCAAAAATAGCAGATCTACAAGCTCGTAGCGTGGCACTCAGCTTGTAGATCTGCTATTTTTGAATAGCCAAAGTGTAAAATAATGTTTTTTAGCTCAAATCAAAAAAGATGCGATACAGATGCGTCCCAGGTCTTAATGGGTTTTAAAAAAACGGGAACGTATCATGTGTCATTTTAGAGTTTAGTCATATTTTACACTTTGGCTATTATACAAGCTCGTTGGGCTCTACAGCCACAAGAGGCGCTGCTCCAGCTCTGCAGTGGGAAACCAGAAGCGCTGATCCAATGTTCCTATGGGACTTCGGAAGCCGACGAAGAAGATCTACTATTTATGAAAGAAATCTTGAAAATGTGTACAACTCTTTGAATATAGGCTACATAATATATATATATTTTTTTTTTAAGCGAACATTTTTTACTCGAATCTTTGCACCGGGAGGTGGGGCGGGGGCCTGGAACTATATTTTGAGATGCGGGGTCCGCGGCCAAATATATATAACTTTGGAGGTCCTTCACATGAAAAAGTTTTGTTCCAGGGACAAGATTTCAGTAAAAAAAAAAGCAGAAATAGCAGATACTGTATATAAGCTCACAATGCTTGTATCTATTTCTCAACTAAATTCTCAACTATTTCTCATCAAAAGTAGCAGATCTGCAAGCTTGTAGATCTGCTACTTTTGATGCTTTTGTGTGACGCTGTAGTATGATCAAGTAGGGCGTTAATTTACGAGAAAAACACAATAAGTTAGAATATGGAAATAAGAGGACAGCAACGTTATATATATTCATACATTCCAAACTTGCAATGCCCCCAAAAAACAACAACAACACAACTAGACGCGTCACAATTCTGGGAGTTTTTGGCATTCTTTGTAAAACGGGCCTCTCCCACTAACTTTGGAAGCCAATTACGGACGAACGGTAAGGACTATCAAAGTGGATATGTTTATCGCTAGGGTCCAGAGATCATGTGTACCGATTTTTGTGAAATTTGGACAACATATGTGGGAGGAGGAGCTAAAAGTGTGTTTTGAAGAAAATTCTAAATGGCGGAAAATATATCCAGACGCAAATGGGCGTGGCCTATCTAGGGAGTTGCGTCATGACCCAAGAAATCCAGGGGAAAATATTTTTTTATTCTACGACCTACGGTTCAAGAGGCCAAAAGGTAAAGTGGGCCAATATAGCGCCACCATGAGGCTGACTGGTGTAATTATTATTTAAATAATTTGGCAATAAACTATGAACCTCCCCTCAAAGTCTTTTAACTCTAGCCCTTACTGTTTCTGAGAAAAAAATACTTGAATGAGAGTTTTTTCATTTTCCCATTAAAGTGGATGGGCACATTTAATCCACTAATAAATCAATATCAATTAAACTATGTAACCAATCTCTTAGCAAAGTACAAGCCATCGATTCCCGGTGAAGCGGGTCAATTTGACATATGGCACGAGTGTGGGAAAAATAAATTGCGCAACATAATAAAGTGTATCTATAAAGAAGAAGAATAAAGTCGGAAGAGTACTATATAGTCTGGTTGCCTTATTCGGGCAACCACATTAATTACAGTTACATTTTGACGATCGTCAATAAAAAAAAACGTCATGATCATCATTGATACCCCCCCACCCCCCTATAGGCGGCATCGGCGGCGAGCCGGACCACCGGCGCAAGCACTTCTGCAGCATCTGCGGGAAGGGCTTCTACCAGCGCTGCCACCTGAGGGAGCACTACACCGTCCACACCAAGGAGAAGCAGTTCAGCTGCCAGACCTGCGGCAAGCAGTTCCTGCGCGAGCGGCAGCTGCGGCTGCACACCGACATGCACAAGGGCATGGCGCGATACGTCTGCCCCGTCTGCGACCAGGTAGGGATGGACAGATGGATGGATGGGACGATATTACGTTATTATCGTTAATTATAACCACAAAACTCTCTAACTGCCAGAGTAATAGTGTAATAGTGGTACACTATATACATATATATACATATATGAATTCAAGTCTCCATGGGGTGACTAATCGATAGAAATAAAGTAATTTTGGGGGTGAACTATCCCTTTAAACCCTCTAATTAGTAAAAGTTGAAAGACTTGTAACTGTGCTGTTTCTTCACTCTACATCAAATTATTGCGCCAAAAATTGCAGATTGTAGATGTACAAGCCCACAAAGCAACGTGTTGTGAGCTTGTAGATCTGCCATTTTTTTGGCAAACGTTCAGAACAGGGATGCTGGGGATCCAAGTGGTTAAAAGAGTTTTAATTATGTTTTTGATTTTCCGATTATCATTAATCGCAATTATTTCTGTGCCACAATAATCGTGACATCAACTTTTTTCCCCCCCTTTTTTTCACATCGTCCTCCATGAAGGGCACCTTCCTCAAGCACGACCACCTGCGTCACATGATCTCCCACCTGTCGGCGGGCGAGTCCATCTGCCAGGTGTGCTTCCAGATCTTCCCCAGCGGGGAGCAGCTGGAGAAGCACATGGACGTGCACCTGTACATCTGCGGCGTGTGCGGCGAGAAGTTCCGCCTGCGGAAAGACATGCGGAGCCACTACAACTCCAGTCACACCAAGAGACTATAGGAGGTAGGGGGGGGGGACAACTACCCCCCCCCCTACCTCCGTATACCCCCGTCCTTGATTTAGATTTTAAAAGAGTACTTGACCCCCCAAAATGACAAAAGTACTCCTTTTTAAGTCTGTCAACTAAAAAAAAAAGCCATAAATGTGAGATCAAATTTATGCACTTGAACACCAAAAAAAAAACAGAGAACCTATAATTCTGCACTTTTCAAGTATACTCATAACCTAAGTGTTGATGGGCTGCAGTGCCTCGAGCTTTGGGTAATCATATTAGGGCTGAACAATTAATCGGAAAATAGACTAAATCACAATATGAACTACTACTGCAATTTCCAAATCGCAGAGGCTGCACTTAATTGTGTAAAAAGAGAGGTCAAAAAGGTATTTATGAACATGGTCTTCTAGTGTTTTAGGTTATCTTTGGACCATAAATCAAGTACCATATTAATTTCTCCCTTAACTGTCTACTAAAAGGACCATACTGTAGCTCCTACTGTATACTTTACATTACTGCTGACAATATTTGCTTTTATTGACCTTCCAAGATGTAAATCAACTTGCAGAGGAAAGTGTCCAGAAGTCGCAGATCTTTTGAAGTTGGAAGATTGTAGAACAGAAACCTTTTTTTCTTTCTTTTTCCCCCTTTTTTGAAGAGGGTTTAAGTGGTTAAATGAACTAAAGTTCAGTTTATATAATAAACTGATCTTTTATTTGTGTTTATTATATATTTATAAGTTAAATGTTCTCAAAGAGAAATTCAGATTGATTTTGCACATTTGTACAAAAAAATATAGTTCAAAGCAGTGATAAATCGGTGGTCTCGGACAGTGTGGTTCTCAAACATTTCATATTCAAAGACTCCCAAAATCTATATCTCTTTGGCTGTGGACCCACATCTGAAAATGATTTGTGCCAGGGACCCCCCATACAAGATTTGTGTTGTCAAATCGTTTTCAAGATTCTTTAGAAAAAAATGCAGATCTTCAATATCATTTTGATGCTATTCCCCCTGGAACGCCCTCAAGGACCCCTGAGGGGGTCACCGCACCCCACTTTGAGAACCACTGGTCTATAGGAATCTCCCAAATTGGGATTGGCTCTCTCATGACTTATATCTACACCAAACACCAGTATGGTCCTTTTTTTTTTTTTCTTCTTTTTTTTTCTCCATCCTAAATTGTTCAGCCCTAGTAAACATTCAACAGCTTTGCTGATTATGTCGTTTTGAATATTACTAGACACTTGTAGTTTTCTTCATGGTCAGACGGCACGCTCACACATGTGCGTCAGAGGCGGTTTAGCCAACGCATGGCAGTTTCCTATGTTGTCTTGCGGTTTTGTGGCTAGTGCTGGGTTTTCTGGTATGTATTTTGACCAAAGTAGGTTGGAGAGGTTTGTAGTCGGTATCAGCCGAGAACGCCGGGAGTCTGTCCCCGTTACAATGCGCTAATAGGCTCTATGCACAGCAGCCATATTGGGAATGAATTGGGCCCCTGCCTTACTTCCTTTACAGGTGTTACCAATAATACTAATTAAGGCTCTGTTCCATTTAGAGTGGCATAGTGGTTGCCTTATTTTCAAGGACCCCCATAACTCTGAGAGTGTAGTCCACCAAATGGACCCTTACGGGTCCATTTGGTTCCATTTGTACACTCTCAGAGTTACACACCCACCATAAGGGGCCATTTGGGAACAAAAATGGAGTGTTTCTAGTGAGCCAACATGCACGATATCAGCATCCTGACCAGAATGGAACAGAGCCTTCATTAGTATCATTGGTAACACCTGTGAAGGAAGTAAGAAGAGGCCCAATTTCTTTCCAATATGGCTGCTATGCATAGAGCCTATTGACCCCTGGGAGATGGTAGGAGACACCTACCATCAGCTCCCAGTTCTTACCGCATGACTTGCCGCACCCATGCCATGCTATACTCGTACTCTGAGTTGCGGTGCCCGGGATCGAACCCATGACCTTGTGGTCCAAAGGCAAGAGCATGGCCTTTTTAATACTCATCTTCCTCATCCTCCTCCTGTCCGACACTCGGTGCCCACCTCTTCGTAATCCTTGGCCACCCTTCAGGCAGTGTTGATTGCGTCGACTAAAACTATGACGAAAAATGTTCGTCGACTACCTTTTTTTCACTGACGAAAAACTGAATAAAAACTAAGCTATGATGACTCAAACTAAGACTAAATATATTGACAATTTCGTCGACAAATAAAAACTAGACTAAAATGAAGAGATCCAGTAGAACTAAAAGACAGCACATTTTATGTTTGGTTGCACTTGGCTGTTGCGGTCTGAAAATAGCAGATCTACAAGCTCACAACGCATCGTGAAGCGTTGTGAGCTTGTAGATTTTCAACATGCAACCAAGTGTAAAATCAGCCATTACGACGCCATCAAGGCGCCTTCAAAATACATTTTAGTCGACTAAATCAACTGCAGATTTAGCTGACAAACATTTCAGATAACTAAAACATGACTAAAACTGAATCAACATTTGCTGTCAAAATCTACACTACCTCCAGAGCCATGTCCTCTCTCTGGCCTCGGAGAACTCTCCCTCCTCCATCCCCTCACCAGCGTTACCAGTGAGGGGGGACTCTGTGTCATAGACAGAAAAAGGTAGACGCCGCGTTGGATTCTGGGCTGTATGTCACCACGGGCGCCATATTGTGGAGGGGAACTCATAATGGGCATGCGGCGCAATTTATGCAACTCCATTCAGCGAAGATCCGGCGAGGACACGCTGGGATTGTGTGAAAATAGCAAATCTACAAGCTCACAACACGCCACGCTGCCTGCGACATGTTGTGAACTTGTAGATCAGATATTTTCGACTTCTTGTACACCAGCCACCATTCTAAAACAAAGTATAATACAGGGCTATGTGGTTGATCAGACCAATCAATTTCATCAGACCAATCACTGTAATCGAATTAAAAAAAAATCATTTAGAATTATTTTGTGTCAATTCGATATATATTTATATTATATAAACTTCTTTCTATAAGTGCTCCTTCAGGTCCGAGTTGTTGTCTTTGCACGGTGCTGCTGATGATGTAGGATTGCGTGCCGACATTGCCGAGCGGGTTGGTTGTCGGGGAAGACTTTCTAGGTGCTGCTGAGGTCTTTCGGGGAGGTATGGAGCCGCTGGTTGGCCAGACGTTTGTGACCTTGGCGAGCAGCCTGCAGGCTCGTAATGGTCCCTCATGGTTGTAGTTGGCATCAAAGAACTTCTTCAAACAACTGAACAAACTCAAAGTTGTCCTTTTTGGTTGCTTATCCTATTGGTTAAAAAAATATCGGTTTTGATATTATTTTCAGTTAATTGCCCTGCCCTATAACTACAAGCCAAAGGGCGGCCAACCACAGTGCTTATCGGCTGACACCAGTGGTGGAAAAAGTTAAGTTACTTTACACCACTGGTTGACACCCGCTTCACCAGTGTTGGAATCTACGCGCTGCACGTTCAGGAAGCTCCGCCCTTTTTAGCTTCGCACAGAATGGAAGAGATCGGGAGGCTGGCACTTCTGACACGTGCGCGTGTGTGTGCATGTGTGTGAGCGTGCCTTTAATTTAATTCACGTGCACACTCAGTGGAATTAAGCCACCAACTCTGCTTTCCTGTCATTCACCCTCTTTGCAAGTTGTTTCTAAGCACACTGTGTGTATTCAGAGTGGTCCTTTCATTTCAATGGCTGTTTAACTGTATTGTTGCCCTAAGAAAAACAGGTGGTAGATGACTTTTTTTTGGGGGGGTGTCTGTCTGGTGCCTTTTACTGGTGACGGACCACCATGCCAGAGGCGTCATTTGGGGGTATTTGCATATGCCCTCAACTCAATTTGCATATGGTCAACCATTTAGGGTTTAAGTGGTTAAAGGTGGTGTAAGTGACTTTGTAAAAAAAAAGCTAAAGCTCTATATTGTGATAGTAATCATTGCTACAGAGTGTTTGGTCAGTAACAGGGGTCTCCTCCGTCTCTCCAGCACTTTAATAAACAGAAAGTACAAGTGGGTCAGATAGATTCTATAAGCGTTCCAATTTACCTGGTCATTGATTTGATTCATCACTCCAGATTCCACTTAATTATCCTGTATAAATGTATTCTCTGTTCACTAAAAGAGCCGGAAAGACAGAGAGGGACCGCTATTACTGAAAGAATACTCTATAGCAATATAGCAATCACAATGCTATCCAGAATATAGGTTTTCTCCACCTCTGAAATGTTTTTTTTCTTTTCTTCATGCAGAATAATCTGATTTTATAGATTGCCGCTCTACATGTGTGTTCTTGTCTGAAACCATACATACAGTACATTCGTTATCCGCTTTCAACCATGTGTCCCGATTATGTAATTTTTTTGTTTTAAAATATTGAAAATAGCTGATCTACAAGGGGCTATTTTAGCTATTACATGGGGCTTAAGTGGTACGTTTTTTTTTTTCCTTCTTTTTTGTCACCATCTATCTCGTTTGTGAAATGACGCCTCTGGTCCATTGCAAGTGTCAGTTCATTGTCTTTAAAGCTGCAATCTGTAAGTTTTATGTATCTGCCGGTGGAGAGGTAATTCCATCTGACCACTCAACACAGCAGCCGAAAGGCTACCAGAAAAAAAGTTGGAAACTGCTGATCTATAGTGTGCAATCTGATGTACCGTCTGCTTCAAATGACTTCCATGGACATAACCGTTATTTGTCCTACCTGACACCTGGAGATATATGTATGTATATGTATGTCTCAATGGCAGAGTAGAGCAACTAGTTATATTGTATTAATACAGATTGGTCAAAAATAACCTTTTATTGATTCAAACAAATTCCAGATACAGTAGTAGCTTTACCTAGTATAGTCAGATGAGATTATGAAGAAGTTGTTCACACATACAAAACACTATATAAAGATGTTTGGAAGCCGCCTTGGGGTGCAAACATGCTGTTCTTTACATTATTCTATCATTTTTTAAATTTCTTGTAATTCACACAACAAGACTTAACAAGCAACTTGCTCCTTTTTGCCTTATCAGTCATTTCATGTACTCTACACACAAAATTCTCTTGAAGTCACACTTGGCTCAGCAAGGTGACGGTCGTCAATACAGCCAGACTTGATGAACATAATTTTGTCGCTGTCGGGCAGAAACCTCTTATCTCCATATTTGAACTGTTTAAATTGACGCCCGACTTGATCATACTACAGCGTCACTCTAAAGTAGCAGATCTACAAGCTCAAAGCGACGCGTTTGAGCTTTGTCGAGCTGCTACTTTCGCTATTTTTCTATTTGAATCCTAAAACGTTTTTGGACTTTATGAGGTTTCCACCCGACAGACGATTTACAGCATCTCGACAACATACTCTGTTCTCGTGAAGCTCTTTTCTGTGTCATTGACCCATAATATGTTTCTTCCATGTTTTCAGTTAAGTTACATTAAAATGTTAACGTCTGAAGGGTTTCATTAAAGTTGTTATAACTGTAGTGTTAACTTTATCCTTTTACTAATTTCACCATCACACCATAATCATAATAATAATAATAACAATGTGAAGTATGAAATCCATAATATTAATCCTCAAACCAACCAGGTAAATTATATTACTTCCCTTATTCATATTTGCCTTGAAGATGGGCTTTAAAAATACTAATAATTATATATATCCAGCATGGTCAGTACACCACTAGTAGTTTTGGCTCTGTGGGCAGGTGCCAAGTCCTGCTGGAAAAGGAAATCAGCATCTCCATAAAGCTTGTCAACATACGGAAGCAGTCTAAAATATCCTGATAGATAGTTGTGTTGACTCTGGACTTGATGAAACACAGTGGATGACAACACCAGCAGATGACATGGCATCATCACTGACAGTGAAAACTTCACACTGGAGTCAATACAGCCACCACGGTGTACAAATAACCACAGCTCTGATAACACCAAACCTATTTGCCGATCTGCTATTTTCGGCCAATGTTCCCACCAGAACAGGGATAGCTACTGGGTTGATGTTGTTACTTGTTAATGTAAAAAGAAGAAAAAAACGTTCCTATCACAACTATTTGGCGGCCCCCCCTGTTGTAACTCTGAGGACCGGACCCCTGTTCAAGACCCTGTTACTACAATACAACTATAAACAGATCTACAATGGTAGGTCTCGCCACGCTTCTGAAACGTTGACATATTGCGGTCAGGTAGGTTGACAAGAGGTATTGCATACAACTGAAATGGAAGCAGAACTTTCCATTATAGCTCAACAGTAAATATTTCTGTTGGGACTCCCAACAGAAATATTTACTGTTGACCTACCTCCCAACTTGGGAGGTAGGTCATTTCAGATGAGACAAAAGCCAGTGGGCCAATCACATGAGTTATTATATTTACTTTGTGGGCCGCCCAGACCCAAAAAGTGGAGGGGAAAAAAAGTTAAATATTATTATTATTAATTTTTTTAAACGGCCGGCCTGATCAGCCTGGAATGGAGAGGCCTTTCTGGAATTGTCCCAAATTTCCCAGTGGCCAGCACGTCCCTGTCTCTGACATAACTTCTCCCCCCCCCCCCCCCCCCCCCCTGAGCTCTGACAGCAATACATACAGCATGAAACGTATTTGGACAACTCAAAGTAAGACTTGATTTAACTGCCATAATTATGATTTCATGTTATCTTAAGATGTGTATGACTGTTTGTTTGTATGTATGTATGTATGTTATGTATTTCTGCGTCTTTGATTAGCCTTCTGTAAGTGCATTGTTTAGTTATAGTGATGTCCACTGTATTCCTAACGTGCTTATGATAAGAAGCTTATCTCAGTTGCTGCTGTTTCTATATGTTTGCTGCTCTGATTGACAGTGATTGATCTCTCCTTTCTTTTCATGCCAGTTCTACAAGTCCTTTATATTTCATCTGTATCTGTAATGTCATGTAACATGTGAGAGAGTGCATTTAGGACCATGTATGTATGCATTTATATGTTTAAGCACTTTATAGCAAGTCAGGTCTAGCAATGATTACTATCAGAAATGTTATTGTGTACAACTCTATTTACCTGACCTCTCATTATGTCGTTGGTTGACTAGGGTTCATGTCTTTTACAACTTGGACTTAATTAAATCTATTAAATGCTTAACTTGTAATTATAGAACAGGTAGTTCTGACCAAGCAATCTGATTGGTTGAAATAGGCTCTCCAGCACCGTGCTCATATCACTCCACCACCGCCCCCATCCTATTTAAACCCATTGTAATTTCAAACTCCATATTAACCATGTTAGACTAATTGGAAACACACATCCTTGATTCTGGTGACTGATGACTGGTTCGAATGCGTGAGGGGGCAGCTTTTTCAATGATTATTTTTGTATTTGTATTTTTCCAGTTTCAAAAGAAATTGTATTAAAAAAAAACATGAAAAAAGTAATTGAAAAATACAGCCCCCTCCTGCATTAGAAGGACACTATCAGTCACCAGAAATATGTGTGTTTTCAGTGAATCTAACACGGTCAAAATGGAGTTTGAATGGGTTTATATAGGAAGGCGGGTGTGTCTGATCAAATTCTAAAAATGAGAAATGTTAAGCAATTTCCAGGGAAACTGAGAACTGAGAACACTTAAAAAAGTTTTTTCTTATAGCAAATTGACCCACAATATGAATTCATTTTGATGTTAGTTAAGTGTGTGCTTGCTTTACTGTCATTATTGGCACTTCAGGGATGCTTAGAGCAGTGGTTCTTAAATGGGGGTATGAGGACCCTTAGGGGTACACAGAGGTACTACAGGGGTTACATGAGACAAAGTGAAAAATTGAAGAATTTATTTTACTGTTATGTTTAATGATAAAACATGAACAAACTTCATGTGAACCTGCTGATATATAAAGTGTTTAACCAAATAAAGAGAACATAACTGTTACTGAATAGAAAGCAATGCTTGTTTGCTGTTGTGCTGTTTTATTTTGAACATATTGACCTAAAAATTGGACTTTTGATGTCAATATTTCCTATGTGAAATGTTGCAGTCAGTTAAAGGGGGTACAACAGCCAAAATAGTTTAAGAACCACTGGCTTTGAAATCTCAGGGAAAGTGCCTTGTTGCTGAACACATACATCACTGTCATGTCAATAATGATGGTAATGCACACACTCTCATGTAATATTGCTTAAATTGTATGGCAGTCATTTGTTTTCATCTATTTATTCATTGTTAGATTATTCCTTCTTTAATTTATAACATTATTCTGTATTATTATATATTAATCTCATTATTCTAATGTCTTCATATTTTAATCATTGTGTAGAATTATGATTGTTTAATAAATCAGTTCTTGGAAGTCTGTCGTTGTTGTGTATTGATATTCATAGTATTCTCATGACAATATGACCACAGCTCATTTGTCATGGTTTCATGAATGATCAGCTTCTATTTATATTTGATTACAATCTCCTGTTTGACATCAAGATGTAAAAGTATCAATTGATGAGAAAAGTTCTACAGAAACATCACATGGACGTCAATGTGTGGCTGGCAGCTGCAGCTGACCTGGTGTTCCATCCTCTATACCTCTCCTGGATTACTAGCTAATGTATTCACCTGGGCCTGGCCTATCATTGCCACTAAAGAATGCTTTAAGTTTCATAGTCCTAACAAAACAAAGTTCATGCATATAATACTACATGATCTCGATGGCAAACCAGAGGAATCAAGCCTCTACAATTGCTTCTACTACAATTTGGCACCACTTCTGCACACACTCAGCCACACTTGTGTTTGATTATTATGATTATTGTAGGTGAGGACTCTATTTTGTCATTATATTGATCAAATTGTTCTCTGTTTGTGAGCTTGCAGTTCTTCTACTTTCTCTTTTCCCTTTACACCCTTTTCACAACAGGGGCCTCAGCCAGAGACTTCATGTCACCAGCCTGTCATCAGCCATCTGTGACATATCCATGATATATGTCAAGAGGACAAGGTTTCAGCCTGTTCAGAGGCCCATCTGTTATCAAATGAATTGAAATATTTCCCCAAAATATTAAAGACACCTTATGGCAAAAAAAGGTAGTAGTGCTGATCAAACCAGTGCTTTGCAATATTAGCTCCGGCCACACACACATACGCATGCACACACAGCACGCACCGTACGCACGCACACATTACTAATTATAAACCGAACTTTGGAAACTATGCATGGTTCACATAATTGGTGCTATTACATTTTGATATCAGGAGGTGGCACTAGAGTAGAAGTAATGATAACCCCCAATTCCTAAGACTCTTTCAATTCATTTCATGCAGTATTGCAATCTATATTCCCGGCCCCCCCCTGCCTATGTGTCGAAGTGTCCTTGAGCAAGACACTGAACCCCTAACTGCTCCTGATGAGCAGGTTGGTGCCTTGCATGGTTTCCGCCGCCATCGGTGTGTGAATGGGTGAATGTGAAGTGTAAAACTGGCAGGCTTTATGTCATACAGAAATGACACTTTTTGTACACATTCTACAAACCACAATTACATTTCATCAATCATTTTAGTTAATTAGTCTAATATACGTGTGGATCTTCAGAGTAGTGGTCTGTTGGTGAATGTGAACAATTTGGCCCTTGGAATGACATCAGATAAGGGTTTTTGTGGCTTTTTCTATTCTGTCCCTTGCAAACTCCATGAACATGGAGTTTGAGATCTCAGGGTCCATGACCTCACCGGTGTCTAAGGTGATGAGATCTGGACCCATTTCTTTGAAGGGATTGACAACTTTATCGTCCTTGACAAGATCACATCGCGGACGCCATCCTGAAAATAATGCCTTTCCACAACTAAGATTTTCCTAGATTTTTAGTATACTTTTTAGCATGCCCAGTAGTAACAGAATCCATTGAAAAATATTGTCTATCAATTATTTGGATTTTCAACCATATGCTGAGCTATCTAATATTGGAATCATTGCAAACAGACCACTAAGGAGTGATCCCAACTTGCTTGCGATGGTTTTTGAAAACCTTATGCCCATACCTAACACCATGCCAAAAATCAAAAACTTGTCAGCCCTCCCAGCTATATATATACATATATACAAGCTTATTTCCATTGTGGCCCTTTGTGTGCAAATGTGTGTAAAGAGAGTGCCATGTGATCTGCATGGGTGCCATGCGTTTGGGTTGTTGAGATGGTTGAGATTTCAGTTCCTACTTTCTGTTCCTATACATATTTTTCTCAGTTTACTGTCAGCAGGGGAAATCTAGTCAAATGATTTGTGGTTTTCTGAAAGTCAGGGGTCATCAACATGTTCGTACATGGACAAACGTGTCCGTGGCAAGACTTGTCCACGTCCATGGCACATTTTGTATTTTGGTTATAATGTGTACAATTTTGGTGAATGATTTTGGTGACTCGTAAAGTGTCGGGATGAATTGCTCATTAATATGGAGATTTGTTGTGTTGGTACCCGCACATGATTGCATCAGGTGAGGATGCAAGACAAGACAGCTAGAAGTAATGTTTGCTAATAGCTGCCTTAATTCTTTCATTGCTCCACTGGCATACCTTACATCAAATCACCTACGCATGGTCTGAGATGTTCTCATCAACATCGAATACTTGTTCACCTTAACGGAAACCACAACTCTTGAAACTAACAAATGAGTGGGGCAGTGTGAATTAACACAGGACACATTTCCTAATAAACATCAAGACCAACTTGCAGCCATAGCCTACTGTCAAAATATTACTTTAAGGGTACTTTGCAAAAAAACACCTCTGGTTTAATGATCATCATTACCGCCTGCTCGAATCATCTGAACATTTCTACTCTAGGTACTTGGGCGTACATTTGGGTGAAAGTTGCACATAGTTAGCACATATGTGTCACAATCCAGGCCTCTGCCCTGTATGGGACCTCACTGTGTCTTAGTTTTAAAATGTGTAGCACACTGGCATAGACTATGGCACATTACAAGTCCATTAGTTTACATTTAGCACTAGTGATTTGGTTTTCTGGTAAAATTATAGACCATATTCACTCGGCCGCCATATTGCCATTAAGTCAATGAAATGCCACCCCAGTTGCCACAGCAAAAATATTGATAAAAATGTCCGTAACAAGCTGGCATGGTGATGACCCCTGCTGAAAGTTAATGTTTCTAGGGAGAGAGAAGTCTGGAGCTCTCTGCTGGAACTGCCCCTGCGACCAAATTCCAGATAAGCGGTTGAAGATGGATTGATGGACTGCATTGCTTCTTCCTTCGTGTATGATCAGGTGGCCAGCTCAGTGTCGTGTAGCCATGCCCTCGTCTCTGATCCTATGTAGAAGAGGCCAGCTTCTGACGGTCTGTATAGTGGGCAGGAGGTAATTATATGTTGTTCTGGTGGATAGTCCTATAGGGGGCAGGTGGTATGTTCTTCTGAAGGTGGTCTGTATAGGGGGCAGGTGGTAATTGTATCCGCCAGGCCGAAAGGCATGGCGAGAGAGTAGGTTTTGCAACCTGTCCGTCCGTCCTTCTGTCTGTGAACAGCTAATCTCCGGCACCGTTGGCCTGATCGCAACGAAACTTTGCACACACACTCCCTGGATGCCAATTCCGAACCTCTGCCCAATCGGCCTTTTCACTTCGGCCTGTTATAGCGCCAGCATGAGGCCGATTTCTGACCTGTTTTGCATCCTGACCGTCCGTCCTTCTGTCTGCGAACAGCTAATCTCCGGCACCGTTGGCCTGATCGCAACGAAACTTTGCGCACACACTCCCTGGATGCCCAGACTGCACAGGCTTGCCACACTCGCACGCTGCGCTGTCTGCCATGCTACACTTCTTCATACATGATTTGACCCCAGTACATTAGGTAGGTGGTTCAGCAGGGTCCATTGTCGGCGTGGTAGGTCTTCTTCACCTTTGACGCCATCTCCCAGATGCAGAGATGGATTTGTGTCCGCCCAGCCGTCTCCCAACAGTGCTTCCAAGATTACGCCAGCCATGTGTTTATAGACACGTCCTCAGGGATAGAACAGATTGTCAGGAACGGAAGGTGTTGTAGGACCCAAGCGCAAACTTAGACAAACGCAGGAGATGAGGATCACAAACTTAAGTTTACTTATAACGACACACAGATAACTTACAGAAACACTCTGGTAACTAATACAATAAACTGAACTCAAAACAAGACACTGGCAACATAACAGCGGACCTGATACGCATCTTATGACCCAGCACTGAACACATTGAAAAACACAGTCTTTATAGTCTCAGGAGCTTGTCACCCAACCAGGCTCAACTGGTCCTCACAGGTGACAGCACTCAGGGCAATCAGAGTCTTGGCCTCAGGTAGAAGGGAGGGTAGGAGATTGGCTGAGGGGGAATAGGAGCAGGGCAAGAAAGGGGCAGAGGCACACTCAGTGGCTAAACAGTCACATCATAGACACAACAGGGGCCGTGATCATGATACAGAGCATCTCTTGTGTTACCTGATTCTCATTATTGTCTCCGCCAGGCCGAAAGGCATGGCGAGAGAGTATGTTTTGCCCCCTGTCCGTCCGTCCGTCCGTCCGTCCTTATGTCTGTGAGCAGCTAATCTCCGCCACCGTTGGCCCGGTCGCTGTGAAACTGCGCACACACACTCCCTGGATGCCACAGCAGAACCTCTGCCCCACATTTTTCAGATCAGCCTGTCATAGCGCCACCATGAGGCCGACTTTTGCAAAACACATTTTTGGATATTACTCCTACAGATTTTGTCCAAACAACACGCACATCGGTACACCGTATCTCTATAGTCATGTGATCAACACGGATCTGTCCGATATTCCATATGCCATCCTGATTGCCTAAGATTGTCTTCCAAAGTTTGCGGGATTGGTTCATTTTTAACAAAATGCCTCAAATCATGAACGCAGCATGGGATTTCCGTGAAATTTTCCAAGGATATTCCCACTTGGCCCAGGAAGAAATGCCACTTGAAAACTTTCAAATCAGCCTCATGGTGGCGCTATAACAGGCCGATTCACGTTTTTACCTATAACTGCACCTATCTGCGTGAAACTTTGCACGCACACTCCCTAGAAGCCAAGGAAAAACCTTTGCTCTGCATTTTTCACATATGCTTTTTAGAACTTTTGTAAAACAAACTTTTTGCTCTTACTCCTTCAGATTCTGTCCAAAAATCACACAAATCGGTCCACAGTATCTCCATAGTCATGTGATCAAGATGGATCTGTCCGATATTTTCCATTCCATCCTATTTGGCTAACATTGGCTTCCAAAGTTTGCAGGATAGGTCCTATTTCAACAAAAATCCTCAAATCATGAACGCAGTGTGCGATTTCCGTGAAATTGTGCACGCACATTCCCACTAGGCCGAGGAAGAAATGGCACCCTTTTCACATTGGCCTGTTATAGCGCCACCAGCAGGTCTAATTTAGCAAACCACATTTTTTTAAACAAAATGCCTCAAATCATGAATGCAGTGTCCGATTGCCGTGAAAGGCCTAAGAAGAAATGGCACCCTTTTCACATAAGCCGTTTCGCAAATACCGCCATCTTTGATATGCCCAACTGCATTGTGGGTATGCGCAAAGCATTATGGGAAAAGAAAGGTCCCTACCCGCATCTCTTTGCTTTGATAGTCTTGGGCTGTAGTGCGCTACGACGGCAAGATGACAGACGCAACGATCAATTCAGTCATTTAACTGTTCATCAGTAAGGCTACACCAAATTAAAACAATATGATAAAGAAATAGAGAACCAGAGGCGGTCCAAATTGCTAACTAAGTACATTTACTCAAGTACTGTACTTAAGTACAATTTGAGATATGATGTATCTTTGCTTTACTGGAGTATTTCCAATTTTCAATACTTTCTACTCCATAGGCTATATCTCAAAAGGCAAAGATTGTAATCTTACTCCACTACAATTATATTTGATTGGTTAGTTACTAAATTATTACATTATAAAACATACATTAAACACTTTAGCATTAACGACCTATTTTATACCTAGGCTATTTGAAAATAGCAGATCTACAAGCTCACAACGTGTGAGCTTGAAGATCGGCTATTTTTAAAATATTTTTATACATTTAGAAAACTTGAAATGGGACATTCTGCATATGAGTACTTCTACTTTTGGTACTTTAAGTATATTTCGATCCCAATACTTTAGTGCTTTTAAATTTAAATTTTAAATTTTGAATTCCGGACATTTACTTGTAACAGAGTATTTCTACATTGCAGTATTGATACTTTTACTTAAGTACAAAATTTGAGTACTTTTTCCACCACTGCCCGTAACTAAATGGGACTTGCACTGCGTCGGGTCGCGAGCGCATTCACATTTCAAATCGCATTGATTGACTGGTGATGTAAACATAAGCTGACATGTTTTAATATCCAGACTTGACGGCAAAAGTTAAGAATCAGGTGCTGGTGTATGACCGGTCCGGGGGACATTCCTGCTTCATCAAGCTTTTGATCGGCTATTTTACCGAAACGAAGGTTTGTCACTACCGAAACGAAAGTTAAATCCGAAAAAATCACTAAGTGTGGAGGCCAAAATCATCCCCCCAAAAACCTGTTAGGAGTAAGTTTCAGGCAATTTAGAGTTGATTGGTAGTACTTTGCAGTGACTTTTTTTTTTGGTTCCTAACATTCATCGAGCTCTGGACTTAGTCATTTTTTTTTTCACCATTGTGTCACTACCGAAACGAAAGTTTGTCACTACCGAAACGAAAGTTAAATCCGAAAAGAACACTAAGTGTGGAGGCCAAAATCGTCATCCCTAACATTCAGCTCCTAACAACAGCTCTGGACTTAGTAAAAACATTTTTTCACTATTGTGTCACTACTGAAACGAAAGTTTGTCACTACCGAAACGAAAGTTAAATCCGAAAAAATCACTAAGTGTGGAGGCCAAAATCGTCCCCCCAAAAACCTGTTAGGAGTACGTTTCAGGCAATTTAGAGTTGATTGGTAGTACTTTGTAGTGACTTTTTTTTTTGGTCCCTAACATTCATCGAGCTCTGGACTTAGTCATTTTTTTTTTCACCATTGTGTCACTACCGAAACGAAAGTTTGTCACTACCGAAACGAAAGTTAAATCCGAAAAGAACACTAAGTGTGGGGGCCAAAATCGTCATCCCTAACATTCAGCTCCTAACAACAGCTCTGGACTTAGTAAAAACATTTTTTCACTATTGTGTCACTACTGAAACGAAAGTTTGTCACTACCGAAACGAAAGTTAAATCCGAAAAAATCACTAAGTGTGGAGGCCAAAATCGTCCCCCGAAAAACCTGTTAGGAGTACGTTTCAGGCAATTTAGAGTTGATTGGTAGTACTTTGTAGTGACTTTTTTTTTTTGTCCCTAACATTCATCGAGCTCTGGACTTGGTCATTTTTTTTTTCACCATTGTGTCACTACCGAAACGAAAGTTTGTCACTACCGAAACGAAAGTTAAATCCGAAAAGAACACTAAGTGTGGAGGCCAAAATCGTCATCCCTAACATTCAGCTCCTAACAACAGCTCTGGACTTAGTAAAAACATTTTTTCACCATTGTGTCAATACCGAAACGAAAGTTTGTCACTACCGAAACGAAAGTTAAATCAGAAAAAAACACTAAGTGTGGAGGCCAAAATCGTCGTCCCTAACATTCAGCTCCTAACAACAGCTCTGGACTTAGTAAAAAAAAAAATTCACCATTGTGTCACTACCGAAACGAAAAATTGTCACTACCGAAACGAAGTTAAATCCGAAAAAATCACTAAGTGTGGAGGCCAAAATCGTCGTCCCTAACATTCAGCTCCTAACAACAGCTCTGGACTTAGTACAAAAAAAAATTCACCATTGTGTCACTACCGAAATGAAAGTTTATCACTACCGAAACGAAAGTTAAATCCGAAAAAATCACTAAGTGTGGAGGCCAAAATCACCGTCCCTAACATTCAGCTCCTAACAACAGCTCTGGACTTAGTAAAAAAAAGAATTCACCATTGTGTCACTACCGAAACGAAAGTTTGTCAGTACCGAAACGAAAGTTAAATCCGAAAAAATCACTAAGGGCGCGCTCTCACCAAAAGTTGGCTGGCCGCTGTTAAACGCAGGTTGTGCGCGGCCACAGTTTTTTGCAGCCAGCGGATTCTAGAAAAACGCTGTGACGCACCTGTCACTCACATTCAAGACCGTCCCCGTAGCCCGCACCGCCACTAGACACTAGCCACTAGACAAAAAAAATGTCTTTGCACTTTCACACTTGGGGTTCGTACATCTACATACCCATTCAGATTTAAAATATAAAGTACTTACCCCATGGCCACGGATGTTACAATCATGTACGGACCCTCATAAGTATCCGTATCTTCCGTATTGTTCAATAAAAAGCATTTTAATCCAATCAGTGGTCATTTTCTCCGTATGCTTTCAACTGCGCGACCCTAGCTGTTAAGAGGTGTATTGCACTGTTGGTACATTATAAAATGGCCACCAATCGGATTAAAATGCTTTTTATTGAACAATACGGAAGATACGGGTACTTATAAAATCCGTGGCCATGGGGTAAGCACTTTATATTTTAAATCTGAATGTGTATGTAGATGTACGAACCCCAAGTGCACAAATCATAAAGTACTGGGTGAGATGCAACAGCTACAACCAGTTGGTCCACTGAGAGCACCATGTTGCTTCCTGAATCTTGGGACGGTCCGCCTTCGACTCACCCGATTGGACAGAGGGGGAAAATCAGCTCCTGCCTCCAGCAGTTTTATGCTTCTTCGTGTAGAGCGGATAAACGCAAGGTCTGCGCGATAAGCGGAAAAATCTGCTCTTGCGTGAATCCCTGCATTTGCATTGACAAAGCATTGGCAGATTCTGCCCCAGAGGTAAAATAAAAGTGCGGTGGGAGCGCGCCCTAAGTGTGGAGGCCAAAATCGCCGTCCCTAACATTCAGCTCCTAACAACCAACAGCTCTGGACTTAATAAAACAAAATTTTCACCATTGTGTCACTACCGAAACGAAAGTTTGTCACTACCGAAACGAAAGTTAAATCCGAAAAAATCACTAAGTGTGGAGGCCAAATCGCCCCCCCAAAAACCTGTTAGGAGTACGTTTCAGGCAATTTAGAGTTGATTGGTAGGACTTAGAGACTTTTTTTTTTGGTCCCTAACATTCATCGAGCTCTGGACTTAGCAATTTTTTTTTTCACCATTGTGTCACTACCGAAACGAAAGTTTGTCACTACCGAAACGAAAGTTACATCCGAAAAAATCACTAAGTGTGGAGGCCAAAATCGTCGCTCCAAAAACCTATTAGGAGTACGTTTCAAATCGTCGTCCCTAACATTCAGCTCCTAAGAACAGCTCTGGACTTAGTAAAACATTTTTTTCACCATTGTGTCCCTACCGAAACGAAAGTTTGTCACTACCGAAACGAAAGTTAAATCCGAAAAAATCACTAAGTGTGGAGGCCAAAATCGCCCCCCCCAAAAACCTGTTAGGAGTACGTTTCAGGCAATTTAGAGTTGATTGGTAGGACTTAGAGACTTTTTTTTTTGGTCCCTAACATTCATCGAGCTCTGGACTAAGTACTTTTTTTTTTCACCATTGTGTCACTACTGAAACGAAAGTTTGTCACTACCGAAACGAAAGTTAAATCCGAAAAAAGTCACTAAGTGTGGAGGCCAAAATCGTCGTCCCTAACATTCAGCTCCTAAAAACAGCTCTGGACTTAGTAAAACATTTTTTTCACCATTGTGTCACTACCGAAACTACAGTTTGTCACTACCGAAACGAAAGTTAAATCCGAAAAAATCACAAAGTGTGGAGGCCAAAATCGTCGTCCCTAACATTCAACTCCTAACAACAGCTCTGGACTTAAAATTCACCATTGTGTCACTACCGAAACAAAAAATTGTCACTACCGAAACGAAGTTAAATCCGAAAAAATCACTAAGTGTGGAGGCCAAAATCGTCGTCCCTAACATTCAGCTCCTAACAACAGCTCTGGACTTAGTAAAAAAAAAATTCACCATTGTGTCACTACCGAAATGAAAGTTTATCACTACCGAAACGAAAGTTAAATCCGAAAAAATCACTAAGTGTGGAGGCCAAAATCGCTGTCCCTAACATTCAGCTCCTAACAACAGCTCTGGACTTAATAAAACAACATTTTCACCATTGTGTCACTACCGAAACGAAAGTTTGTCACTACCGAAACGAAAGTTAAATCGGAAAAAATCACTAAGTGTGGAGGCCGAAATCGTCGTCCCTAACATTCAGCTCCTAACAACAGCTCTGGACTTAAAATTCACCATTGTGTCACTACCGAAACGAAAAATTGTCACTACCGAAACGACGTTAAATCCGAAAAAAATCACTAAGTGTGGAGGCCAAAATCGTCGTCCCTAACATTCAGCTCCTAACAACAGCTCTGGACTTAGTAAAAAAAAGAATTCACCATTGTGTCACTACCGAAACGAAAGTTTGTCACTACCGAAACGAAAGTTAAATCCGAAAAAATCACGAAGTGTGGAGGCCAAAATCATCCCCCCAAAAACCAGGCAATTTAGAGTTGATTGGTAGTACTTTGCAGTGACTTTTTTTTTCGAGCGCTGGACTTAGTCATTTTTTTTTCACCATTGTGTCACTACCGAAACGAAAGTTTGTCACTACCGAAACGAAAGTTAAATCCGAAAAGAACACTAAGTGTGGAGGCCAAAATCGTCATCCCTAACATTCAGCTCCTAACAACAGCTCTGGACTTAGTAAAAACATTTTTTCACTATTGTGTCACTACTGAAACGAAAGTTTGTCACTACCGAAACGAAAGTTAAATCCGAAAAAATCACTAAGTGTGGAGGCCAAAATCGTCCCCCCAAAAACCTGTTAGGAGTACGTTTCAGGCAATTTAGAGTTGATTGGTAGTACTTTGTAGTGACTTATTTTTTTGGTCCCTAACATTCATCGAGCTCTGGACTTAGTAAAAAAAAAATTCACCATTGTGTCACTACCGAAACGAAAGTTTGTCAATTCCGAAACGAAAGTTAAATCCGAAAAAATCACTAAGTGTGGAGGCCAAAATCGTCGTCCCTAACATTCAGCTCATAACAACACCTCTGGACTTAGTGAAAACATTTTTTCACCATTGTGTCACTACCGAAACGAAAGTTTGTCACTACCGAAACGAAAGTTAAATCCGAAAAAAAATCACTAAGTGTGGAGGCCAAAATCGTCGTCCCTAACATCCAGCTCCTAACAACAGCTCTGGACTTAGTAAAAACATTTTTTCACCATTGTGTCAATACCGAAACGAAAGTTTGTCACTACCGAAACGAAAGTTAAATCCGAAAAAATCACTAAGTGTGGAGGCCAAAATCGTCGTCCCTAACATTCAGCTCCTAACAACAGCTCTGGACTTAGTAAAAAAAAAATTCACCATTGTTTCACTACCGAAACGAAAGTTTGTCACTACCGAAACGAAAGTTAAATCCGAAAAAATCACTAAGTGTGGAGGCCAAAATCGCCGTCCCTAACATTCAGCTCCTAAAACAGCTCTGGACTTAGTAAAAAAATGCTTTCACCATTGTGTCACTACCGAAACGAAAGTTTGTCACTACCGAAACGAAAGTTAAATCTGAAAAAATCACTAAGGGCGCGCTCTCACCAAAAGTTGGCTGGCCGCTGTTAAACGCAGGTTGTGCGCGGCCACAGTTTTTTGCAGCCAGCGGATTCTAGAAAAACGCTGTGACGCACCTGTCACTCACATTCAAGACCGTCCCCGTAGCCCGCACCGCCACTAGACACTAGCCACTAGACAAAAAAAATGTCTTTGCACTTTCACACTTGGGGTTCGTACATCTACATACACATTCAGATTTAAAATATAAAGTACTTACCCCATGGCCACGGATGTTACAATCATGTACGGACCCTCATAAGTATCCGTATCTTCCGTATTGTTCAATAAAAAGCATTTTAATCCAATCAGTGGTCATTTTCTCCGTATGCTTTCAACTGCGCGACCCTAGCGGTTAAGAGGTGTATTGCACTGTTGGTACATTATAAAATGGCCACCAATCGGATTAAAATGCTTTTTATTGAACAATACGGAAGATACGGGTACTTATGAGGGCCCGTACATGATTGTAAAATCCGTGGCCATGGGGTAAGCACTTTATATTTTAAATCTGAATGTGTATGTAGATGTACGAACCCCAAGTGCACAAATCATAAAGTACTGGGTGAGATGCAACAGCTACAACCAGTTGGTCCACTGAGAGCACCATGTTGCTTCCTGAGTCTTGGGACAGTCCGCCTTCGACTCACCCGATTGGACAGAGGGGGAAAATCAGCTCCTGCCTCCAGCAGTTTTATGCTTCTTCGTGTAGAGCGGATAAACGCAAGGTCTGCGCGATAAGCGGAAAAATCTGCTCTTGCGTGAATCCCCGCATTTGCATTGACAAAGCATTGGCAGATTCTGCCCCAGAGGTAAAATAAAAGTGCGGTGGGAGCGCGCCCTAAGTGTGGAGGCCAAAATCGCCGTCCCTAACATTCAGCTCCTAACAACCAACAGCTCTGGACTTAATAAAACAAAATTTTCACCATTGTGTCACTACCGAAACGAAAGTTTGTCACTACCGAAACGAAAGTTAAATCCGAAAAAATCACTAAGTGTGGAGGCCAAATCGCCCCCCCAAAAACCTGTTAGGAGTACGTTTCAGGCAATTTAGAGTTGATTGGTAGGACTTAGAGACTTTTTTTTTGGTCCCTAACATTCATCGAGCTCTGGACTTAGCAATTTTTTTTTTCACCATTGTGTCACTACCGAAACGAAAGTTTGTCACTACCGAAACGAAAGTTACATCCGAAAAAATCACTAAGTGTGGAGGCCAAAATCGTCGCTCCAAAAACCTATTAGGAGTACGTTTCAAATCGTCGTCCCTAACATTCAGCTCCTAAGAACAGCTCTGGACTTAGTAAAACATTTTTTTCACCATTGTGTCCCTACCGAAACGAAAGTTTGTCACTACCGAAACGAAAGTTAAATCCGAAAAAATCACTAAGTCTGGAGGCCAAAATCGTCCCCCCAAAAACCTGTTAGGAGTAAGTTTCAGGCAATTTAGAGTTGATTGGTAGTACTTTGCAGTGACTTTTTTTTTTGGTCCCTAACATTCATCGAGCTCTGGACTTAGCAATTGTTTTTTTTCACCATTGTGTCACTACCGAAACGAAAGTTTGTCACTACCGAAACGAAAGTTAAATCCGAAAAAATCACTAAGTGTGGAGGCCAAAATCGTCGCTCCAAAAACCTATTAGGAGTATGTTTCAAATCGTCGTCCCTAACATTCAGCTCCTAAGAACAGCTTTGGACTTAGTAAAACATTTTTTTCACCATTGTGTCACTACCGAAACGAAAGTTTGTCACTACCGAAACGAAAGTTAAATCCGAAAAAATCACTAAGTCTGGAGGCCAAAATCGTCCCCCCAAAAACCTGTTAGGAGTACGTTTCAGGCAATTTAGAGTTGATTGGTAGTACTTTGTAGTGACTTTTTTTTTTGGTCCCTAACATTCATCGAGCTCTGGACTTAGTACTTTTTTTTTCACCATTGTGTCACTACTGAAACGAAAGTTTGTCACTACCGAAACGAAAGTTAAATCCGAAAAAAGTCACTAAGTGTGGAGGCCAAAATCGTCGTCCCTAACATTCAGCTCCTAACAACAGCTCTGGACTTAATAAAACAAAATTTTCACCATTGTGTCACTACCGAAACGAAAGTTTGTCACTACCGAAACGAAAGTTAAATCCGAAAAAATCACTAAGTGTGGAGGCCAAAATCGCCCCCCAAAAAACGTGTTAGGAGTACGTTTCAGGCAATTTAGAGTTGATTAGTAGTACTTTGTAGAGACTTTTTTTTTTGGTTCCTAACATTCATCGAGCTCTGGACTTAGCAATTTTTTTTTTCACCATTGTGTCACTACCGAAACGAAAGTTTGTCACTACCGAAACGAAAGTTAAATCCGAAAAAATCACTAAGTGTGGAGGCCAAAATCGTCGCTCCAAAAACCTATTAGGAGTACGTTTCAAATCGTCGTCCCTAACATTCAGCTCCTAAGAACAGCTCTGGACTTAGTAAAACATTTTTTTCACCATTGTGTCACTACCGAAACGAAAGTTTGTCACTACCGAAACGAAAGTTAAATCCGAAAAAATCACTAAGTCTGGAGGCCAAAATCGTCCCCCCAAAAACCTGTTAGGAGTACGTTTCAGGCAATTTAGAGTTGATTGGTAGTACTTTGTAGTGACTTTTTTTTTTGGTCCCTAACATTCATCGAGCTCTGGACTTAGTACATTTTTTTTTTCACCATTGTGTCACTACCGAAACGAAAGTTTGTCACTACCGAAACGAAAGTTAAATCCGAAAAAATCACTAAGTGTGGAGGCCAAAATCGTCCCCCCGAAAACCTGTTAGGAGTAAGTTTCAGGCAATTTAGAGTTGATTGGTAGTACTTTGCAGTGACTTTTTTTTTTGGTCCCTAACATTCATCGAGCTCTGGACTTAGTCATTTTTTTTTTCACCATTGTGTCACTACCGAAACGAAAGTTTGTCACTACCGAAACGAAAGTTAAATCCGAAAAAATCACTAAGTGTGGAGGCCAAAATCGTCGCTCCAAAAACCTATTAGGAGTATGTTTCAAATCGTCGTCCCTAACATTCAGCTCCTAAGAACAGCTCTGGACTTAGTAAAACATTTTTTTCACCATTGTGTCACTACCGAAACGAAAGTTTGTCACTACCGAAACGAAAGTTAAATCCGAAAAAATCACTAAGTCTGGAGGCCAAAATCGTCCCCCCAAAAACCTGTTAGGAGTACGTTTCAGGCAATTTAGAGTTGATTGGTAGTACTTTGTAGTGACTTTTTTTTTTGGTCCCTAACATTCATCGAGCTCTGGACTTAGTACATTTTTTTTTTCACCATTGTGTCACTACCGAAACGAAAGTTTGTCACTACCGAAACGAAAGTTAAATCCGAAAAAATCACTAAGTGTGGAGGCCAAAATCGTCCCCCCGAAAACCTGTTAGGAGTAAGTTTCAGGCAATTTAGAGTTGATTGGTAGTACTTTGCAGTGACTTTTTTTTTTGGTCCCTAACATTCATCGAGCTCTGGACTTAGTCATTTTTTTTTTCACCATTGTGTCACTACCGAAACGAAAGTTTGTCACTACCGAAACGAAAGTTAAATCCGAAAAAATCACTAAGTGTGGAGGCCAAAATCGTCGCTCCAAAAACCTATTAGGAGTACGTTTCAAATCGTCGTCCCTAACATTCAGCTCCTAAGAACAGCTTTGGACTTAGTAAAACATTTTTTTCACCATTGTGTCACTACCGAAACGAAAGTTTGTCACTACCGAAACGAAAGTTAAATCCGAAAAAAATCATTAAGTCTGGAGGCCAAAATCGTCCCCCCAAAAACCTGTTAGGAGTACGATTCAGGCAATTTAGAGTTGATTGGTAGTACTTTGTAGTGACTTTTTTTTTTGGTCCCTAACATTCATCGAGCTCTGGACTTAGTACTTTTTTTTTTCACCATTGTGTCACTACTGAAACGAAAGTTTGTCACTACCGAAACGAAAGTTAAATCAGAAAAAAGTCACTAAGTGTGGAGACCAAAATCGTCGTCCCTAACATTCAGCTCCTAAAAACAGCTCTGGACTTAGTAAAACATTTTTTTCACCATTGTGTCACTACCGAAACGAAAGTTTGTCACTATACCGAAACGATAGTTAAATCCGAAAAAATCACTAAGTGTGGAGGCCAAAATCGTCGTCCCTAACATTCAGCTCCTAACAACAGCTCTGGACTTAAAATTCACCATTGTGTCACTACCGAAACGAAAAATTGTCACTACCGAAACGAAGTTAAATCCGAAAAAATCACTAAGTGTGGAGGCCAAAATTGTCGTCCCTAACATTCAGTTCCTAAAAACAGCTCTGGACTTAGTAAAAAAAAAAATTCACCATTGTGTCACTACCGAAATGAAAGTTTATCACTACCGAAACGAAAGTTAAATCCGAAAAAATCACTAAGTGTGGAGGCCAAAATCGCCGTCCCTAACATTCAGCTCCTAACAACAGCTCTGGACTTAATAAAACAAAATTTTCACTATTGTGTCACTACCGAAACGAAAGTTTGTCACTACCGAAACGAAAGTTAAATCCGAAAAAATCACTAAGTGTGGAGGCCAAAATCGCCCCCCCAAAAACCTGTTAGGAGTACGTTTCAGGCAATTTAGAGTTGATTAGTAGTACTTTGTAGAGACTTTTTTTTTTGGTCCCTAACATTCATCGAGCTCTGGACTTAGCAATTTTTTTTTTCACCATTGTGTCACTACCGAAACGAAAGTTTGTCACTACCGAAACGAAAGTTAAATCCGAAAAAATCACTAAGTGTGGAGGCCAAAATCGTCGCTCCAAAAACCTATTAGGAGTACGTTTCAAATCGTCGTCCCTAACATTCAGCTCCTAAGAACAGCTCTGGACTTAGTAAAACATTTTTTTCACCATTGTGTCACTACCGAAACGAAAGTTTGTCACTACCGAAACGAAAGTTAAAGCCGAAAAAATCACTAAGTCTGGAGGCCAAAATCGTCCCCCCAAAAACCTGTTAGGAGTACGTTTCAGGCAATTTAGAGTTGATTGGTAGTACTTTGTAGTGACTTTTTTTTTTGGTCCCTAACATTCATCGAGCTCTGGACTTAGTACATTTTTTTTTCACCATTGTGTCACTACCGAAACGAAAGTTTGTCACTACCGAAACGAAAGTTAAATCCGAAAAAAGTCACTAAGTGTGGAGGCCAAAATCGTCGTCCCAAACATTCAGCTCCTAACAACAGCTCTGGACTTAAAATTCACCATTGTGTCACTACCGAAACAAAAAATTGTCACTACGGAAACGAAGTTAAATCCGAAAAAATCACTAAGTGTGGAGGCCAAAATTGTCGTCCCTAACATTCAGCTCCTGACAACAGCTCTGGACTTAGTAAAAAAAAAAAATCACCATTGTGTCACTACCGAAATGAAAGTTTATCACTACCAAAACGAAAGTTAAATCCGAAAAAATCACTAAGTGTGGAGGCCAAAATCGCCGTCCCTAACATTCAGCTCCTAACAACAGCTCTGGACTTAATAAAACAACATTTTCACCATTGTGTCACTACCGAAACGAAAGTTTGTCACTACCGAAACGAAAGTTAAATCCGAAAAAATCACTAAGTGTGGAGGCCAAAATCGTCGTCCCTAACATTCAGCTCCTAACAACAGCTCTGGACTTAGTAAAAAAAAAAATCACCATTGTGTCACTACCGAAACGAAAGTTTGTCACTACCGAAACGAAAGTTAAATCCAAAAAAATCAATAAGTGTGGAGGCCAAAATCGTCGTCCCTAACATTCAGCTCCTAACAACAGCTCTGGACTTAGTAAAAAAAAAAATCACCATTGTGTCACTACCGAAACGAAAGTTTGTCACTACCGAAACGAAAGTTAAATCCAAAAAAATCAATAAGTGTGGAGGCCAAAATCGTCGTCCCTAACATTCAGCTCCTAACAACAGCTCTGGACTTAGTAAAAAAAAAAAGTCACCATTGTGTCACTACCGAAACGAAAGTTTATCACTACCGAAACGAAAGTTAAATCCGAAAAAATCACTAAGTGTGGAGGCCAAAATCGGCCCCCCAAAAACCTGTTAGGAGTACGTTTCAGGCAATTTAGAGTTGATTGGTAGTACTTTGTAGTGACTTTTTTTTTTGGTCCCCAACATTCATCGAGCTCCAGACTTAGTAAAAAAAAAAATTCACCATTGTGTCACTACCGAAACGAAAGTTTGTCACTACCGAAACGAAAGTTAAATCCGAAAAAAATCACTAAGTGTGGAGGCCAAAATCGTCGTCCCTAACATTCAGCTCCTAACAACAGCTCTGGACTTAGTAAAAAAAAAAATCACCATTGTGTCACTACCGAAACGAAAGTTTGTCACTACCGAAACGAAAGTTAAATCCGAAAAAATCACTAAGTGTGGAGGCCAAAATCGTCCCCCCGAAAACCTGTTAGGAGTAAGTTTCAGGCAATTTAGAGTTGATTGGTAGTACTTTGCAGTGACTTTTTTTTTTGGTCCCTAACATTCATCGAGCTCTGGACTTAGCAATTGTTTTTTTTCACCATTGTGTCACTACCGAAACGAAAGTTTGTCACTACCGAAACGAAAGTTAAATCCGAAAAAATCACTAAGTGTGGAGGCCAAAATCGTCGCTCCAAAAACCTATTAGGAGTATGTTTCAAATCGTCGTCCCTAACATTCAGCTCCTAAGAACAGCTTTGGACTTAGTAAAACATTTTTTTCACCATTGTGTCACTACCGAAACGAAAGTTTGTCACTACCGAAACGAAAGTTAAATCCGAAAAAATCACTAAGTCTGGAGGCCAAAATCGTCCCCCCAAAAACCTGTTAGGAGTACGTTTCAGGCAATTTAGAGTTGATTGGTAGTACTTTGTAGTGACTTTTTTTTTTGGTCCCTAACATTCATCGAGCTCTGGACTTAGTACTTTTTTTTTCACCATTGTGTCACTACTGAAACGAAAGTTTGTCACTACCGAAACGAAAGTTAAATCCGAAAAAAGTCACTAAGTGTGGAGGCCAAAATCGTCGTCCCTAACATTCAGCTCCTAACAACAGCTCTGGACTTAATAAAACAAAATTTTCACCATTGTGTCACTACCGAAACGAAAGTTTGTCACTACCGAAACGAAAGTTAAATCCGAAAAAATCACTAAGTGTGGAGGCCAAAATCGCCCCCCAAAAAACGTGTTAGGAGTACGTTTCAGGCAATTTAGAGTTGATTAGTAGTACTTTGTAGAGACTTTTTTTTTTGGTTCCTAACATTCATCGAGCTCTGGACTTAGCAATTTTTTTTTTCACCATTGTGTCACTACCGAAACGAAAGTTTGTCACTACCGAAACGAAAGTTAAATCCGAAAAAATCACTAAGTGTGGAGGCCAAAATCGTCGCTCCAAAAACCTATTAGGAGTACGTTTCAAATCGTCGTCCCTAACATTCAGCTCCTAAGAACAGCTCTGGACTTAGTAAAACATTTTTTTCACCATTGTGTCACTACCGAAACGAAAGTTTGTCACTACCGAAACGAAAGTTAAATCCGAAAAAATCACTAAGTCTGGAGGCCAAAATCGTCCCCCCAAAAACCTGTTAGGAGTACGTTTCAGGCAATTTAGAGTTGATTGGTAGTACTTTGTAGTGACTTTTTTTTTTGGTCCCTAACATTCATCGAGCTCTGGACTTAGTACATTTTTTTTTTCACCATTGTGTCACTACCGAAACGAAAGTTTGTCACTACCGAAACGAAAGTTAAATCCGAAAAAATCACTAAGTGTGGAGGCCAAAATCGTCCCCCCGAAAACCTGTTAGGAGTAAGTTTCAGGCAATTTAGAGTTGATTGGTAGTACTTTGCAGTGACTTTTTTTTTTGGTCCCTAACATTCATCGAGCTCTGGACTTAGTCATTTTTTTTTTCACCATTGTGTCACTACCGAAACGAAAGTTTGTCACTACCGAAACGAAAGTTAAATCCGAAAAAATCACTAAGTGTGGAGGCCAAAATCGTCGCTCCAAAAACCTATTAGGAGTATGTTTCAAATCGTCGTCCCTAACATTCAGCTCCTAAGAACAGCTCTGGACTTAGTAAAACATTTTTTTCACCATTGTGTCACTACCGAAACGAAAGTTTGTCACTACCGAAACGAAAGTTAAATCCGAAAAAATCACTAAGTCTGGAGGCCAAAATCGTCCCCCCAAAAACCTGTTAGGAGTACGTTTCAGGCAATTTAGAGTTGATTGGTAGTACTTTGTAGTGACTTTTTTTTTTGGTCCCTAACATTCATCGAGCTCTGGACTTAGTACATTTTTTTTTTCACCATTGTGTCACTACCGAAACGAAAGTTTGTCACTACCGAAACGAAAGTTAAATCCGAAAAAATCACTAAGTGTGGAGGCCAAAATCGTCCCCCCGAAAACCTGTTAGGAGTAAGTTTCAGGCAATTTAGAGTTGATTGGTAGTACTTTGCAGTGACTTTTTTTTTTGGTCCCTAACATTCATCGAGCTCTGGACTTAGTCATTTTTTTTTTCACCATTGTGTCACTACCGAAACGAAAGTTTGTCACTACCGAAACGAAAGTTAAATCCGAAAAAATCACTAAGTGTGGAGGCCAAAATCGTCGCTCCAAAAACCTATTAGGAGTACGTTTCAAATCGTCGTCCCTAACATTCAGCTCCTAAGAACAGCTTTGGACTTAGTAAAACATTTTTTTCACCATTGTGTCACTACCGAAACGAAAGTTTGTCACTACCGAAACGAAAGTTAAATCCGAAAAAAATCATTAAGTCTGGAGGCCAAAATCGTCCCCCCAAAAACCTGTTAGGAGTACGATTCAGGCAATTTAGAGTTGATTGGTAGTACTTTGTAGTGACTTTTTTTTTTGGTCCCTAACATTCATCGAGCTCTGGACTTAGTACTTTTTTTTTTCACCATTGTGTCACTACTGAAACGAAAGTTTGTCACTACCGAAACGAAAGTTAAATCAGAAAAAAGTCACTAAGTGTGGAGACCAAAATCGTCGTCCCTAACATTCAGCTCCTAAAAACAGCTCTGGACTTAGTAAAACATTTTTTTCACCATTGTGTCACTACCGAAACGAAAGTTTGTCACTATACCGAAACGATAGTTAAATCCGAAAAAATCACTAAGTGTGGAGGCCAAAATCGTCGTCCCTAACATTCAGCTCCTAACAACAGCTCTGGACTTAAAATTCACCATTGTGTCACTACCGAAACGAAAAATTGTCACTACCGAAACGAAGTTAAATCCGAAAAAATCACTAAGTGTGGAGGCCAAAATTGTCGTCCCTAACATTCAGTTCCTAAAAACAGCTCTGGACTTAGTAAAAAAAAAAATTCACCATTGTGTCACTACCGAAATGAAAGTTTATCACTACCGAAACGAAAGTTAAATCCGAAAAAATCACTAAGTGTGGAGGCCAAAATCGCCGTCCCTAACATTCAGCTCCTAACAACAGCTCTGGACTTAATAAAACAAAATTTTCACTATTGTGTCACTACCGAAACGAAAGTTTGTCACTACCGAAACGAAAGTTAAATCCGAAAAAATCACTAAGTGTGGAGGCCAAAATCGCCCCCCCAAAAACCTGTTAGGAGTACGTTTCAGGCAATTTAGAGTTGATTAGTAGTACTTTGTAGAGACTTTTTTTTTTGGTCCCTAACATTCATCGAGCTCTGGACTTAGCAATTTTTTTTTTCACCATTGTGTCACTACCGAAACGAAAGTTTGTCACTACCGAAACGAAAGTTAAATCCGAAAAAATCACTAAGTGTGGAGGCCAAAATCGTCGCTCCAAAAACCTATTAGGAGTACGTTTCAAATCGTCGTCCCTAACATTCAGCTCCTAAGAACAGCTCTGGACTTAGTAAAACATTTTTTTCACCATTGTGTCACTACCGAAACGAAAGTTTGTCACTACCGAAACGAAAGTTAAAGCCGAAAAAATCACTAAGTCTGGAGGCCAAAATCGTCCCCCCAAAAACCTGTTAGGAGTACGTTTCAGGCAATTTAGAGTTGATTGGTAGTACTTTGTAGTGACTTTTTTTTTTGGTCCCTAACATTCATCGAGCTCTGGACTTAGTACATTTTTTTTTCACCATTGTGTCACTACCGAAACGAAAGTTTGTCACTACCGAAACGAAAGTTAAATCCGAAAAAAGTCACTAAGTGTGGAGGCCAAAATCGTCGTCCCAAACATTCAGCTCCTAACAACAGCTCTGGACTTAAAATTCACCATTGTGTCACTACCGAAACAAAAAATTGTCACTACGGAAACGAAGTTAAATCCGAAAAAATCACTAAGTGTGGAGGCCAAAATTGTCGTCCCTAACATTCAGCTCCTGACAACAGCTCTGGACTTAGTAAAAAAAAAAAATCACCATTGTGTCACTACCGAAATGAAAGTTTATCACTACCAAAACGAAAGTTAAATCCGAAAAAATCACTAAGTGTGGAGGCCAAAATCGCCGTCCCTAACATTCAGCTCCTAACAACAGCTCTGGACTTAATAAAACAACATTTTCACCATTGTGTCACTACCGAAACGAAAGTTTGTCACTACCGAAACGAAAGTTAAATCCGAAAAAATCACTAAGTGTGGAGGCCAAAATCGTCGTCCCTAACATTCAGCTCCTAACAACAGCTCTGGACTTAGTAAAAAAAAAAATCACCATTGTGTCACTACCGAAACGAAAGTTTGTCACTACCGAAACGAAAGTTAAATCCAAAAAAATCAATAAGTGTGGAGGCCAAAATCGTCGTCCCTAACATTCAGCTCCTAACAACAGCTCTGGACTTAGTAAAAAAAAAAATCACCATTGTGTCACTACCGAAACGAAAGTTTGTCACTACCGAAACGAAAGTTAAATCCAAAAAAATCAATAAGTGTGGAGGCCAAAATCGTCGTCCCTAACATTCAGCTCCTAACAACAGCTCTGGACTTAGTAAAAAAAAAAAGTCACCATTGTGTCACTACCGAAACGAAAGTTTATCACTACCGAAACGAAAGTTAAATCCGAAAAAATCACTAAGTGTGGAGGCCAAAATCGGCCCCCCAAAAACCTGTTAGGAGTACGTTTCAGGCAATTTAGAGTTGATTGGTAGTACTTTGTAGTGACTTTTTTTTTTGGTCCCCAACATTCATCGAGCTCCAGACTTAGTAAAAAAAAAAATTCACCATTGTGTCACTACCGAAACGAAAGTTTGTCACTACCGAAACGAAAGTTAAATCCGAAAAAAATCACTAAGTGTGGAGGCCAAAATCGTCGTCCCTAACATTCAGCTCCTAACAACAGCTCTGGACTTAGTAAAAAAAAAAATCACCATTGTGTCACTACCGAAACGAAAGTTTGTCACTACCGAAACGAAAGTTAAATCCGAAAAAATCACTAAGTGTGGAGGCCAAAATTGTCCCCCCAAAAACCTGTTAGGAGTACGTTTCAGGCAATTTAGAGTTGATTGGTAGTACTTTGTAGTGACTTTATTTTTTTGGTCCCTAACATTCATCGAGCTCTGGACTTAGTACATGTTTTTTTTCACCATTGTGTCACTACCGAAACGAAAGTTTGTCACTACCGAAACGAAAGTTAAATCCGAAAAAAATCACTAAGTGTGGAGGCCAAAATCGCCGTCCCTAACATTCAGCTCCTAAAAACAGCTCTGAACTTAGTAAAAAAAAAAATTCACCATTCTGTCACTACCGAAACGAAAGTTTGTCACTACCGAAACGAAAGTTAAATCCAAAAAAACCACTAAGTGTGGAGGCCAAAATCGTCGTCCCTAACATTCAGCTCCTAACAACAGCTCTGGAATTAGTAAAAACATTTTTTTCACCATTTTGTCACTACCGAAACGAAAGTTTGTCACTACCGAAACGAAAGTAAAATCCGAAAAAAAAAGTGTGGAGGCCAAAATCGTCCCCCCAAAAACCTGTTAGGAGTACGTTTCAGGCAATTTAGAGTTGATTGGTAGTACTTTGTAGTGACTTTTTTTTGGTCCCTAACATTCATCGAGCTCTGGACTTAGTACATGTTTTTTTTCACCATTGTGTCACTACCGAAACGAAAGTTTGTCACTACCGAAACGAAAGTTAAATCCGAAAAGAACACTAAGTGTGGAGGCCAAAATCGTCATCCCTAACATTCAGCTCCTAACAACAGCTCTGGACTTAGTAAAAAAAAAAATCACCATTGTGTCACTACCGAAACGAAAGTTTGTCACTACCGAAACGAAAGTTAAATCCGAAAAAATCACTAAGTGTGGAGGCCAAAATCGCCGTCCCTAACATTCAGCTCCTAAAACAGCTCTGGACTTAGTAAAAAAATGCTTTCACCATTGTGTCACTACCGAAACGAAAGTTTGTCACTACCGAAACGAAAGTTAAATCCGAAAAAATAAGTGTGGAGGCCAAAATCGTCCCCCATTAGATTCCAATTACTGCAAACGACTACGCCACCTTTTTCTATGTGAGGTAAGGTCCTCTATAACACTTTCTTTTCTTTTCAGGCTATTCATAGGTTCGAGTTTACCCAGGTAAGTATAAACACTTTTAAATTAGAACAACACTTGGTAAAATATCCCTTGGAGAAAACTGGACAGAAACAGGTTTGTATAAAAAGGTAAGTCAATCTTTAATTCCCTAATACAGAGGCATCTGTGCCATAAAACAATTGAAAACATAAACACAATATAACACTAATACTACTAAAACCCTCAACCTCCTATGGCGCCCACTATTGTTGACTAAAATCCAACAAATACAGGAAACTCTCAACAATAAATGCGTAATTCACAGGGCTTTGTGCAAATTGTAGCAAAATAAATATAGCGCTAAAGTGTCTACTACTACTGAACCAGTAAAGTGACAGTGCTAATTTAAAGTGCCAATACTCATCACGGTTCACATGCAAGCGGTGGGAATGTCCTTATATGGGTATAATGGAACGGGGGGTTTAGGCCAGGAATCTTTGTCGTCTTCTTGTCTTCTTATTCTCCGTCTGAAATCATAGAAAGCTGGAACCAGTTCATCTATTCAAAGTAATTTAAGCGTTGAGTCTAGGACAGTGTTGTTCTAAAGGAAGGCGTTGCATGGAAAGAAACTTACTCGCTCGTCAGGCGGAATGCCTGGTGTTGCGGTGTGCGTGTGAGCAACGCTTCCGACACTTGTCCTCTCCTCGGCTCCTGGTCTGGTCTCGCTCTTCTGGCTCTTTGTCGCTCCTTTCCTCCCCGGTTCTCTCGTTCACTCCTGTGGCTTCTTTTCAAGGACAGCGTGCACGCCTCGGCTCACCGTCTCGCCCTGGTTAGCTGCGTGTTCGCTACTGCTCCTTATTTCTCCTTGGTTCCGTGGTACTCAATGTTGCACAACCTGCTCCCTCGGCTCCCACATTCACTCTGCCTGTGTGCCTGTCTTTTCCTGCCTGTCTTCAAGCGGCCCGCGCCTACCTTTGTATTCGGTGGACCACACCCTTTCCCACTCTCATTCGCTCCTCAGACAGCGTGACCTGGGGACATTGGCTGGCTGGAGTGCCACGGTCAATGTCAAGCAGCCTATCGTCGGGTTCAATGTCAAGTGGCTCAGGGACCGGGGTACAATACATGGTAAGGTAAAAACACTCAGTGAAAAGAATTAAAAAGAATACATTTAAGATGACGAGTATTTTAAGTGCATGTATACAGGTTTTAAGCATCAATAAAAATAATACAAAAAAAGTATTGCACCTCGTTTTTGACCCTGTCACATATACATTTATTTAAAAAAATTCAGATGGGGGGCCACAGCCTGGCCACCAAATACTCATAGAACATCTTTAACATCTTTGTGCAGATGTTGAAAAACATATATTATTCCTATACACTTGTCTACCAGGCTCTCATCTCCACGATGAATATAGCATATACAATGTAATTATATGAGGTAATAATAGGTTTAACATAATGTTTTGTTAGGCAGACATGTTGGTCCCACCATCAGCTCAGATGAGCAGCTCTGGTTTTGGGTACAGCCATGATAGGACAGCTGATAAAAAGCAATCCACATCATAAGCACAATTCTCTAAAAAATATTTTCAACTCTTAAAAGTGCTCTGCTCAGCAAGAAAAAAAATCGCTGACCAGCACCTTCTAAAAGCAGCTGTTTGAGTGTGTGTGTGTGTGTGTGTGTGTGTGTGTGTGTGTGTGTGTGTGTGTGTGTGTGTGTGTGTGTGTGTGTGTGTGTGTGTGTGCCTACAAGTCTACATAATAAAAAGAGGAAGAACTATCTAACCACAGTGGAAACATAACATGTCACAACAGGTCAAATGTGGCGTTATGTCCCTCCTCTGTTTCTGTTTGTTCTCAGCAGAAACTCTTCAGACAGAAAGCGTCAAACTGAAACACTGAGCTGGATTCATAACTTTGTATTGTACTTATGAACATCTACAGATAAATAATAAAGAGCCATCGCTGTGAATGCTGGAGAAGATTTCTTGATCAACTTCTATAGGAGGTGAGTCAAACTGCACCGAGCTGTGATCACATGCTACCTCCTTAATTCACCCTGACAGTGCTGCTGCAACTACTACTCTCATTCTATACATGGAATAAAGTATTATGTTACAAATGAGAAAGCTTCTGGAGCTGAAAAATGTGCAGACAGAGAGTTACAACTGCATTAAAATGCATTTAGCAGAGGAAAGCATCTCCTCTCCTCCATTCACACACATGAGGAACTGCAATTAATAGTAATAATAGCTGATAATAAGTAGTAGGCATGTTAACAATACAGGTAGTACAGTCAAAGGTTATGCTAAAAAGATAACACAAAAAGCCCCAGGGGGCTTGCTTCCATTGCAGATCGGTGCAGTTATAGGTAAACACGCAAATCGGCCTGTTATAGCGCCACCATGAGGCTGATTTGAAAATGTTCAAGTGGCCTGTCATCTCTGCCTAGTGACAATGTGTGTGCAAAATTTCACGGAACTCGTGCTTCATAATTTGAGGCATCTTGTTCAATACAGCGCACTCCGGCAAACTTAGGAAGCCAATCTTAAACAATCAGGATGGAATATGAAGAATCTGAAAGACCGGTTTCGTTTACTGACTATAGAGATACTTTGTACCGATTTGCGTGATGTTTGGACAAAATCTGTAGGAGTACAGTAAAAAAATGTGTTATGCAAAATGCGGCCTCCTGATGGCGCTATAACAGGCTGACACACACACACACACACACACACACACACACACACACACACACTGTTGGTTCTGGACCCTTTTTTTTAATAGCAAACCCGCCCCCTTTTTCCATAGCCACGCCCCCCCTATTTATATGAAGAGGAGTGCACGGCTACATTCTTTACATTATTTTAAACATGTTCCTTTGTCCTCTCCTCGGCTCCTGGTCTGGTCTCGCTCTTCTGGCTCTTTGTCGCTCCTTTCCTCCCCGGTTCTCTCCAAAAAGTATACATGTAAATATATACCAGTAATAGTCCATGAGTCAGAGCCCCAAAATTGAGCCATAATTATCAAATGGGTGGGCAAATCCAGGTTTGATTTTTTGACTAGCTGTACATCTCTAGTTTACATTTTGTTATGATAACCATTGCAGACTAGCAGCTTAGTGGTAGTTATCATGCGTTGAATATGTGGACCCCTATATTGTCACATGCAAATTGTATGAAGAACTTTTGAACCTTATTTTGTGTAGAGACATAAGAACCCACTTTCCTGCATAATTCAAGTATGGGGAATTGATTGGAATGGTGTGTGTGTGTGTGTGTGTGTGTGTGTGTGTGTGTGTGTGTGTGTGTGTGTGTGTGTGTGTGTGTGTGTGTGTGTGTGTGTGTGTGTGTGTGTGTGTGTGTGTGTGTCTTGTGTGTCGTGGTGACATACCACCAGCCGCTGTTCAGCATCAATTGGTTCGCGGAAGTTTGTGGTGGTATTTTTAATATGTGGCTCCAGTGTTGCTAGCAAAGCATCAAACTGGCCCACTGACATCCTCATAGCTAAAACGGTCGGGATAAAGCCGCAGCTTCTTGAACAACGTGTGAAACTCTCCTTCCTGTTTACGGAATGTCAGGATAGGATGAACCCAATATTCTCTTTTCCTTTTTCTTTTTTTCACAAGTGACAGGACCACAAAATCATCTTTACTTCTTGATGACTCCATTTTTTTGTTGTTCTGCGGGAACATTGCAACGAATATAAATAATACGCATCGGACTCAGTGTGCAAGGATGTTATGCATGACGTTTTTTTTGCGGATCTCGGATTAATAAAACGCATCGAAAAAACTCACCAGTGTGCAAGGACCTTAGTGTTAATTAAGCGTTAATTACATGTATGAATGTGTGGGTTATTAAAACTCTTTAACTGCCAGATCAATAGTGTAATAGTGTCACCCCACTGCCAGCAAAAACAGCGATTTTACTGTACCTTTGAAAAATCATGGAATATTCTCTGTGACCACCGTCCTCACGGACATCGGCTGATTACACGCACAGGGTCGTAGTAGAGGGGAAAAAAATTGCCCGGTCGCAATCCTCCATTCAAGAGCTATGGCCGTTTCAATGAGGCTTGTTTTGCCGTAAAGCAGGAGGAATGGAGATCTAGCAGAGATATGGCCGTTTCACTGCAGGAAATAAACAGGAAGTCAAAAAGTTTTTATTTTTTTAAATTACGTCATTACCGGGTCTGTTGTCATGAGGCAGTGAAAGCATCATCCATAGGTAAGGTAACAGCGCCATCTGGTAGATAACCACTGAAAACAAAAACTCGTCCAAACTCGTCGTTGGCAGGGAAAGCCTTGGCAGAATTTCATGCATTAACGCTTCCATGGCAGAAGTTAAGAGTTGTGAACTTCATGTTTTTTTTTTTTTCGTTTTTTTTTTTTGATCCCATGATTTTGTAACCCTTTTTCACCCGGTGCCAATTATCTAAGTGATCCTGAGCGCTACACTCCCCCCGCCAGCCTAGGGAGCCCAGAGGGGGAGGCGGTATAGCGACCAGGATTACTACATGTTTTTGTGAGGGAATTGCCTAGGAGACACGGGAGAACATGCAAACTCCACTCTTCATGTTTAAGACAGTACTGCTGGCATATTCTGCTAACATCAGAATCTGTCTTGAGAGATTACACTTAGTTTAGCAGTAAGCACAATGCAAATGGCAACATGCAGTTATAAATAATAAACACATCACCTAGAGAAATTATACAACGAAAGGTGTTTGTGTTTATTATTTATAACTGCATGTTGCCATGTTACAAGCATACCATGTTTTATTATGTATTTGGATAGTGTGATCAGTACAATTCCCAAACGAAAGTAATGCTAATTTTCATGGACGCATATTCGTTAAGACATGATTAATGTTGAATCAACATTGGGCTTTAATTTCAGAAAATGGAGGGAGAGGAACACTGGACTGAACCTCAACTCATTAGAAGATGTGAGTATCTATCTATTTATCTGTCTATACGTCCGTCCGCCGTCCGTCCGTCCTTCCGTCCGTCCGTCCCCGTCCATCTTTGCCTCTCGCTTTCTCTCTCTTTCTCTCAGTGAATTGTATTTAATATTCTCTCACTGAATGAAGATTTTAATGTGTACTGTTTTGACTTCTCATTAGATTTCCATCATCTCACACTGGACTCAAACACCGCACACAGATCACTCACTCTAAATGAGGACAACAGAAAGGTGACAGGGGATTGGTGGAAGGAGCCTCTTCCTTACCATCCTGACAGATTTGATTCCTCTCCACAGGTTATGTGTACAGAGGGTCTGACTGGACACTGCTACTGGGAGGTAGAGTGGAGTAAATGGGTTCATATAGCGGTGACTTACTGGGGAATCAACAGGAGAGGAATTGATGGTGACTGTAGGCTTGGATGGAATGACAAGACCTGGAGTCTGGCATGTGAAGATCATTACCATGGTAACATATACAGTGTCATTCACAATAGGAAGCACACCCTCCCAGTCTGTCCCTCTGACTCCAACAGAGTAGGAGTGTATCTGGACTGGCCTGCTGGGACTCTATCCTTCTACAGAGTGTCCTCTGACACACTGACACACCTCTACACCTTCAAGTCCACATTCACTGAACCCCTCTACCCTGCATTCTGGGTTCCAGAAGGCTCCTCAGTGTCTCTGTGTCAGATAAAGTATACACACACACACACACACACACACACACACACACACACACACACACACACACACACACACACACACACACACACACACACACACACACACACACACACACACACAGTTTCACAGTGGTGTTTCTGTCTCTTCTGATGTGATCTCCGAGGGGGAGGGGGTAGCTGGGGGCAGTGCATGCATGTGTGTCAAGTGGGGGGGTTCCTTCTGCCTGTGGACAGTTCAGAAACCTGCCTACCATCGGACATCATCCACAGGGATTCCAAGCTAATACAAACTACAGCCTTTCTATGTATTAAAAAGTTTTAAATCCATTCAAATTTTTTTTAATTACATTTATTTTCAAATAATATATAGAGGGATCAGCGCGCATGCTGGGAGCAAATCAGGAGGCTTAATGATGATAATCAGGATTATAGTAATTTTGATCCTGTAGTGTGAGCTGAGCTTAAGGCTGCTACTCTTGTAATACAATGTTGGCGACTATGTTAACAGTTTAGAGAAGACACTCATTATTATTGCATTTGTAGGACTCTCTTTCTTTTTTGTCTTTGGTAAATGATAATACTGATCAAAGTTGGTTTGCTTCTATGTTGCCATCTATACCCGGTGCCTGCTGTTAGATCAGATAAGTAAAAAATATAATTGACCTAAATATGAAGCGATAGGCCGATCAGCAAATAGATGGATCCCAAGCTATTGAGAGAGTATATGATATTCACATAATAATCAGACATTTATTGCCAAAACCGACATACAGTTGATTTTGTAATTTGTGTGTACTCAGAGATCACAACAAGAACAAAGAAATGCTGAACGCGTCGCAAGAACGCGTCGCAAGATCTTTGATCTTGTCTTTGAACTCTTTCAATACTAGTGGACTGAGTTGGGACTGAGTTGCCCTCTCCTCCACTTAAATACTAGTGGACTGAGTTGGGAAGGCCTTATGTGCCACAAGGCACGAAGTGAATAGGTAACAGGTAACAGGACTGAGTTGGGACTGAATTGCCCCTCTCCTCCACTTATACGTGCTTTTAACTGTAAGTGTGTGTGTGTGTGTGTGTGTGTGTGTGTGTGTGTGTGTGTGTGTGTGTGTGTGTGTGTGTGTGTGTGTGTGTGTGTGTGTGTGTGTGTGTGTGTGTGTGTGTGTGTGTGTGTGTGTGTGTGTGTTTTGTCCAGACATTGATTGTGAGTAAAACCAGCTCCTCTGCAGAATAATCACACAGACTGAACATCAGGAAAGTTACTGATTGTTTGTTTTCCTCACTGCTTTCTGTCTTTCAGAACTAGCTTTACACCGAGTGTAAAAACAGAACACACAACCAACAGATACAGGTAACTCATTCTAAGCAGTTGTCTTTTCCCTTCTCCATGATATACTCACTATGGGATAACATCGCCCCCTGGCGATGCACAGAGCAACACACATGGACTCCCGCAACAATTCTTTTGATTGGCTATAGGCTCATAAACGCGTTCCGGCAGTCCGGAAGGGGTGTAAAACCCCTCGTGTAACTAAAAACACGCCCTCTTACTTCACTCTGCTACGCAATGCGCACGAGCCAAGACACACTACCACATAAAAATCTACACGAAAACCAGCTTTAACCCAAAGCGGGGTCACTTGTGTCCCCCACGGGAGTTTCGTTAAATCCTTCTGTTAATCACGCTCCCGCAGCTTATTTTATATTATTTCATTCTTCCCATCTTCTCAGTTTTCCATCCGTGGCTCAAGGCTAGCTTGGAAGCTACGTTAGCAGGCTAGGCTAGGCTAACAAGCTAAGGCTAAGCTAGGCTAAGTGGCTAGTTAGATAGATAGATAGATAGATAGATAGATAGATAGATAGATAGATAGATAGATATATACTTTATCAATCCCGAAGGAAATTTGTTTTGCTCATCGGCACTAGTGCAATACATTCATACAGAAGTCAATAAAAAGAAGGATGGTAAACATTAAAAAAAAACATACACCAATGGGAATGAATACAATGATAAAATATAGCTGCAAGCAGCAATTAGCGGTTTCGAGAATAATGGCAGACTGGCAGACTGTGACAAGAGTGGCAGACTGGCAGACTGGCAGACTTTGACAGAGTGGCAGACTGGCAGACTGGCAGACTGGCAGACTTTGACAGAGTGGCAGACTGGCAGACTGTGACAGAGTGGCAGACTGGCAGACTGGCAGACTGTGACAGACTGTGGCAGACTGGCAGACTGGCAGACAGACAGACTGTGGCAGACTGGCAGACTGGCAGACAGACAGACAGACAGACAGTGACAGAGTGGCAGACTGGCAGACTGTGACAGACTGGCAGACTGGCAGACTGTGACAGAGTGGCAGACAGACAAACAGACAGACTGTGACAGAGTGGCAGAGTGGCAGACTGGCAGACAGACAGACAGTGACAGAGTGGCAGACTGGCAGACTGGCAGACAGACAGACTGTGGCAGACTGGCAGACTGGCAGACAGACAGACAGTGACAGAGTGGCAGACTGGCAGACAGACAGACAGACTGTGACAGAGTGGCAGACTGGCAGACAGACAGACAGACAGTGACAGAGTGGCAGACTGGCAGACAGACAGACAGTGACAGAGTGGCAGACAGGCAGACAGACAGACTGTGACAGAGTGACAGAGTGACAGAGTGGCAGACTGGCAGACTGGCAGACAGACAGACAGACAGACAGACAGACAGTGACAGAGTGGCAGACTGGCAGACAGACAGACAGTGATAGAGTGGCAGACAGGCAGACAGACAGACTGTGACAGAGTGAGAGAGAGAGAGAGAGAGAGAGAGAGAGAGAGAGAGAGAGAGAGAGAGAGAGAGAGAGAGAGAGAGAGAGAGAGAGAGCAAAGTGCACATGTCTGAATTAACAGGGTCATGTTTTGCATAATGCAATTTAAATGTAAACTGTGACAAGTGGGGTTTGAGCCGTGGACCTTTGGCACATGAGACTAACACTGTATTGATCAAGCTATTCAATCCACAGCCTTGGTCAGTGAGAAGGGAGAATCCAACAAAACAAAACAAAACAAAAGAGGGAATGAAGTACATCATACATTGAAAACAACTACTCTCAATAAGCGTTTCATTTAACAATTGCATGTTTATTCATTGATACAGTCATGTTGTGTGTAATGCAATTGAGTTGAGGTCTGCATGAGGTGAGATTTGAACCGGCGACGCTCTGGTATCAAGGCAGATGATTAAGCCATTGGGCCAACAGACCCGAACTGATGAAAAGGGAGTTCACAGACATGACACACTTTCACGCAAATTGCTCAGAAATACTGGATTTAAATGTTTTTCAAACTGCTCAAAATTGCAGACAATCTAAGGGCGGAGTTTACTGGTTAACAATTGCACATGCATTCATTGATACAGTCATGTTGTGTGCAATGCAATTATAATGAATTCTACATGACGTGGGATTCGAACCAGGAACCCTGTGGTTTCAAGGCAGATGATTAAGCCATTGGGCCAACAGACCTGTACTAGTGAAAAGGGAGTTCAAACACATGACACAATTTCACGCAAATTGCTCAGAAATCCTTGGTTTAAATGTTTTTCAAACTGCTCAATATATTTCGGAATGGAAACTAGTGGAAAATAGTCGATCTACAAGCTCACAACGCGTTGCTATCTAAAAAGGTGTGAGATTGTAGATCGGCTATTTTCACAAGAAAGTATGTCATACATAAAAAAAAACTACTCTCAAAAGCATTTCGTGTTATTGTCTAAACATTGCACTTGTCTGAATTAACAGGGTCATGTTTTGTACAATGCAATTTAAATGTGAACTGTAATAAGTGGGATTCGAACCAGGGACCTTCGGCACATGAGACTCACACTCTACTGGTGGAGCTATCCAATACACAGCCTTAGACAGTGAAAAGGGAGAATCCAACAAAACAAAACAAAAGCGCGAATGAAGTACGTCATACATTGAAAATAACTACTTTCAAGTATGCATTTCCCGTCATCTTTAACAATTGCACATGTATTCATTGATATAGTCATGTTGTGTGCAATGCAATTATAATTAAGTCTACCTGAGGTGGGATTCGAACCGGCTACCCTATGGTTTCAAGGCAGATGATTAAGCGATCAAGCTATTGAACCAACACACCTGAACCTGTGAAAAAGGGCCTCAAACATGTATTTGACACAGTTTCATGCAAATTGCTCAGAAATCCTGGATTTAAATGTTTTTCAAACTGCTCAAAATTGCAGACAATCTAAGGGCAGAGCTTACTGGTCAAAGTGATACATGTGTTCCTCATGAGTCAAGGCACATGTGTAAGCAGGTTTAACGGCTGTCGGCCAAACGAGGCATGACTTTTGCCTGTTTAAAGTTTGCATTTTCAAAAAATTGCTATAGCGCCCCCCTTTGACCAATTGGAGTAAGATTGGTTTCAGTGATACTTGGAAGGACCCTCTACAATATTGCAAAGTGTCAAACAAATGTGAGTCTGCATGTATGTGTTAGGGGCAGATGAATAATTTAAAAAAAGCTGCAATTTTCATTGGCTTATAAAATCTTAACGTTTTCACTTATGGAAAATCCGCTAAGTTACGTCTGTCGGCATTGGTCCAAAGTTCATGTGTATACAGTTTCGTACAGATTGCTCATAAATCCCAGGAGGAGTAGGCTTTTTACTGCTTTTTACTGCTTTTCATAGAATTCGAAATGGTGGGAGATCTAAAGGTCAGAGGTCAAAAGTCAAACAGTGAAAGTTGTTAGGCATGAGGAGACGCATGTGTGTATCGAAGTTTCATGGCTGTAGGTCGAACAGGGCATGAGCTGTACCTGTTCAAAGTTGGCATGTTCAATTGAGTGCTACAGCGCCACCCTTTGGCCAATGGTTGTGAGTTTTGGGTTTTCGCCGTTTGGCATAGCCCTCTACCATATTGCCGAATTTCATAAGAAGTGACCAGGCGGTTAGGCCAGAACTGGCAAAAACGGCGGAAGAATAATAATAATAGTGAAAGTGTAGAGATGTAATAGGGTTCGAAGCCTTACAGGCTCTCGAAACCTAAAAAAACTATCAGTTATAAGCAGTTAAAAAACCTAGGTAAAAACAGTAAAAAATCACAGCTAACAAATAAATATAGATCAGCTGGTCAACCCCCTCCCTCTCCCTCCTCTCTCCCCTAGTGCGTCATTGTGCAGCCTAATGGCCCTTGGGATAAAAGAGTTCCTGAATCTGTCCGTGCTACAGTGCAGTGATCGGAGCCTATTACTAAAAATGCTCTTCTGTGCATAAAGTGCTGTGTGCAGTGGGTGGCTGGCATCGTCCAAAGCACCCTATATTTATTATTTCCAGTGGTGTAAAGTAACTAAGCACATTTATTCAAGTACTGTACTTAAGTACAATTTTGAGGTACTTTTACTTTACTAGAGTATTAGCAGTTTTCAGTACTTACTTACTCTACATCTCAGAGGAAAATATTGTAATATAAAATATTTTACAAATACATGAATCACTTCAGCCCTATTTAAGTTTTGGCTATTGGAAAATAGCCGATCTACAAGCTCACAACAGGTCACGGTGCAACACAGTGAGCTTGTAGATCTGCTATTTTCTAAAGATTTTCATTCATCTTGGGGGGGGCTGGAGGCTTGTCAAAGTGGGTGTATGACACTGTTAACATCAAAAGCCAGGTGCAGAAGTCCACTTTTAATGCCAAAATAAAGTCGGGTCGGACGTCCAGACTACAATATGACATTCATTCAGAGGTTCGGGGGCCGGGGCTACCGTCCTAAAGTCGGCTGTAGGCTACAGTGCTACAACGCATCAGCCACGGACATGTTGTTGTGACATCCCAAACTCATTTCGCCGTTCCGCGGTGTTTACTTATTAATTCAGCCCAGCTTCAAGTTAATTTTGTCGGCAGTGAAGCCAAGGAAACAACACCGATACTTTGGAAGAGACACAAGTCAACTTCCAAATGCTTGTGGCCGGGAAATGAGCTTCGCAGAGCGGATAAAGTGTCAGCTCTTCGCCCTGGCCGAGTGGCCGTAACTGTCTGTGCTGCTCACTAGCTGTCGTTGCAACGAGACTGTTCACTCGGACTCCGCGCTGCGCACATGAATGTGAGACACCGCCTTGATTTTCTCTTTTTTGGCTGATGGTGCGTTCAAGACGCCTCGGAAACACAGAATAGGATGAAATACAACATGACAAACCAATGTAACCATGGAAATTTGGGACACTCTTGAACAAAGTTAAACTGTGAGAGAACGCCGTTCACAAACGCCAGAATGAACGCGTTCACGATAACGTTCATCTAGCGGATATACAGTACGTTCAGTTCACGTTCGCCCAAAATATGAACGAGTTCATGAACGATCGTTCATTGAACGCGTTCAGGCACAACACTGCGCAGCGGTGTTTGGTTTGCGGCTAGTTAGCCATGTTTCCGTCAGTATGATCAGGCTGCTTTCACGGTATATCCTCTGCGTCTTGACCAGCCCTCGTAATTCGTCCATTTTCATACTAGTTGGGTCATTCCAGAATTGGAGGACATTTTACGTCCCACCCAAGAAATGTCAAATAATCCATTTACAAAATACTAAATAATGCATTTGTCGTGTAACTTTTACTTGTCCTGAGACCAAATCTAAATCAACTTGGAGCATTTAAAAAAAAAAAACACATTTAAAAAAATACCAAATAAGTCTGTAGTACCCCTAAAATGCAAGTTTTCTCTTGTCCCACCCCCTTGGTTGCCAAATTGAATCTCAGATAAAACTGTTAAAATGACATTTAAATCTACTTTCTTTTACATTATTTTGTTCATAGATGTCTCTTGTTGATGTGGAAACATATGTTTTAATTAACCTAATATTTTAAATAAGTATTATTATGCAAGGAACCTGTGTCCCACAACTTGCATGCAACCCTGTTACCTTAAACCTTTTTGCATGGTAAAAGAAGAAGAAAAGTGTGAGTCACATGACAGACTAGAAGTGACATCATCAAACACTTTCCTAACATCATGGGTAGAGCAAAGGCATCTCCTCTCTTCTATTATTCATATTTGTATAACATTGTCAGCCTTACTTGAATGTCTCAACCTACCTCACGCAACCCTGTTATGCATATTTCCAGAATAAGATAAATACTTGACAAAAAAAGTTGTACTTATTTATTTATGTGAGTTTGTCCTCTTCGTAAATGCTAACATCTAGCTAAACAGCTAGCTTCTATTCCTGAGAAAAAGCTAACATTAGCATAGATTTGCAATCCTGTTACTTGCAGCCCTGTTACTTTTACTTGCAGCCCTGTTACTATAACCCATATAAAACATGTAATAAAAATACTTTTGATGCCTGAGCTGAGCTAATCAAGCTTTTGATAGTATATTACCTATTATTGATGAATATATAACAGAAATTTGTCAAATAGAAAGTTATTTTTTCAAAAATTCGGAAGCCCAAATGTCCTCCAATTCTGGAATGACCCAGTTAGCACATTCACATTTCCCATTAACACCGAGGGAATGGATGGCTTATACTGCCGCCGCTTGTTGTTTGTTAGCCCGGTCTTTACTTTGAGATGGAACCTCCAAGACAGTGCGGCCTGGAGGGCTGCGCATTCCTCGTCGCCGCGGACGACCCACACCGCGTCTGCATTGCTTGCATGGGGGTGAACCACGACTTTATCGCCAGATGGTACCCAGGTGACGAGGACGCCTGCAAAGCCTGGGCCGCTTACACGGTTTTCCACCTCAAAGGCCGGCTCGCGAGGGCTAGGACCCTCGCAGCTACAACCAGCGGTGGACACAGCGGAGCTCCCCTCGCCGCGGGATCTAGAGCCCCGCTAGAGGAAGAAAGCCGAGGGGCCATGGGCCCACCTTCAGGCGTCGCCCCGAGGAGCAGCGGTGCTAGCCAGGGACGGCGCGGCGTCACCTCCAGGGCCGTCTCATCGGCGCCAACCCCCGCCGCTGCTGTGGTGTCCAGTGGGGTTCAGCCCCACTACAGCAGCGGCACCTTTCCCTCCCCCTCCCCCTCCATCCCACAGTGGGGCGACACGCCGGAGGGAAACGTCTACTCCGGTGGTGGAGACGACGACGGAGCCAACGACAACATGGAGGAGGGGGACGGAGAGGAAGAAGAAGGTGAGATCACCTCCTACCAGGAGGTCCAGGAGGTCACTATGACCAGCCCCGGACCGGTCGATCCTCCTGGGCCCACAGCGGAGCGTTCTGCGGGGGACGTAGAGCTCCTCGAGTCTGTTTCGGTGGTGTTTAGACGGGCCATCGCCCGGTGTGGCCTCGAGCAGCCGATGGAGAACCTACAAATGTCCACCGAGGCTCCCGTTCCAGGTTTCCAAGGGCTGGCGCCCCATCGACCTCGGCAGGTGGAGTGAAGAAACTCCCTTAGGCCAAGGGCGTGAGAGAGGCGCTTCACTTCTCCTGGCTGGCCCAAAAGGAGCCCACCAAGCTTATGTTCCCCTTGGAGGTGCTCACCTCCGGAGATGGGATCGGCGGCCTCCCCCCGATGGATCCGGTGCTGGCCAGGGGCATTGAGGACAGCACAAAGGGCCCCGTTTCACGGCCCTCAGCCAGGGCCAGTGTTTGCCGACGCCAGCAGGAGAGCCACCTCTGCGGCTGTGGACAGGGTCTACAGGGCCTCGGGACTGGCCGCCAAGGCTTTCAACGCCGTGTGTCTCCTCCAGGGCTCAGCCAATGCGAGGCTCATGGAGCTGGTGGTTGAGCCCGTGTGGGCCGAGGATGCCAAGGAGCTACATCGGAATGTCCTCTTGGCATCTTCAAGGCCGAACATACTGTATGCTTTCCCACCAATGGAACCGATCACTCCAACGCTGGAGAGGGTCAGGCTGACCTGCTGAGACAGGGAAGGGACGAGGTGTTCCACGAGCGCCCTCAGGACCTGGACCTGTGGGTCTGGCCCGCGAATTTGAGTTCGCATGGTCTGCCTCCTGATGTGGTGGCTACCATACATGGGGCAAGGGCCATCTCCACGAGGTTGGCGTATGACGTCAGGTGGAACATGTTTGTGTCTTGGTGTTTGGAACAGTTACCGTCAGTGGTGGCTTTCCAGGCCCCGGTATGCAGCATCCTCGTTTTCCTGCAGGACAGGTTATTAAGTCAGGATCTGGCTTTTTCAACTGTTATGGTGTACCTGGCGGCCATTTCCGCTTGTCGCGAGGGGTTCGATGGCAAGACGGTTGGTCATCATCTGCTGGTGCACCGTTTCATGAATGGTGCTAGGCGGGCCAGGCCGGTTAACAGGCCTCTGTTCCCAAAGTGGGACCTGGCGGTGGTGCTGGATGCACTCTGCCGTCCTCCTTTCGAGCCGTTTGAGTCTATGGATCTGAGGATCGTGAGTCTCAAGACGGTCCTCTTGGTGGCCCTGTATACAGCTAAGCGGGTCAGTGACATGCAGGCACTCTCAGTGAGTTTGGAATGCATGTGGTTCTCAGTAGACGGCAAGAGGGTTCTGCTTAAACCCAACTTGGCGTTTGTGTCTAATACCGGGATGGTGGCCCGAGCCCCTGTTGAGCTGGTGGCTTTCCATCCGCCGCCTTTCGCCTCGGCAGAGGATAGGCGGTTGCACTGTCTTTGTCCAGTAAGGGCTCTAAAGCTTTACTGCCAGAAGACGGCGGCCGGCCGTGGGTCGACACAGCTTTTTGTCTCTTTTGGCCGGACTGGTCAGAGGGAGGCAGTGGCTAAGCCGACGCTGTCCAGATGGATTGTGGAGGCGATCAGACTGGCCTATGTGAGTAGCGGCTCTACAGTTGCGGTGGGACTGAGGGCTCATTCTGCTCGGGGCGTGGCTGCATCTTGGGCCCTTTACAAGGGGGTTTCGATGCAGGAAATATGCTCGGCGGCAAACTGGTCGTCTCCGTCTACTTTTGCGGCTTTCTACAGCTTGGACGTGGTGGCATCTTCGATGGCGCACACTGTCCTGGGGGTAGCAGCTGTTTTGAGCCAGGGGGGAGATGAGCAGGCCTAGGGGCTTTATCTCCTGGTTTTTATCCTTCCTCTTAGGCCCCCCTGGACCAGCTAGGTGTGGGTCCTGGGGGAGGAGGCCCTGTTCCTCATTTTAGTATGGGATAGACTTGTGTCTGCCCGTTAGTTGAATGAGGTAGACCATGTGGTCTGTCAGGGTCTTTCCTTCTGGTACTTTTCCGCACCCTGGCCCGGAAGGCCGGGGCGCCCTTGGGGCTGGGGTCTCGCCCGTGGGGCGGGACCTGGGGGCCGAGGGCGTGCGGATCTGTAGGGTCGTGTGACTTAGTGCCCCAGGGGGGTTTATGAGTCCCATAGTGAGTATATCATGGAGAAGGGAAAAGACAACTAGAGGTTACGTAGGTAACCCCAGTTTCTTTACCTTCGGAGTGATATACTCACCTAACACCCCTTCTGTGCGCATTTGGCGTGCAGAGGGAAGTTCTTAAGAGGCCGTGTTCTAGTTACACGAGGGGTTTTATACCCCTTCCGGACTGCCGGAACGCGTAACATGACCCTAGCCAATCAAAAGAATTGTCGCGGGAGTCCATGTGTGTTTATCTGTGCATCGCCAGGGGGAGATATCACTCCGAAGGTAAAGAAACTGGGGTTACAGACGTAACCTCTAGTTTCATTGTTACCATACAGATCGAGATAGAACCTGTGTCTTTCAGCAAATCAGCTGATCAAACACCACTGCTGAGTCTTCCTGTTTACAGTAGTATGTTTCTATTGAACCAACCACTGTAATTGTAAATAATCTTGACATTTAATGTGACAAGATGAGACCTAATGAAGTCAAGGTATTATATTATTCAAATGTTTTGTGTGTGTGTGTGTGTGTGTGTGTGTGTGTGTGTGTGTGTGTGTGTGTGTGTGTGTGTGTGTGTGTGTGTGTGTGTGTGTGTGTGTGTGTGTGTGTGTGTGTGTCATAGCTTCAACATCCCTGGGGCAGGGCTATTCGAGTGCGATCAATCAGGATTGGTGTTTGGAACGACAGGGGAAGGAGAAGTCCTCTACAGGATTGTTCAGTGGGAGAATGAAAAGCTCCAACCAACAGGAATGACTCCTGCAGGGCCTCTGTTTAGCATCAAGTGTCATCAGCGGTCTATCAACCAGCTACGCCTGCCACACTTCTGCATCACACCCGGTGAGGACCTGCTTTATCATTGTGGGCAGCAGTGACTCAGATGGTTACCGGTTCAAACCCAGTCTCCTACTGGCTTTGTGTCTTTGAGCAAGACACTGAACAACTAACTGCTCCTATGAGCAGTTAGTTGCTGTTGCTGCCTTGCGTGGTTGTTGCCTTGCCATCTGTGTGTGTATGTTTGTGTCACATGTGAATCGGTGAATGTATGTGTAAAGTGCTTTAGATAAAGGCATCATTGAAAGCAAAACCATTCATCCAATTATTTTCAGGGTTCTTGTTCAAAGCAACACAGTATAACAGTCAATACTAATTTTGAAATCCAATGTGGGATGTTGTATTTGATTAGTCTCTGACAACAGAGTCATGGATACTGTCTGTCGTAATGTTGAACTGAGTTGGTTTAGGCACGTTATTAAAGAGATAATCACTTATGTCTCTTTTGCGCATTTGTTTACTAGAATGTTTCAAAAACCTTTCACAGGTGATGATCTGTCTGTGGCCAACATCACAGACGAGGAGGAGATGGAACTCTTAAAACCACAGGAAGTGACTCAGACTCATGTGGTTGTAAATAGTGCCCATCTGTCTATCTGTGGGATCGTGAGGAGGATTAAGAAATTTGTAAAATCAACCAAGAGTCAACTTCTGCTGTTTCGTCAACCACCGAGAGGTCGGAGGCAGATACTGAGTATATATCTGCTACCGAGCAATGTGCCACTCAGAGAGGTGAATTATGTTATCTGTTACGTAGTTAGCATCCAATAGAGTTTAAATATCTTTAGGCTGATAGGAATAGTTAATCCAAGAAATTACTTTATTGTCTCCGCCAGGCCGAAAGGCATGGCGAGAGAGTATGTTTTGCACCCTGTCCACCCGTCCGTGTGTCCTGTGCGTCCGTTAGCAGCTAATCTCCTGCACTGTTGGCCCGGTCGCTGCCAAACTGTGCACACACACTCCTTGGATGCCAATTCAGAACCTCTGCCCCAAATATTTCATATGGGCCTGTTATAGCGCCACGAGGAGGCCGATTTGTGCAAAACCCATTTACTCCTACAGATTGTATCCAAACGTCATGCAAATCAGTACACAGTATCTCTATAGTCATGTGATCAACACGAATCGGTCAGATTTTCCATATTCCATCCTCATTGGCTAAGGTTGGCTTCCAAAGTTTGAGGATTGGTCCGTTATGAACAAAATGCCTCAAATCATGAACGCAGCTTGCGATTTCTGTGAAATGTCACGAGTACATTCCCTCTAGGCCGAGGACGACATGCCACCCTTTTCACATTGGCCAGTTATAGCGCCACCAGCAGGTCAAATTCAGCTAAACACATTTATGCAACAAAATGCCTCAAATCATGACTGCAGTGTCCGATTGCCGTGAAAGGCCTAAGAAGAAATGCCACCATTTTCATATTGGCCTATTATAGTGCCACCAGGAAGCCACAATAACATACCTGACCTGGCGGAGAGCTGTGCTCCGAGGAGCACTTTTTTTTGTTTATATTGTTGTTTTAGATGAATTGAGTTCGAGATTAACAACAGCAAAACAATATCAAAATCTGTTTATAAACTTCAAAAGGATGCTCATAATGTAATCCAGCATGTATTCCCAGTATTCTTGTTGTTACCTTTCCAAAATATAACCTTAGGAGAAGAAGGCCTGGACCGCTGGTGTAGCGGTCCGGGCACCTATGCTCCAATGTAGCCTGACACCGCATTGCAGGTTCAAGTCTCGTTCCACACGATCTTTGCTGCATGTCTCTCCCTGTTTCCTATCTGTCTCTACTCTGATCTATAAATTAAGGCCAAAAAGCCCCCAAAAATACCTTAACCAAAAAAAAAAAGAGAATAAACGTTTTAAACACTTCCGGGCTAAACGTCTCATTGCACAAAAAATGCACGTGCCTGGGCCCTTGTGTGCGTGTGAATGAGCTCCAGTTGAACCACACAGAGTTTTGACCATAGCGTTCTACAAATGGATAGAAGACATTTCGGATTACTCAATGGTGTTCATGATCAGATATCACTTTGCTGTTGTTATAATCTCGGTACTTCAATTCATCAGGTGTTAATTCATCAGGTGTTTTCATCATATTAGGATTCTTCATTCACTGTTAAAGAATGTTTTACAAACACAAATTCTCTGTGTTCAAGACATCACGGGGTAATAAGTAAACGATAGAAATTAAGTAATTTCTTGGGTGAATTCCTTAAATGTACTAAAATGTTAAGTGGATTCTGCAACCAGAGGCTGGTTTGTACGTGTGGGCAAATTTGACAACCAATACAAGGCCAAAGTGTATAAAAGTGCAACTCTGGTATTGACAATAACAAAGACTGTTGAAGCAGCCTGTGTACTAGTGATGCGCGGGTCGGGTTTTTTCATGACTCGGCCCGCCCCGCCCCGCCACGGAACCCAACCCGCCTCAACCCGCCCCGCGAACCCATATATAAATCTATGGCTCAACCCGCCCTGCGACCCGCGATTTTTTTTTAAATTCTGTAAAATCATGGTTAGAAAATAATCCCCAAGTGTATTCAAACTGTTTTATTGTTATTCTTCTTATTCTTATTAGGAATAAAGACAAAACAAGAGCATGTTATTATTATTATTTTTTTGCGTGTGAGAGCGCGTGACCCGCTCACCCGCAGCCCGCATAATTGCCTCCGAAATTCTGACTCGACCCACCCGCGCCGCGGGTTGACCCGCGGGTCCCGCGGGTTACGGGTCAACCCGCGCATCACTACTGTGTACATAGCCTGACAAGTCTGTCTATATCCCAGACATTATGATTGAACCATTTAGTCAATTGGTGTCATTGTAGGTGAAAGTACACAATAAGGAAGATGAACACATCAAGACCACCTCCTTCTGCGCTCTGCCCCAAATATTTCATATGGGCCTGTTATAGCGCCACGAGGAGGCCGATTTGTGCAAAACCCATTTACTCCTACAGATTGTATCCAAACGTCATGCAAATCAGTACACAGTATCTCTATAGTCATGTGATCAACACGAATCGGTCAGATTTTCCATATTCCATCCTCATTGGCTAAGGTTGGCTTCCAAAGTTTGAGGATTGGTCCGTTATGAACAAAATGCCTCAAATCATGAACGCAGCTCATGTACACAATAAGGAAGATGAACACATCAAGACCACCTCCTTCTGCGTTCTGACCCCAGACCAGCGCTACACTCTGCAATGTACTTCATATAAAGTACAACCTCAGGTATCACATTAAAAATCACATTAAAACTGCAACCTCGTTTATTGTACGGAAAAGCAGTTTGAGTCTGGAAAACTGATCATTTCCCTTTATTTTCATTCATATTGCAAATGCTCCGGGTGATGCATTTACAGTCAAATACACAATATTAATGTTTATGCTGCGTTCACACTGGCTGATACAAGATAGAAAGATACAAAGCTACACAGTATATTTGTAGCATTGTAGCTGTTGTAGCTTTTGTATCAGCTACAAACATCGGTATGTCTTTGTATCTTCATGTGGCTTCCATTGAAAAATAATGGTAGCCTGTATCTTTGTAGCTGCCAGTGTGAACGCAGCATTACTTTATTCTGTTGGAATCATTCAACATATGTATCACATCCAATGTTGCTGGCCGCCACGGAATCCAATTAAAATCCAAACAAGCGACACGTTAAGTGGGAAATTATTGCGTTGTAGGCTATTCTATAAACTCACCTAAGTTTCAGTTTCATTTATAAACAAGTAGATAAATGTAGAAAACTGCACGGCAGTGGAAAACATTTACTGAAAGACTGTTGACTGACGGTGAAGTTTAAAGGGAATTGACATTTTCAATTTTCAATCCACTCACTCACTCACTCACTCACTCACTCACTCACTCACAATCAATACAGAATCGTTTTTTTGTAATAATTTTCTTCCAAAAACGCTCATGAATGCAACATTTAATTAACCCCAAATTGGAATAGTATGTTATGGGGCGTCCACTCCTACTTTGGCACATATGGTGCACCACAAATGCATAAAGTTGCAGCGGATGTTGTAGAAATGCTGTACCCCCAGCTTCCTCACCTGTCCTGATGGCCACAGCCCATGGCTGGCTAGGCAACCCAGCCTGGTGGAGATATGCTCCGAGGAGTGTATAGTTAATACTGTTACAAGTATAACCATGACTAGCACTACTACAGCAATACAATACAGTAGTAATACAGTTATCTCTGTTTACAGGGGGCAAAATATCAGTTGAACTATGGACCAAATTATCATGCAACATTCATGGTGACAACAGATCTCGAAGCAGAAGACATCACGCTGACATTACTGGGTCCTGAGAAAAAACAAGTCTGGCAGCAAGAAGACATTGTCCTTGGAAGACACTGGGCATTGGAAGGTAAAGACAAAAATGTATTTAGTTCAATGGTCTTCGCCAGGCCGACAGTTGTTTGCTTGTTTGTTTGTGTATGTGAACAGATAATCTCCCCTTGCCCCCTACTTCTTCTTCCATTTTTTTTCCTATGGAAATAACAAAACGATAGAACTTGCACAAAACAAATTTCACCCACTTTTTTTTTTACTTCTGTAAAGCTGTGATGTGACAATAAAGCTGATCCTGATTCTGAGCTCCGGCACAGCTGGATCGATCATCGATAGATAAACTTTGCATGTCCATTGCCAGTAGACCAAGGAGGTCCGCATAGTGTTATAACAGGGTGCTTTAACTTCTTCCCTATAACTCTTGAACCGTAGGTCATATAATAGAATTAATTAAATTTTCCGCCATTTTGCATTGCTTCAAAATACACGTTTTGCTACTAGTCCTACACATTTTGTCCACAATTCAGATAAATTGGTACACATGTGATCAAGATGTATCAGTCAGATTTGTAATATTCCATTCCAATTGGCTACGATTGACTTCCAAAGATTGCGGGAGCGGCCTGATTTACCAAAAAGAATTAAGCAAAAAGCGTCACATCAACCCCTAATGTAAATCAGACATTGAGGGGCCTCTAAACAACACAGAGCCAAAAGCGATTTCAATTACAACCAAAGGGGGCACGACAAATCTTACAAATGTTACTGTTTGTTGTAGAAATATGATTTCACTAAATTAGCTACAAATGGTGTGTACTGAAGCAATTTCAGAACTTGAATTATAATCTTATAATATTGAATTATCTCCACCAGAGTGAGTCTTTAGTCAGTCTTTAGATCTTCTGATGTTCGCCAATACATTCACCAAAATGTATATAGCCTAATAAAAGTCACAGACATGTACAGTTTGCTGAGCAAACATGCTGGATTTGAAAATAACATAAATGGATGATTTGATTAGGACACCCCTGCTGAATATGATGTTAATATCATTGATGTGTATGGGTTGAGACCAATCTGTGTACATCTCATCCTACATGCCATGTACACTTTCATGTACAACTTGTGTAAGATAAGATAAGACAAGAGATGATAAGCAATGTCTAAGTCCTCTGATCCCACAAGGGAAATTCAGTCGCCAAGACAGCACAGCTTAGACACAGATTACATAAATAAACATAGATAAAAATAATTACATAGATAAAAATGTACCGTAGATACAGCATGATATAAAGACATCCCAATTCAATGCAACACCATCAATAATAGGCTAAATATATATCTTTTTTTAATACAATATACACTATACAACCCTATACACCCTCAGCAGTGCTTACATAGTACAAGACAAGGACAATACAAGAGAATGCAGAGTAAGCATGTCTAAGAGTGTCCATCCTGTGCATCCACTGCCCTCATCCCCTCATGGTCCCCTGCCCTGAACGCACCCCTTTCCAAAGTGCAAATAACATGAAGTGCATAGTTCCTACACACTTCCTATGCCCAAACCGAACACTTTCATCTCAATCATACTTTGCACATTACAGCAATTTAACAGACAGCTGGAGAGAGGTGTAGGCTATCTCCACTGGCATGATGTTATGTTATACCATGGTATATACTGTATGGTAACCCTAAGCCTAATGCATCAAATTAGGATGAGTTGCAGTTTAGCAGTTGTACAAGAGATTCAGTACTACCAGTACAATCAATAACTATTAGCTCATTGTTATGCTAGTGTTATCCACTTCCTATTTTTTGTGGGTGTGGAGGTAAACAAACAATAATAAATACAATATGAATAATATGAATAATATGAATAACCCTATACACCCTCATTGTTATGCTAGTGTTATCCACTTCCTATTTTTTGTGGGTGTGGAGGTAAACAAACAATAATAAATACAATATTAACTAGAAAAAGTGCTCCTCGGAGCACAACTCTCCGCTGTTGGGAATGTTGGGAATGTTCTATCTGTATAAGTGTCCTATCCGTCCTGTCTGTATAAGTGTCCTATCCCTCCTGTCTGTATAAGTGTCCTATCCGTCCTGTCTATGTAAGTGTCCTATCCGTCCTGTCTGTGTAAGTGTCCTATCCGTCCTGTCTGTGTAAGTGTCCTATCCAATTGTTACAGTATCCGCCATTTCTCAACCATTTCGTGATTGTTCCTGTCTTACCTCACTCTTACCAGACTTGTGTTGGGAATGTTGGGAATGTTCTAATTCTTATGTTCTAACTGTCCTATCCATCCTGTCTGTATAAGTGTCCGATCCGTCCTGTCTGTATAAGTGTCCTATCCGTCTGTATAAGTGTCCTATCCGTCTTGTCTGTATAAGTGTCCTATCCGTCCTGTCTATGTAAGTGTCCTATCCCTCCTGTCTGTGTAAGTGTCCTATCCCTCCTGTCTGTATAAGTGTCCTATCCGTCCTGTCTGTATACTGTAAGTGTCTTATCCGTCCTGTCTGTATACTGTAAGTGTCCTATCCGACCTGTCTGTGTAAGTGTCATATCCCTCCTGTCTATGTAAGTGTCCTATCCGTCCTGTCTGTGTAAGTGTTCTATCCGTCCTGTCTGTATAAGTGTCCTATCCGTCCTGTCTGTATAAGTGTCCTATCCGTCCTGTCTGTGTACTGTAAGTGTCCTATCCGTCTGTGTAAGTGTCATATCCCTCCTGTCTATATAAGTGTCCTATCTGTCCTATCTGCCAATTATGTATCAGCCATGCAGCCATTTTGTGATGGTTCCTGTCTTACCTCACTTTGACAGTGGCAAAGACACTGTCAAAGTGATGCCATGTATTTATACAGTATTTCACCGTATTGTCACGTGTCACGTGAGGCTTGACCAATCGGTGTGTCATATTTAGAAAGTGAAAACAATACTCTCCTGCGGAGAGTAATAATATGAATAATATTAATAACCCTATACACCCTCAGCAGTGCTTACTGCTGTAGTAGCTTACAGATAAGCTTGTGGAGTTACTGTTTGAATTTGGGTATGTCATTTCCGGTGAATAAAATAACAAACAGGCTAGTGAACAAAACACTAGGTCAAAATATACTAGGCCATATTAGTTGATGTGTTTGTATTTTAATTTCATTCGATTGTTGTTTTATTTATTGCAGCACAATCCAAAGGACCATCTGCATCTGTCTCAGGTGAGTGCTGTTTAAAGTTGTTTGACTCTAAATTGAGACATTTTATATAGTCTTAGACCTACTAGCGTTACTTGTTGTTGAATCCCATTTAAATAGTTTTCATTGTAGCTACCATCATAGTCTCCTTTGAATTTTCATACATTTATAAGTTGTTTTGATCAGTCAATGCATGTTTCTCATTAAGTGCTTCATATACTGACTGTGACCCTCTTGGTTCATGTTCAAAACAGGGTCATGTTATGTACATACATGTCCTAGAGAAAATATGACAGCCTATATCAACATTTTAACACAAACTAAACTGAGGGATGTAAAGTATTTCCATTTTTAAACATAGGATGCTCTGAAACAACGTTAATGTGTTCAAATAATGGTTCACCCACAACTACATTTTCATTCCTCTTAAGTTTCAGCGAAACACTTTGTCGACCAACACCGGTGTTTCCTGATAGAGAACGTGACCATGGTCAAACCCATCCTGGATCTGCTCCTTCATGAGGGGGTCATCACCCAAGAGGGCTACGATGATGTTCTGTCACAGAGCACCAATCAGAATAAGATGAGGCAACTCTATACACACCTGACATCCAGAAATGCCAAAGACATTTTCTACAAAGGTCTTGAGAAGCATGAAAAGTTTCTTCTCAAAGATCTGTAAGTAATTCTCATTTTAAATCAACATTAATAATAATAGCATTGTATTGGTACTACAGAATGTACCTTTCTGGGCAGTGATGCTTCCATGGTTATTAGTGTTACATGGTCACATGACCAAGAGCAATTATCACCTGTGCACCAATCCGTTTGTGAGTTTAGACATCAGCCTGAACAAGACACAGACATCAGTGCTGCTAGGTTACATTGTCATTTATCGTTTGATTTGTGCAGGATGGAAGGACGCCAAGAGCCGATGACAGAGGAGCAAGAGATTTATCTGAGGAGGAGGACACGTTGTTGTGTGACATTATGATATTAAGGAAATACTCACTTGTATCCTTAGGGATGTGCACGGCTAGTCGACTAGTCTAATCAAGGTTCGAGTTTCCAGATGATCTTTATTGTTCCATCTTGTGTACAGGTTGTTTCTAGATTAGAGGCTCTCAACCCATTACTTAAACTGCCGCCCCATTGATATTCAGCCTACTACCAAGTCTTTATTGACATTAACTAACATTATTTTATCTAAGGAAATTCTTTCAATATCATGTTATTTTATTTCCTCTAGGAATGTGGTGCCAGTATGAGCAGTCCCTTTTCACCATCATAATGTATGTTTATTGATGGGTCTTTGGGAAGAGAAATGTATTCCTTATCCCTACGAAAACCCCTTCCATTCAAAAATAGTTTTATGGAAGCGACATTGACATCATACTTTTCATTTTGAATGGGACTCAAGGCCGACTTGTTCATTTCATTATGTATATCAATTCCACATCTTCTTTTCTTTCTTTCACTGTCAAATATGAGTTCAATAAACTTAACTTTTGCTATTTACAAAGACACAGACAAGGATTCATGCACAACTATGTGTCGCAAACCCCTGAGTAGAAACACTCTTCTCATGTCCATCTGTGGTGGTAAATGATAATGATCTTTATTTACTTTCATGACCATTAAAAAATAAGATTGCAAAATATAAGTAAAGGTACATAAAAATGGAAAACATAAAGAAACAAAACAAATGAGCAGAAAAAAACGGTATATGTGTGAGATTAATCATTGCGATAAGCAAGGCAAAATACATGTCTTAAGATCACACTTAAATATATCTACTAATTCAGCCATTCTGAGACTGACTGGCAGGGTGTTCCAGAGTTTGGGGCATACAAACTAAATGTCTCTTGTTACTGACAGGTTGAACTTCTAAGCGTCCAGGGCCAGAGGATCTCAACGACCTACTAGGTTCATATGTTTTGATCATATCTGGTATGTATTTCGGGGCATAACAATGAAGTGATTTATAGACAAATAAAATAATCTTAAAATCTATTCTAGAAAGTACAGGTAGCCAATGCAGAGATGTGTGCTCTGCGCTTAGTCCTGGTAAGGACTCGTGCAGCATTCTGTATTACTTGTAATTTTGCAATTACTTTATTTTCACTTTATACTAGTTGTGTAATCATTTTTACATCATTGAAATGAGTCATTGCACACTTCCCTAGTATATGTATGTGATGCCTAATTACATAGATGTAAGTTATCTTATCCAGATGTATGTTGGTCTCACATATTGCATGTTATTTACTTGACCTCTCACTCTGTTGTCGGTTAACTTGGGTCCATGCACTAACTCAGATCATTAATGCTTTCATTGCTTTGTTTTCATTGCATGTTAAGTTCATACCATTATGATTATTCATATTCAATTTGTTGTGTGATCAGTATAAATGTTCAATAAATACATTCTGAAAGTCTGTCAGTGTTCCTCTGTATTCATGTTCAAAGTAAAATATGAGAGAGAGAAAGAAAGTCTGAGAGAGAGAGAGAGAGAGAGAGAGAGAGAGAGAGAGAGAGAGAGAGAGAGAGAGAGAGAGAGAGAGACTTTTTCTTGTGAAACCCAGCTCTCAGTGTCTTGGTGTTGATCAGCTTCCACAAGTGGTGGAGAATACAGGAAGCTGATCAACGGCAAGCAACATGTGAGCCCAAGTGAGCCCTGACATGTTAGATGAGTTAGTAGCTCTGCTTGAAAATGATCAAGTAAGTTTGGACATGTTGAAAATGTCTGAACCGGCCCGCCACCCTGTGGGAGAAGAGCGAAGTGGCAGAGACTGCGCCAGTAACCCAGAGGTCTTCCCCAACATACCTGAGGACACCGGTGCCACAAACCCGAACCCCAGTGCGAGGCCTAGACCCAACATGAGAGGCAGGTGGCGAGGGAACCGGAGGCCGAGACCAGCCACGAGGGCGAGGTGTTCTCCCAGCTGGAGGTGGAAGGCGGCACCACACCATTAGTGTTTGCCACCGCCCTGTGGAGGGACCCAAATCTGGAACATGCCAGGAGAAATGTGTCCGTCATTGACAATCAACACTGTGAGGGGGTGAGTAACCTGACATATCCTCACTTCACAGTATAAAATGGATTATTGTATTGAGTGAAATCGAACAATTATTGGTGCCTAAAGACTTTGTGTCCTGAGTTCTCTTCTTCTTCTTCTCTTCCCAGAGTAGACGAGCTGATCGAACGACTAGGCCCGGCTTGCTTCATCAGCACACTCGATCTCACCAAGGGATATTGGCAGGTCTCCCTGACGCCAAGGGCCCGCTCGAAGACTGCCTTCTCCACCCCGGACGGGCTGTTTCAATACACTGTCCTGCCATTTGAGGTCCAGGGCGCACAGGGCACATTTCAAAGGATGATGGACCGCATCCTCCGGCCCTTCCGCCTACATGCAGCAGCCTTCTTGGATAACATCATCATCCACAGGCTGTACTGGGAGCACTCAGGCAAGCGGGGCTGACGGCGAATCCAAAGAAGTGCAGGTTGGGGCTCCAGGAGACTATCTGGGCTATACAGTACCGTAGGACGAGGGTGTGCCAAACCACAGACGAGAAAGGTGGAAATGATTTGGATTGATATTGTCACACTTTTTATAATTGATTAAATCAATAGTTCCAGTTCAGGAACTTCATGAAGGTCATGTGCATCGTTGCCCTTCAGTTTGGCCTTCTGCCCCTCAATGAGGTCACAGTGGCCATCATGCCCCACCCACACTGCCCCAGCTGATTTCACCATTTCTCCTCTACCTCTTTCTTGTCAACATGTTTTTTAGAAACCAGTGTCTTTTGTTGAGATTCTGAATTCTTAACTCCCTCCACCTGCAAACCATCCCAATGATTGTGACTGTTGCAGGGCTGAGGGTGGATGAACGTCTGACTCAGGAGTTTGTATAATTTGTGCCCTCAAAAAAATGGACAACACCAAATACCCACTGGCCTTGCCCTTAAAAAGATGACATTCCAGGCTTGATCAGTTTAACAGATTAACTGTTGCATCCCACGCTTATGGTGTTTCTATTATTGACCTTTATATATTTTTTCTTTAAAAAAGTATAAATAAAAGAAAGCACAGTAACACCACTTCAAGAGAGAAGCAGGTTGGAGAGAGACAGACTAGTTTATAACATGTAATGTTTTATAGTAGCTAGATTACCCAGAAACACCACACAAGTCATTAATCTGGTCCAGTAAGATAATAGCAGCTCCCCTTGTGTTTTTTGCCTGAACTCACACTCTTCTCCTGTGCCTCAGGAAACATTATGCACCTGCTCTGCTGACTGTTTGCTGCAGTGGCGTCAGTTCAGCGAAAGCTAGGGTATGGCAGCTCATGCACGCGCGCGCAGCGCGCGTGCATGAGCCCCCCGTGCGCGCGCGCGAAATTTTTGTGCGGTTCTGGGCGGATTGGGTTCGCTTTTTTCCAGTTTTTGGTTACTTTATTTCGGTTTTAGGGTTAGGATTCGGGTTAGGTTAGGGTTATGCTATTTAATTCTTATTTTTGCCTGATTTTACCGATTTATTATCAAAAAGATTAAACACAATTAAATTTGCAAAAAGTGGGGGGTATGAAATCTTCTCTGTAATAGGAGTATGATAATAATACTTTGGATCTGATGGATAGGGTTCTGTGCAGACTGCAGTCCATTTAGAAACACTTTGGACGGGACCCTACCTGCTCGTAGTATCACTGTTGCCTGGTCCATTGCTCCTAACATTATCAGAATGGCAGCTGCTAGATCCTCTGATCTCTGATGACCATAACATTCTCCTCTTCAATACCTTCGGTTTTGGTCAAATTACCCCCCAACCAGGAGGCACCAGGAGGTTGTTTGTTTATAATTATTCACAACGTGGTCGTTAGTTTGAGTCGTGGCGGCCGGCGGGGGTTTATCACTTTTCTTTTTCTTTTTCCTCGGTAGCTTTCACTGTTTTAAAATACTTGCTTAAATATGCACACTTTGCATCTAGCACAGATTTATAGCACATGTATCCTCTTATATGTTGTTGAGCTCCTGATTATTTTCTTTCCGACTTGTATTCCACCGGCGACACGTGATTTAATTCACTGCTTGTTCACAAGAACGCCTCGTCCAAAAGCACTCGCCCCAAAAGCCAAAACACACTCGCCCGGGTATATCTGGCGGCCTCGGTCGGCGAAAAACATAGGGGCGAGTGTGTTTTGGGGCGAGTGTTTTCATTCTCCTCTCGTGTCTCGACACACACACACACACACACACACACACACACACACACACACACACACGGCCTGCCCCTTGATGACAGGCTCCGCTGCTCCTCCGATGCGCACAGCCAGTTAGTTGATAAAATCAAGATTTCAAACGCAAAGTAGGCCTACATTTTATTTTTTTACCCCTGGAGCCAGGGTATGGCAGCTGCAATAGCCTGCCATACCCAATTGACGCCCCTGGTTTGCTGCATGCCTGTTTGCTGGCTACATGTTTGCTGCCTGCATGTTTGCTGCATGTTTTATGGCTGCCTGCATGTGTTGGCTGCCTGTTTGCTGGCTGCATGTTTAGTGCATGCCTGTTTGCTGGCTGCATGTTTGCTGCATGCCTGTTTGCTGCATGTTTTCAGGCTGCCTGTTTGCTGCCTGCATGTTTGCTGGCCATTTGTTTGCTGCCTGCATGTTTGTTGGCCATCTGTTTTCTGCCTGCATGTTTGCTGGCTGCCTGTTTTCTGCCTGCCTGTTTGCTGGCTACATGTTTGCTGGCATCATATTCGCTGGCTACATGCTGGCTACATGTTTGCTGGCTTCATATTCGCGGGGTGCTCCTTCCATTCCGACATCTCGCCACTCCGACTAGTGGCTTCCGCGTGCGGTTAGGGTTAGGGTTAGGTATAGGGTTCGTTAACGTCGGAAAGGCGACATGTCGGAAAGGCGACATGCACCCCATATTCGCTGGCTACATGTTTGCTGGCTACATGTTTGCTGGCTTCATATTCGCTGGCTACATGTTTGCTGGCTACATGTTTGCTGGCTTCATATTCGCTGGCTACATGTTTGCTGGCTACATGTTTGCTGGCTACATGTTTGCTGGCTTCATATTCGCTGGCTACATGTTTGCAGGCTACATATTCGCTGGCTACATGTTTGCTGGCTTCATATCCGCTGGCTACATGTTTGCTGGCTACATGTTTGCTGGCTTCATATTCGCTGGCTACATGTTTGCTGGCTACATGTTTGCTGGCTCCATATTCGCTGGCTACATGTTTGCTGGCTACATGTTTGCTGGCTTCATATTCGCTGGCTACATGTTTGCTGGCTACATGTTGGCTGGCTTCATATTCGCTGGCTACATGTTTGCTGGCTACATGTTTGCTGGCTTCATATTCGCTGGCTACATATTCGCTGGCTACATGTTTGCTGGCTGCCTGCTTGCGGTCGCCACTCACCTCATCCTCACCTCATGTCACCTATACTGTACTGTACCCCAGTCCACACTGCCCCCTCACAAGTGTGAATTAAAACATTTTGACCTTTTACTACTTGTGTTCCTGTCTGCATTCAGGTCTGCCAGTTTTGCGTGACAATAAACTGTTCTTGTTTTCTTTTTCAGAGCAAACTCTGGAGATACAGATGATTTTGTGACAAATTTGATTTGGATTGCAATTTACAATACAATAGACAATACATAATATTTGGCTAAATGGGTAGCTTAAGCCATTAAAACCGGGAACACATCTGTGTAACCTCTTAAACCATAATTGTATACTTTGGCTATTGACAAATAACAGATATACAAGCTCATGCCGCACTATGAGCTTAGATGTATGTATGTATGTATGTATGTATGTATGTATGTATGTATGTATGTATGTATGTATGTATGTATGTGTGTATGTGTGTGTGTGTGTGTGTGTATATATATATATATATATATATTAAGGCCGGGCCGTTAACGCCGTTAACGGGCTAAGTTAACGCGGACTCTTATCGTGCGATAAAAAAAAATTACCGCCGTTAATCTATTCTCAAAGTTGGGTCTGGACTGGGAGCCAAAACATTAGCTGATGTAGCTGGGCGAATTACTCTGTGTCTGTGTGTGACTGCAATGCGTGTGTGTGTGTGTGTGTGTGTGTGTGTGTGTGTGTGTGTGTGTGTGTGTGTGTGTGTGTGTGTGTGTGTGTGGGGGGGGGGGGGGGGGGGGTAGGTGTCGGGTTTGACATGGTGTACAGGCGTGCGCACTGCCTCTCATTCATTTCACTCAGACAGAGAGAGGCTGCGTGTCGGTGCGAGCGTGTTGCTCCACTCGTTAATTCATTTGCTTCAGGTCTGTAAGCCCAGCGAAGCTTATTAAAGTGGTCATTGGACAAAAGCAGAGCCTCCGCTACCGTGTTGATGAACAAACATAGCAGTAGTTGGGCGCTGTTTGGTAATACTTGTTGCTAGAGCATGCTAATGAGTGCTACATGCTAACAACAACAAACACATGTATGCTATTAAGCGTGCGGGTGCACACGCACACACACACACACACACACACACACACACACACACACACACACACACACACACACACACACACACACAGTGTAGGACAGTGGTTCTAAAAGTGGGTCCTTATATGGGTCTGTAACTCGGGAGTGTACAAACCAAATGGACCCTTATGGGTCTGTAAATTCAGTATCCAAATGGAACCAATTGTTCACAATTTTCAATGATAGGCCTACTGGAGAAACTTTTCAATAGCAGACTAGATTCTTTTTTGGGAAATTTTAATGTAGCCTACTCTCAGAGAGTCGAATATGGTTTTAGAACTAACAGATCAACATCTCAGGCATTGATGGAATCCATTGAAAGAATCACAGTTGCAATTGGAATATTAATTTACCCCAAAAAAGCTATTGACACTATCTATCACACCATATTAATAAACAAACTGGAGAAAATTGGTATTAGAGGCATTGCAGTAGACTGGATTAAAACAAAGTTATTTGGACAGACGTCAACAGTTTGTGAAGCTAGGCAAATACAGCTCAAATCATTTGGGCGTCTCCCAGGGGTCAGTATTGGGGCCCAAACTTTTTATTCAATTATTCAATATCAATGATATTTGCCAAGTTTCTTTCTAAGCTGCTGTCACTGGTACTTTTTGCAGTTGACACATATGTTTTTTGCTCTGGGGATTATCCAGATGATAATATAAAATCATTTGGAATAAACAGGGATTGCTTTTTCAAATGCAGTGTTTACACATGTTTTTCAGACTGGATAAAACTGTTTTTTTTATCGATCATATCGACATCGGTTATATCGGTTATCGGTCATAACAGCAATATATCATATCGGATATCGATATCGGCCAAAATCCCATCGGTGCATCCCTAGAACACACATATTTTGAATGCCTTCGGCAGACTTCAAATGAGCCATTTTAATCTAGATTAATCTAGATTAACTCCAGGATTGCAGATAGATTAATCTAGATTAAAAAAATTAATCTATGCCCACCTCTAATATATATATGTATATATATATATATATATATATATATATATATATATATATATATATATATATATATATATATATATATATATATATATATATATTTTATTTATTTTTTTATATATATTTTTTTTTAAGCAAACATTTTTAACTCAAATCTTTGCTTCTGGGGGTCCCTGGAACAATATATTTTAGCTGAGGCGATGATTGACAGGCAAAATCCCTCAACAGCGACACCCACAGGCAAAGATTTCTTTTTTCATTGCAGTTGAAAAGGCTTTAGAAATGTGAGAAAAAAACACCTGCAATGGCTAACTGGAGTGGAATTTTCAGTTAAAACCTTTTATACACGTTTGAAGGACCATGACAAACACTTTTAATGGGTTGTAAAACTGAATGTCATGAAAGCTTTAATATCAGGTATCAACTTGTATCTGACTTCAATGACTCCCTACCTGTTCTGCGGAATCTCTCTCTCTCTCTCTCTCTCTCTCTCTCTCTCTCTCTCTCTCTCTCTCTCTCTCTCTCTCTCTCTCTCTCTCTCTCTCTCTCTCTCGCTCCACCCCTCATGCCACTGTTTCTGAACATGGAAATGAATCTTGTATTTCACGCAGTGTGACTACAGTTAGCTACAAAACAACTTAGGCCGAAGATCAATCTACTGACAATTACTTGGACAAACAGGATTCATTGACAGGTAAGGACTGTACCAGAAAAAAACAAACAGTAGAACTGTATGACTGTACATTATGCTAGTATAAGATGATGCTGATGAATCTTTTTAAAAAGTCTTCATACAAATGTAGCCTATTAAGTGAAAGTATCAATACTGCATTGTAGAAATACTCTGTTAAAAGTCCGGAATTCAAAATGTCCTTGATTAAAGTACAAAAGTACTACCCATTTCACAAAGTTTTCAAATGTATAAAACTAGAGGGTCGGGGCGCTGCGTGCCCCTCCCCCCTATCCGCTGCGCGGTGCTTTGTGTTTGTTGGTCTCTATAATATATAAAGCCATAATAGGAGATGTTCCCAATGGAGCTATGCCCAAATATGGAGTGTGTTGTCTGACCTCACTTGGGTCTCGTTGGGCGGTGGTCGGCGATGACGCTAAGGAACAACATGGCCGACTGTAATGTTGTGAGTTTGTGTTGGCCGCAATTAATTATGCTGCGAGGGGTCAGATGTGTGCTGAGCAGTATGAAGTGGCCTACAGACTGCGCGTAGTAATTCTGCACGTTGTGGCGTGTCTTGTTAGTGACATTGATATGTTGTTTTTGTGTTTAGTCCCACACAGTGGCAGTTTTTTTTGGGGGGTTTTGGGTTTAGAAATGTATTATAGGATGCATAAAAATCTTTTGAAAATAGCTGATCTACATGTCTACATATACGTCATGATCTACATGTTCACAATGCGTCGCATTGTGAACAGTTTGTAGATCAGCTATTTTAAAATGGCCAATAGGGCTGAAGTGGTTTTGTATTAATAATCAAAATCTACAAAGTAACTAGTTTTCAAATAACTGTAGTGGAGTAAAAGTACAATATTTGCCTCTGAGGTATAGTGGAGTAAGTGGAGTGAACGTTGCGTACCGTTGCCCGGAACGGATCACCGTACTGTACCCCGGGACCGCCTGGGGAGGTAGTCTCAGATCCGCATCATACGTACTCGGGTACGGAACCATGCAATGTGAATCCATCCGTACCAATAGAAGGAAGTGGACTGTTAACCATATATGCTTATATATTTTTTATAATGACACATTATTTTACCTGGGTTGTACATTCTCATAGATCTACTTGAATGTTGACAAGAAATAATTATCCCGCTAGTGTTTGAGTAGCGCAAGCCGTGAATGAACATAAACAAAAAACACTGCTGCTAGGATGAATATACCAAGGATTAGACCGTGACGTCAATGCTAAAATACCAAGGATGCGTCACTGACATCACTGTCATGATAATTACAGACAAGGTTACATTGCAAGGTTACAAAGACCCAGTCTGAATCCACCCTTAAGTACAGTACTTGAGTACATCACTTAGTTACTTTACACCACTGTCTACAGGTACTGCTGAGGTTAGAGCAACAAGGCAGATGCACTGACAGTGAGGCCTTGAGGTTTTTGAGGCAGACCTGAGTGAACTGCCGTCTGAGTTGCATATGGATGGGCCAAGTTATTTATTTAAAAATTGCATTATTGTACTTGCATATTGATATGAAACATACTTTGGGATCATAAACGTCGACATGATTCAACGTAGCTAACTCAACTTTTCAGATTAGCTTGACAAGATCAACCAATGCGAGTCGATGGGAATATGCATCACTGTGAGTGACGCGGTCCCTGGGTGAAACGCCTGTTATTTTACCCATTTAAACCGGGAAAGCATCTGTGTCATTTTAGATTTTAGCATAGAGATATATGTAGCAACATATATCTACAAGCTCACAGCGCGTCACTTCGTGCCACGCTGCGAGCTTCTACATCTGCTATTTTTTTAAGATTTTGAAAATATTGAAAATGTTTGCATTTTTTTTTCTTTTTTACGAATCTTCCCCTCTGGGGTTCCCTGGCAGAAAACATTTTCAGATGGAGGTCCACGGCCAAATACATATCATTTTAGCATGAACAAGTTTGAGAACCACTGATTTAGAAGGCATTTATAGAATGGGCCTCACGTCTTAATGGGTTAAGTCACACCTGGTGGTAGATCTGAGTTGAAATGGTTTCAGAGTGATCTGTACAGTGATTACATTCCGCCACGTTTATGCTTCCATGGAAGTGAAGTAAAAGACAGTGAGGAATGTGCTCTGACTAATGACTGTCACATACTGTAACAGTTTTATTAGTTATGTTTATGGTTTATGTACTTATTTTATTACCGTTAACTAACGTTGGCTGGTGCAATCAAGTGAACTGAACAACCATGTTGATGGTTATGAATATGCTCCGTTGTACAACAACACTTTGCGGATGCGACAATTGTGGGCTTGTAGATCGGCTATTTTAAACATTTGACACTGTTGTACGACTAAGTATAGCTTTGAGACACAGGCCCTATGTTACAAGCAAATGTGTCATAATATTATAATATTATGAATATAATCATATTAAATACTGTCGTTTCTACACCCCAGGCCGAGGGGAACTCCTATCCTAACAAGTAGGCCTACTTGGAATTGTAGGAGTTGAGGCATTACATTTAGTTTGACTCTGAAAATAGCCGATCTACAAGCTCACAATGCCTCACAACCCGAGGCGTTGTGAGCTTGTATATCAGCTATTTTCACAATTGTTCTTATATTATTTGAGAATTAGGCCAATGATTGACCAGTTATTATAGTATAGTAAGTCAAATAAAAATACGCAGCAATGAACAAAAACAATTGTTTTTAATTTGACTTCAATTTCTGACGTTGTAAAAGAGAGCAAATAAGATGATGTTATGAATGAGATATTTATGAGAATAGAACATTTGAATTAGATTATTTTACAATGTGTGTATATACTGACATTGTTGTTATTAAAATAAAACTCTATACTGATATTGTTGTCAGACTCATGAACATAGTGTGAGATTATGGATGGTGGTGGAATGAGCAGAGTGAGAATCATATCTTATTGCTTGAGCCCCCAACATGTCTGTGCATGGTCCTGTGTAGACCACTGGTTCTCCAACTTTTCAATCTAAAAGACCCCCAGTTTGGTTTGGATTAGTCAACAGACCCCCATAACTCTGAGAGTGTACAAATGGAACAAAATGGACCCGTAAAGTTTCCATGTGTACACTCTCAAGAGTTACAGACCTGTAAGGGTGCATTTGGTTCCTATCTAACAACAATTTAAGATGGAGATCTTAGGGGATGGTCTTTAGTTTGAATTTATTTGATAGACTGACTGATCAGCTGGTTGATGGGTTTCATACTTTATTAGTATTTATGTATGACAATAACAAACATGAGGGCTGCTGTAATTTAAATTCTCAGGCTGATATATTTTACAGTCCACCCCTGCACTCAATAATATTTTTTCCGCTCTGTATTTTGTAATCCATTGTGAACAATTTGTCAATTAGCACAAATGCTGCTCCGGTGTATAACCACAGCAATGCAGTAATCATCACACTGAGGAAGGCCTTGGGCCAGAAAAAAAGTTCTGATCAGCCCCTTATAAAAGCAGCTTCTTATAGGGTTTAATGTGAAAAGGCAAAAGTGCCTGTTATTCTTCATTGTTATTTATTTTAAAGGTGCATAAGGCCGACACATACTTCACTTTTAGTGCCGAATTGGTTCAGCTCGGTCCAGACTACAATTACAGCAATGTCATAATACATTATTATAATGGATTATTACAATAACGCTTGAAATATATCATCTTATAAGGTATGTAATTGTTTTATTAATGTGACCAATATACAGTGCAGACAATTTTCTGAGATAAAGTAGACAGCCAAGTGCCTATTCCTGAAGGCAGCCAAGTGCCTGTTCATGAATGACCCTAAATAATTATGTACATAGATTTAGCACTTGTATAGAAGTTACAAAGGTGGGTGAGAGTGTATTTTAACAGACTGTTGGCTTTGCAGAAGACAGTGTTACTTGAGAACAGGAGGAGACACAGTTCTACCTACTAAACTAGTTTTTTTTGTTTGGCAAGCTACTGTAGGTGTTTTCCAGTGAAGAACTCTTACAACATTACTGTGATACAGTTGCGTGGAATTGTGTAGGGTATGCCAAGAAGGAAGCTTGAGAGTAAAGACAGATGAGTGATTAGATAATGAAGTGCATGGCAGGAATTGTTTTGTATTTAATGTTGCATCCTGACAGTAAGCAGCCATTCAAGAGAGAGGGACAGAGAGTTTATGTTGTTTCTGTCGTTGACCTCATTCTTGTCTTACTTACTTGGTTCAGCGGCTATTCAAAAGGAAGGGTCTCAGCAGTGTTGTCAAACTGGTGTTTCGATTTGATTTTTGATTTTAGAAAATGCCATTTAATACTACTTCTGAATGGAAAAAAAAAACGAGAGAAAAAAAAAGACAGCTGCGCCAAAAGCTTCTGTTATCTGATTTCCCCCAACGCCGCCTTGCCGCTGACTGTACCTGACTGTGAAGGTATAGTCGCCAAACTTGTTCTGTGACAACAATACTGCCCTGCCAAGCCAAAGTGCAGTAACTACGTTTTTGGACACACCGACTTTTTTGTGTATCCCAAAGGTCAAATTAACCTTTGTGATTTTGGGGGATAAACAATTACCTCAAGAACAGATGTAAAATTATTATAATATCACTTACATGCCGATATTTCATTTGGCTGAACAGTTGAAACACCTTTAAAGCCATTTTCAGTGATTCTTTTTTTGTAGTTACTGCACTTTGGCTTGGCAGGGCAGAATAGCCAAGGCACTGGACATGGTCATAAAATTACATTACATTACAGTCATTTAGCAGATGCTTTTATCCAAAGCGACTTACAATAAGTGCATTCAACATAGGTAGGGAACAAAACTACTAATCACCAGAAGTATTAAGTGCATTCTCTTCTAAAACAAGCAACTAACAGTATACCTAGCGCTAAGGTAAAAGTGCAATATATCAGCTACCTACTTTCATAAAGAGATGAGACAAAATAGGAAAATAAAATGAGCAAGAGCTAAAACAAATAAGTGTATCGGTCATTAGCACCGTGGCCTCTCTCACTGAATGAAAGGAAGGGATTGCGTTGCGACTAGCGTTGCCATGTCTTCTATATTTAAGCTATCTGTTTTTCTGTAAAGTTGCTTGTAAATATTGTCTGTTGCAGGCTGCTTTTTATTTGATGAGAGCTTGTAGATCGGCTATTTTCAAATACTCCTAAATGTTTAAAGTGCTCATGTGGCCTATTAACCTCGCATCACCAGTCTTTCCACCTCAGAGGAAAGCCTGGTATTCGTTATTAATGGCCCGTGTGATCCGGTCTAGGCCGCGCCTACTGGGGGAAAAAAAAAAGCAATTCCACTTTCCGGAAGTTGCGGTTCCGGTTTGGCGGAGCCACTATGTTTTGTTTCCCCCTGTTTGTTTCCCCAATCCCTATTTAAATGGCATACAATTTTTCCGTGGGATAACAAAGGTAGACAGACGCTAAATAGTGTCCGGAAAGTACACTCACATTTATATTTAAAAAATAAGCTAAACTACGCCGCAACAAGGATTTGATTAGGTAGGCCCTATTACAATGCCCTTGATCCCGGCCGTAGTTATTTTGGGGTGAAGTCTTTCCGGATTCGTGGTTCCGGCCTAAGGGGCCAGCCTGACATATTTACATTGAAGCTAATACGGAAGAGAGACAGTTCATATGAATGGCCTGTATGGCGCTGTTTTACCCCTGCAGCAGAGCCTTCTATTAGAGAGTTGCGCCAATGAGAAGAAAACAGCGTCGGTCACGTGGTTCATGTACAGTTGCTGGAAATAGTGACAAGGAGCCGTCGACTTCAATGCGTTCCATGAACTTCCGGTTTAGGGATTTGTCACTATTCGCCAATGTATGTGTATGTAGAAGACCTGGCCCGAAGAAGTGAACGGAGTTGGCGTAACTCTCTAATAGATGGCACTGCCCTGCAGGTGTCAGAAAGAATATTCTCTCATTGTAAGTGGATGGGTTTTTGGTGAACTTTAGACTAGATTTTCTTACCTTAATACAAATTGTCATAAATACTATATACTTCCAGTCGCTAGTTTAAAGTCTCCTTTCAATCATCATGATATGCGTTTTGCTAAATTATGGTCCCATTTATTTTAAAATTGACGATAAAGTAGGCTGGTGGGAATAACGTGTTCCTTCCACGCGCTACGTCCTACCGGGGAAACTCCTCCCTGTCAGGTGATAAGAAGGTCAGTTGGCTCTCATGCATTGAAGGAGGCATGAGCTCGGCTCTGGGCTCCCTAGGCTGGCAGAGGGAGTGTAGCGCCCAGGATTACTTAGATAATTGGCACCGGGTGAAAAAGGGTTACAAAATCGTGGGATAAAAAATATATATAAAAATATATATAAAAAACTAGAAAAAGTGCTCCTCGGAGCACAGGTCTCCGCCAGGTCAGGTAGGTTATTGTGGCCTTCTGGTGGCGTTATGATAAGCCAATTTGAAAAGCGTTCCATTTCTTCTTAGGCCCTTCTTAGGCCTAAAATGTGTTTTGCAAAAATCGGTCTCCTGGTGGCACTATAACAGGCCAATCTAAAAAATCTATGAAGTAACATATTTCCCATATAAGTGTCATACGCACACATCAGGTGTAATATACAGTCCTTATTATTGGACTTTGATTGACTTTTCACAGGAGGGAAAAAAAACGATGCTCCTGTAGAGTTGGCCAGAGCTGTGTTGGGAGATCAAAGAGAGTGAACTCTATATTTGAGGTCACCATATTAAGTGGTAAATTAAACGGTAAATCTGGCATGTTTTCATATAAAATCGGTCTTTTTACGCACATCCTACAAACCACAATTACATTTACTGAATTGTGTTAATTAGTCTAATATAACATTTTAATGACCTAAAAAAAAAGAACTGAGATCACAGCTGGGCTGGCCAGCCAGCTGCCACAAGTCAATCGACACTGCTTACACTATTCAGCTGTCCGATACCAAATATAGCAAGTATATTTCACATTTATGTTTTGACGACATAAACATGACTGCTTGGTGGTAATACACTTTCATGCTTTGGAGGATGATCCAATGTGCGGACTCTATTTCTCATTGATGTTTGCTTATTGCCGGTATCAGCTGAGAACCCGGGAGACCCCTGGGAGATGGAATGTTGAGGTGGAGCGCCACACCTATCATCACATTTTGGATGTGCTTGTTTTTCTACTTGTGTACAACTTACAACAATAATTTCCTTTTCAGGTTCTGTGCTACATGTAACAAAAACAAAGTTTATGAATGACTTTCTAATGACCGGGACATCGTCAGAGGCGTAGCCAAAAAGGCTCCTTAAAATGAATGTTTCACAGTATGACCTTAAAGGAATGCAGTGTCCTAACTAGTTTAATGCTGTGTCCTGACAGTCAGCAGCCATTCAAGAGAGAGGGACAGATTCTGGCGTTGCTAGGGTTGACCTGTATAAAGACTAGGTAATAACATACGTATCATGTTTTAAGTTATTCATGTCGTGTTTTGATTGTTGACCTGCAACATTCTTTTCTCCCTTTCAGAATACAAAGACGGCCCAGAAACACCAGGAGTAATCAGATCCAGTCAGAACCTCCAGTCACAGAACCACGGTAAATGTTTTCATCCATGCAGGCAATGCTAGAGCCACATCATACTCTTTATTCATTGCAGGGGTGTTTTTAAGTGTAAATAATTTGTGTCTGAAGAACAAAAACAAGTTGCGTTCTTATGTGCATGCAACAATACAGACCACCTTGAACCTTGAGATCCACCCTGTTTTTTTTGCTTAGCTTAGCAGTAAACACAATGCAAATGGCAACATGCAGTTATAAATAATAAACACAAACAGCTTCTGACTAATGCTGCAGCATGTTTTAATACGTATTTGGATAATTAGTGTAATTCTCTAATTAAAGTAATAACAATTATCAGTCAATTAGAGTCATATTCCTTGTTAAGACCTGGTTAAAACTTTTGGCATTCATTTCAGCAAATGGAAGGAGAGGAGCACTGGGTTGAACCTCAACTCATTAGAAGCCGTGAGTATCTATCTATCTATCTATCTATCTATCTATCTATCTATCTATCTATCTGTTTTTCTCAGTGAATCACATTATTTATGTGTACTGTCTTGTTTTCTCATCAGATTTCCATCATCTCACACTGGACCCAAACACGGCAAAGGAAGGACTCTCTCTGTCTGAGAACAACAGAAAGGTGACACGGCTGGAACAGGAACTGTCATATCCTGATCATGTTGACAGATTTCTCACATATTACCAGGTTCTGTGTACAGAGGGTCTGACTGGACAATGTTACTGGGAGGTAGAGTGGAGTGGAATGGTTAATGTAGCAGTTACTAACATAGGAATCAACAGGAAAGGATATGGTGCAGACTGTCGGTTTGGAAATGACAAGTCCTGGGCTCTGGAATGTTCAGATAATTGCCAAGGTGACGCTTACAGAGTCAGACACAATTGCGAGTCCACAGACCTCCCTGTCCGTCCCTCTGAATCCAACAGAGTAGGAGTGTATCTGGACTGGCCTGCTGGGATTCTGTCCTTTTACAGAGTGTCCTCTGACACACTAACACACCTGTACACCTTCTCGACCACATTCAGTGAACCCCTCTACCCTGGATTCTGGTTGTACCGTGGCTCCTCAGTGTCTCTGTGTAAGATAAAGTAAGTAGAATGGAGGAATACACACACGCGCGCGCGCGCACACACACACACACACACACACACACACACACACACACACACACACACACACACACACACACACACTCGCACGCACGCACACACGCACATAGTTATGCAGTTAAGTCCATTTTCTGAATGAATGAATAAATGTATTTGGGGATTAAAGGAAAGAGCACATCCACACTTCAACATATAGCAAACACAATATCATATAAAATATAACATATAAATAAAATAACATATAAAAACACAATAAAGACGTAAGGCGTGTTTCCTTTGTGGTCCAGAAACACAGAACAGTCACACCATTAAAAAGACAACTACATAATAACAAACTATGACACAAGTATCAGCATCAGGCAGCAGCATTACTGTTAAGCCTAACCTTAACCCTAAACCTAACCTCACAAAAACAATGCCTAAACTTAATCTTAAATCCTAATTCTAACCCCTAAACCTAACCATAAACCTAAACGTTGAAATGCAACGTACCTAGAATTTAACGTTTTTGTGGTCCAGAAATGTTGTCATTGAACGTTTCTGGAGAAATGTACAGTGACAACGTTTCCTCTGGCGATTGGGTTGTTGGGAACAATGCAAATAACATACTGTACGTTTAGTCTTGTCAGCTTGTGACTACTTAGAGACAATTGAAACTTATCAAAAGTGGTCTGCAGGTTTGCAGTGGCCAATTCAATAGATGGGGCAATACTATATAAATTGGGTCGTCCACATAGCAGTGGACATCACAGTGCAGGGAGGGGAGTGCAATAGCGTTATATGTACAGTACAGTGTAAATAAAAGAGGACCTAAAATGGATCCCTGTGGGACACCTTTATCAATTAGAAGAGAGCGGGATCTAGCACCCTCAGCAACAACTGCTTGTGTTCTCTCTGACAGATCATTTGAAAACCAGCTGACATGCTTCTTGCTTTTAATTTATAACATCTCTGTTTCTCATTCTGTCACACAACCCCTCTCTCTGTGTGTGTGTGTGTGTGTGTGTATGTGCACGTGTGCGCGCGCGTGTGTGTGTGTGTGTGTGTGTGTGTGTGCATGTGCGTGTGCGTGTGCGTGTGTGTGTGTGTGTGTGTGTGTGTGTGTGTGTGTGTGTGTGTGTGTGTGTGTGTGTGTGTGAGTGTGTGTGTGTGTATGTGTGTGTGAGAGTGTTTCTAGACTCTCCTCTGAGGTGGATCAGTCAAACATGGGCATTGTGAGTAAAAGCAGCTCCTCAGAATAATCACACAGACTGAACATCAGGAAAGTTACTGATTGTTTGTTTGTCTTCCTCTCTTCCTCACTGCCTTCTGTCTTTCAGAGCAGTTTTATACCCACCGTGAACACAGAACACACAGCCAATGAATACAGGTAACTCATCATAAACAGCTTCATTGGTACAGTACAATCTTAGTCTTTAAGCCCATCAGCTAATTACTCACCACAGCTGAGTCTTCCTGTTTACAGTAACATGTTTCTATTGAACAACCAACTGGGATAGAGTAATATCTGAGGTGTCAGCTTTGAACCGGTGCTCCATGTACTGTAGCAGAGCACATGACAAGTGAGACTAGTAAACACAACAACACTGCTCTCACAGCAGCATGTAGGCTTCAAACTTGTTACTTTAAAAATGTTAAAATACATAAATCTGAATAGGATACACTGTTTGTCTGCGTTTCACTACAAAGGATTCCAACACTGGGACACACGTGCACAAGCTAATCTCAGGCACCACTGCACCGATTGACATTAAACTGTGCACACACACTCCCAGTAGGCCTAGGAAGAACAAATCAGGTTCATGGTGGCAATATAAAAGGCCACTTCACATCAAATGTGTAAAGTTGCTACAAAGTTTCTATAAACTGTTGAAATTAAATGTTCAATTTTGTAATTTTCACTAGATGACTGCACATCCCTAGTTAGGCAACCAGGCCTTAGCAAAGATCTGTGCGGAGCGCACTTTTATAGTTGTATTTTATTTTATCGTATTTATGTATTTCATTTAAGAGTGTGTGTGTGTGTGTGTGTGTGTGTGTGTGCGTGCGTGCGTGCGTGCGTGCGTGCGTGCGTGCGTGCGTGCGTGTGCGCTTCAACATTCGCGGAGCAGGGCTGATCCAGTGCGATCAATCAGGGTTGGTGTTTGGAACGACAGGAGAAGGAGAAGTCCTCTACAGGACTGTTCAGTGGGAGAAAGAAAAGCTCCAATCAACAGGAAAGACTTCTGTAGGACCTCTGTTTAGCATTAAGTGTCCTCAGGAGTCTATCAGCCAGCTGCGCCTGCCACACTGCTATATCACACCTGGTGAGGAGCTGTTTTATGATTCTGGGCAGCAATGAGCAGGTTACTGCCTTGCATGGTTTCCTCCACCACCAGTGTGTGAATGGGTGAATGTAACACAAATTCTAAGGCACTTTAGTTAAAGGCACCATAGAAAGCAAAACTTTATTTTTTCACACAACACAGTATAACAGTCAATAATATGTTGAAATCCAATGTGGGCGGTTGTATTTGATCAGAGCCTCTGAACACAGAGTCATGGATACTGTTGCCTACGTCTTCCTGTTGAACTCAATTGTCGTCGCTGTCCGGCGGGAACCAACCAACTCCATTTTCAGCTTCTTATTTTTTCACAAATCAACGCTATTGAACACCCTTTACGTCTGTGTAAAAAAAAAAAGATTAACCAATAAAAAGTATTAAAAAGCGCTTCTGACAAAACCTCCCAACTCCATTGGATCCTCAAACTGTCCGTCAAACCAACCATCTCCACCCCCTCTCCAGTGCACTGCTGCGTGCCTCAGTGAGTGCACACAGAGGAGCTCTGCTGCGTGCGGAAGATAAACAAACTTTAACGAGGCAGGGTTTTCCCCCCGTAGTCTGTTAAAACTATGCAGTGTACCTGTTTATATGAAAACAAGTAATTATATTTCTAAAATCTATGAAGTGTTTAATGAGGAGAGCAATGTGACAAGAAATTAGTTCATAGCATTTCTCTCGCTAGTTCCACTGAAACTCCAACTCCGTGAAACCCTCTTTGCAGAGGTTATTGTAATATTCAAAGTCCTGTTTATTATTGTAGGCCTATATAATAAGTGTCATGAAGCATCAGGGCATTATTTCTCACGTTGTGATGCATTGTGAGCTTGGAGATTCATTGTCAATTTAGCCCCATTTGGAACCTCTCCCTTCCGTAGCGATTGGAGCTATAGACGCCTTAACAGACGACGTCACACTGGTATGAAACAGTATGCGCGCGCAGGTCGGCAGCAAAAGAACCCCACCTCTCATAAGATGCAATGTAAAAGTGGTCACAGTCTCACGTGTAAAAATGCATCCCATCAAACTTTCAGATGCTGTTTTTCTCCCAGTGTGGAGGAAGAATGCTTAGGATTTTTACTGTGATCTCTCGCTCTTGAAATATATAATCCTTGGTTTCTGTTGTGTGTAAACAATAATAACTATTCAAAGCAGTTGTCCTCAAAACTCCACCTCCAGTGGCTGTCATAAGAACGGAGGGAGCGCTCTATGATCATGGCACCAGAACCTGCTTGGCTCGCGCAGCTGCAGCCCGTCAAGACTAATTTATGCTCCGTCCCGCGAAGGTGTCGCGCGCAGAGAACGGCCGAGAATAGCAGATCTCCAAGCTCACAGCGGTCGCATCCGCGACGCGATTGTGAGCTTGTATGTCAGCTGTTCTCTGTGCGCAATACCGTTGCACGATGAAGTATATATGTGTCGCTAGGACGCACCCCACTAGCCTACACACAGAGGTGGTTGAATGAACTGAAACAAGCTCACCCTAAAACAGCAGGTTTGGGGATCTGTTGGGAATTGATGACATGAAACGGTCACCTGTGCGTCCAGTCTCAATGTTTGTAAACACATAATTGGTCTATAGTCAGCTGTTATATCAATGACCGACAAAACTCCTACCTCCACTTGAGCTGGATTTGGGTAAAGTGGTGATAATATAATGACACATGCAAGTATATGACAATATTAAGTCACAATACCAACTTTGATGAGGCAGTATTGCTTTGTTTTAAAAATGTAAGGTTTTCTTCATTTCCTGAAAAGTTTATTATTTTGTTTTTTCATTTCCTGAAAAATGAGCGTTTTGGAGTTAGCTGTTTGCTGTCGGACAGCGGAGATATGTTACTAAAGACAATTTCTTTTGAAATCAAATGGAAACTAGAATGTTTCAAAACCTTTTCACAGGTGATGATCTGTCTGTGGCACACATCACAGATGAGGGAGAGATGGAACTCTTAAAACCACAGGAAGTGACTCAGACTCACGTGGTTGTAAATGTGACCCAGCTGTCTCTCTATGGGATCGTGGAGACGATTAAAGAATTCATGAAACCAACCAAGGGTCAAGTTCTGCTGTTCCTTCAACCACCGAGATGTGGGAGGCGGATACTGAGTGTATTGCTACTGCCGAGCAATGTGCCTCTCAAAGAGGTAAAATATATTTTCTGTTAAAGGTAGGGTATGTGATTTTCTTTGGTTAAAATAAGTGTTAAATAACTCTATATTCTGATAGTACTCATTGCTATAGAGTGTTTGTTCAGTAAAAGGAGTCTCCTTGTTTATAAAACAGAAAATGCATTTTCGTTTCAGTTTCGGTTTCATTTCCAAATGTATCCAATCAGGATAGAGAACTCAATCAGGATATAGATTAAACAAGTGACATTAGAAGTGATGACCCTAAGAAATGAGCAGGCAAAATTGGAACTGGAACACTATAAACATGAAGCTTAAAAATTGGCACTTTCTCCTGATTGGCTGAGATTTTGACGTATCTACCGGAAAATGTATTTTCTGTTTATTAAAGAGCTGGAGAGACGGGGAGACTTCTATTACTGAACAAAGTGCTTCTACATTTTGGTTAATGGTACGTTCAAATCCTCCAGATCTGTAGAGGGCACTGTGGAGTAAATACAAATAATGTCCGTCTCGCTGACATATTTTATTTTCTGCCCAAAAAGTGTATTTTACAGAGTAGGTGGGGTGCGTTTAGGCGTGCGCAGTTGGAGAATAGACTTTCAACAACACAAAACAGCCTTTGCTTCGGTGAGTAGTGAAATGGTTTAGTTTATTTTCACTATAGTTGAGCGCTGGCAGGGCAGTGGAATTCCTTGTACATGCGCAGAGCGAGGGGTCTTCCAGAGCGTTAGAGGGAACTCACTAACGCTCTGAACCAGAGCTAGCTACAGATATACATACAATACATACCAATGAGCCATCCGTCTCCAGCAGCTCCTTGCTCAAGGCGCATACCCACAGAGCTGTTATGGAAAATAAATGAATCATGTGCACCTCCGGGGTACCGGGCGACCACATTTAGAAGGATGTTGTCAGAGTCGCAGATGAGTTGGACATTAATGGAATGGTAGCGCTTGCGGTTAAGGTATGGGAATGGATCTGGAGATGGTGCCTTAATGCGCACGTGCGTGCAGTCTATTGCACCAATGGTGTTTGGTAGACCAGCAATAGAATGGAATCCGAATTTGATGGGAATCTGTTCCGCTGCTGTGTAGGGGAACTTGATGTAAAGTGGGGCCAGTTTAATTAATCCATCCAGGACTGGTGGAAGAATGCGGCTGATAGTTGGCTGAGAGATGCCCACCCTGTCTCCACATACTGTCTGGAATGTACCAGTGGCTAAAAAGCCCAAGGTAGAAAGTACCTGTACATGTGGTGGTACTGGATTAGAGCGTCTGGTACGGCTCCGCAGTGCTGGCTCCAAACTGTTACACAGTTCTAGCAACACAGCTCTTGGCAGTCTGAAGCGTGAAAATAAATATTGGTCACTTCGGGCAAAGGGGTCTACATGGTCCTGAAAATGCGTTCCCTCCCTAGGGCACGATCGGCGGCATCTTGCAGCAGCAACAAAATTGCCATTGTGTGAAAGGTGCAGAAAGAGGCGTTTGGTCCTATAAATAGAATGATCAATCACTAATTAACCCATCAGCTTGGATCCAAATTTACATAATTTATGTAAATATAAGTGTTATTGTATGTGGTGGGATTGGTATATATATATATATATATATATATATATATATATATGTGTGTTAATATACAGTGTGTGTGTGTGTGTGTGTGTGTGTGTGTGTGTGTGTGTGTGTGTGTGTGTGTGTGTGTGTGTGTGTGTGTGTGTATGTATATATATATATATATATATATATATATATATATATATATATATATATAACCATATGTAATATAGAAATTACTGTCTATATATATAGGTCACTATACAAACTTTTTCTAATGAAAAAAAAAGTACACATGATAAGCATTATGAATTTCATATTATCCAACTGTAGAATTGAAGAAACTTCGAGAATTAATTAGTTTTGCACAAATATGTCACACTTAAGAACTCAAAGGCCAGCCTAAGAGTGCTCATCAGTGTGTGTAGATTCTGTTCTTACCTGAGAACAGATCACAGCTAAGAAAACATTGGAGTATACCAAAATCTTCTTGAAAACCTCTTAAATGGGTCTAAGAAAAAAAATCCTCTTAAGAAAGTGTGTGTAGATTCTGTTCTTACCTAAGAACAGATCACAGCTAAGAAAACATTGGAGTATACCAAAATCTTCTTAAAAACTTCTTAAGTGGGTTTAAGAAGAAATTTCCTCTTAAGTACCGTTGCTGAATGAGGCCCAATGTGTTTATTCCTTGTTCAAAGTATGAAAGACATTCAGTTGTATTAAAGCCTTCTGCCTTTAAAAAATAATACTACTCCATCCTGATTGGCTAAGATTGACTTACAACGTTTGCAGGAGTGCTCCGTTTTGAACAAAATGCCTCAAATCATGAACACAGCATTTCCGTGAAATTTAGCACACACATTCCCACTAGGCCGAGGAAGAAATGCCACTTGAAATTTTCAAATCAGCCTCATGGTGGCGCTATAACAGGCCGATTTGTGTTTTTACCTGTAACTTCATCGGAGTGGCCCGTTTTGAATAAAATGCCGCAAATCATGAACGCAGCGTCCGATTGCGGTGAAACTTTGCACACACATTCACACTACCTTGAGGAACAAATGCTACCCTTTTAACATTGACCTATTATAACGCCACCAGGAGGCCTATTTTTGCTAAACTTTATTTTTCATATTACTCCGACAAATGTTTTCCAAACATCATACACATTATCTCTTTAGTTAAGTGTTTAAGATCATACATGGGCAACTGGCGGCTCCTTTCGTGTAATAGGCCCCAGGAAGAGAAAGCCTGCAGCATCTATTAGTTTGGAATCCAGGGGCCTGTTCCTCAAAAGGTGAATAAACTAAGCCTGGACTTAAGCCAAATCCAGACTTGACAAAGTCGGGTCCATATAAGCCTCGTTTATTCCGTTCCTCGAAGCAAAGCCAGGCTGAAAAGGAGCGACTTTGTCGAGCTAGGCCTTGTCAAGCCAGGCTATGTCCAGCCAGGATAATGAAGCCAGGCTTCACGTATTTCTATAAAAGACCATGAAAGTCGATAGCAGAATCCTTGAACTTGACCAATCATGGAGTCCAAAACCAGAGCGGCGTTCCTCTCTGTGGCTGAACAGCAGCATTGCAGCAGCTCATGAAATCATACAAGGAAGTAAAATCTAAAATGTATTATAAGCGAGAAAGGAAACGCGACCGCAATAAATAGATCCAGGGAGAAAGCGTGGCAAGGTATTGCAAGCACACACAGAGTGTGTGTGTGTGTGTGTGTGTGTGTGTGTGTGTGTGTGTGTGTGTGTGTGTGTGTGTGTGTGTGTGTGTGTGTGTGTGTGTGTGTGCGCGCGCGACGGTACGGGACGGCAACGGGACGCACGGGACGGGACGCCGCGGGGGGTTGACCGCGACTGGGGGCCGCGACGGGATGAGCGGGGGACAGGGGGACGGGGGGCGAGACACGCAATAACCCCATTTGCAAGACCACTTTGGTAGAGGTTTGGGTTGTGTAGTTACCTTGCCATCATGATGTAACTCCAAAGGTGGACAAGAAATAAAAAATAATTTCTCCATTGACTAGAAATTGATCATTTAAAATATGCTCCTCATTGACTTACATTCAGTGAAAAAAAAAATCTGTTATATATTATCAAACATCTAACAACAATATGAACTATAGTGTTAACAGAGTGACAATGACATCCCATGAGTCATTGTGAAACAATTATGATTCATGGTCACACACTATTTCAGTAATATAATTAATTTCATTATATCTGATTGTATTTATTTCATTTTATTTGAATGCAAGGTCATTAAAATGAGTCCATATTCAAACACATGTGTTGAATTAACTGTGGAAAAACTTGAAGAACAAGGCACTGGATTAAGTAAGCTTGGCTGTTAGCCTGCTCCTGACCAGGCTAACTTCACAGCTAAATTGCCATGGTAACTAAGGTAGGATTGCTTCAATTCTCTTTTGAGGAATCGGCTCATGGCTAAACTTAGCCCGGGTGAACTGGCTAAACTAATCTTCAAGCTAATTCAGCTTTTGAGGAACCGATTCAGCCCTAATCCTGGCTAAATTAAGCCAGGATAGGTGTTAAAGCCAGGCTTAAGCTTTAATTCTCTTTTGAGGAACAGGCCTCTGGTAGGCTTTCAGAAGTATCCAGAGCCCTCCTCTGAGACACACTGAGTAGAAATAAATGGTTCCAGTGGAATAACGAAATAACTAAAACAATAATTTGAAAAACATTTTAGTTAACTAAATTAATAAATGAAAATGAAAAAAAAAAAAACGAAAACTGTTTTGTGTGTTTTACAAAACTAGCTAAAACTATGGCCTTAGATTTAGCCTTTGTCAAAAATCTTAAAAAGATAGCAAAGATAACAAATCTACAAGCACGTTGTGGGCTTGTAGATCTGCTATTTTGGCAATTTGTCTGACCTTTTTGAATCTTGCCCCTGACTAGACCGTATTACAATAAAAAACTAAAACTAAAACTACCACTAAAACTATAAACTACCACAAACTTAATGTAACTAAAAAGAAGAATGTTCACAAGATACAAACTAAAGTAAACTAACTAATTGGAACTAACTGAAATTGAAACCGTAAAGTCAAATACAAACTATTAATGAAAAGTGTAAAACCCTAACAAGTTTGTTTCCAGGTGAGTTTACCTGCACATGTGCAGACAGAGGCTAGAGTATCCACAGCAGACACCTCTGCCTGCTGCTATCACCTCCTCTGGAGAACACAGCTTCTCTGACTGGCCCAGGTACCCACTGATATCATACTCTATGACCAAACATTACAAATAAGCATCATAGTGTATGAAAAGGGGTTTTCAGGCCAAGGACCCTTATCTGAGAGAGACGAAGCAGGGACCCCCCACTATACAGGATCATCTCAAAAAGCGGGTTGCAACGCGGTGAGCTTGTAGATCAGCTACTTTCATGTCTTGTGTGAGACACACTTGTATGATAAAAACTATTGTGCGTGTGATTCTCAACCTGTGGGTGAATACTTTTGAACTTTTCATGTGGGCCCTGATCCAGAAAAGGTTGAGACTCATACCAGGTTTCACCCTATGTCAACTTTACAGTTGTGCTGCATAATATAAGGTTCTCACAGCTGTGAGAGAAGGGCACTTCAGAGTACACAGTAAACACCTCAGTGTTCATTTAACTCCAAGAGTGTACAAAAAAACAAAATGGACCAGTGCCATCGACTGGTAGACGTGAAGCATGAAAGACTGTGCAGATAACCCTAGCCCTCTATATGGTGCAGACCTAACAGCTTACAATGTATTGTGAGCGTGTAGAACGGCATTGTAAATCTCAGATGATAAGATTTGAAAACACTGGCCGGCTTTTTATGATTTTATAACTTAATGACTGTCAGCCTTCAACTAGTTGTAATGCAACATTGCTTTTGGAGGAACAATCGACAATACATGTTTGTTTAAAGGCTATAATCCATTACGTCACGTCACTGCATCCATGCAGAGGCGGCATTGCGATGCATTTTAGAATCGATTATTTTCCACCTATTTGAACATTTTATTGGAGGATTTTCCTATCGATCAGTCATCCCATGGAGACTTGAATCCATGGATATTGTTTTGATTTTGTTGCATTCCTAAGCCAATAATTTGATGACCGGCAGCGGAACTTAGGAATGTGACAAAAACAAAAAATATCCATGAATTCAAGTCTCCATGGGGTAATCTTTTGGGTGAATTATCCCTTTAAGTACAAAACAATTATGTGAATTATAATTGCTTCACAGTGCCATTTGAAAAATGAATTTCCTTTTTGAACAACAACAATGGCATCTTTCTGTGCCATAATATTTAACATATTATCTGTTGCATGGGATGTGAGTTGGATTGAAATTTGAGCCTCAGCGTAATATGGCCCTTACACGGAGGCATTTGTATGCAGAGGTCTGTCTAGGGTTGGCCTATCGTGTGGTAAGCCTGTACTTTAGCAAAGTTGATGTAGGCCTAGATAATGTTTTTTTTTATAGCCACATTCAATTTCCCTTTTTTTAAGTGTAAAGTGGGACTTTGCACTTAAATAGAATAGTCCCCACTCCTTTGGGGTGTTAATTTTGACACATGTGTATATATATGCACATACAGTAGGTGACATTCGTCCTCTGCTTTTTACCCATCCTATAACAACTAGGAGCAGTGGCCAGCCTTCTCCCTCCATTAGCGCACAGGGAGCAATTAGGGGTTAAGAGTCTTGCTTTCGCCCCCAACATGAGGGCACCACACTGGTTATAAAATCTTTAATAAGCACTCATTATGTGCAGTTCTCAGAATGTGTTGTCTGTTGTAACTTTTGGAACGTCCAAGTCATCATTGTCAGGCAGAAACCTTGTATGTCCAAAACTGTTACTTATCAGGAAATGGGGGGAAAAGAACCAGCGTTCCAATGGATCCAATGTAGTTATTATTTAGTCACTTCATAATACTTTTCTTTGGTTCGACATGTTTAAACCCACAGACACACTTATGTACAAGGTTTCTGCCAGTGATGAAATAGTGAAATCATGAAAGTTCTTACTTCTAGTCTTACTTCTAGCAGGAAAAGTCCTGCTGGTATTTGTCGCGTTGCCATCTTCTTCCTCATCACTGTCCTTAGAGTATCCAGCAGCAGTAGAGTATCCAACAGCTTGGTGAACAATCTAATCGCCCATTGGAATGTTATGAACATTAAAAAAAGGAAATAATAAACAAAAAAACAAGCAACGGTACAATTCTTTTGAGGTTAAATAATGCGTATTGGACAAAATGTTTCAATGTTTTTTTTTCTTGGTGCCATCATCATTGATGTTTGATTAACGATACAATTTAAACATGTTAGGATGGAAGCGAGGCACGGGCCGCCTGCTGGAGTGTGTGGAAGGAGGGGGGGGTTGGAAGTGGTCGGGGCACTACGACATACTGTGAGCTTGTAGATTGGCTATAATTCTCTGCGTGACAGAACGATCAATTAGGTATAATCAAGCTTTGCTGGAGATACGGCGTACGGCATTGATTTCTACAGAGGGAAATTCTTTCAACATAAAATGCTGCATTCAAGTGAAACATTGTTTCAGACAATGGTCTGCACAAATTGCCGTTACGCTGCATTCACACCAAAAGCGAAGCGGCAAAACGACCTGCAGTCATTCATTTCCAGTGGCTACAATGACCAAGTGTTTTATTTAAAAGGCCCACATTATAATTTTTGATGAACACAAATTCAATCATACATACAGCACAGTATTGTAGTGGTTCTCAAAGTGAGGTACAGGGACCCTCTGTGTTATTTGAGGGGATCACTTACAGGACTGTGCAACTCTGAGAGTGTACAATGGAACCAAATGGACCCTTACGGGTTAATTTAGTTCCATTTGTGCAATGTCAGAGTCATGGTGGTCCTTGAAATTTGAAGTTTGAGAACCACTGACAGTGTGATAAGAAAAAATGGGTCCGGAAACACTTACAAAAATGTAATGGAACCGATTCCTGTTCCTCATTGTTGGATACGGTTCCTCCGATTCCTCCTATTAGCGACCCAAAAAAACCCCTCAAAACCTTAAAACAATTTCAAGTTCATGCCAATGAGCAGCAACTTTGAGATTTGAGCGACCCCGAGCTACAGCCAATCAGATGGCAGATATGTAACGTTTACTTCATTTATTCGTACTGTAACCACAACAGAACATAGATGCATACACATACAACGATGGAGTCCGACATGTGTTAAACGATAGCTGTTGTAAATTAAATTAATCAATACTGAGCAAATATATTTAGCTCATTTCATGTAATGAGACACAAATTTCCTTTTCTTCACTGTATAGGTGAATAGGTGATCGTTTACAGAGAAACTTCAGTACCAACCGCCACATGGACACGTCTGTACCGGCTGGCTGCTGCACCATAAGCGCCCATAAGCGCCTCTGAGCTCTCCTCTCCCAGGGACTCCTGGAGCTCACAGTGGACCACACAACTCCACTATTAATGGCGTTTATTCATTATAAAAAAGCTGGTAGATTGTGCACATCACTTGTCGGAATGTTGGGCTAACTTGTTGGATGTTGGGCTCACATTCTCCAATACAGTGGTTCTCAAAGATTTTCATGTCAAGGACCCCCAAAATGATATATATATATATATATATATATATATATATATATATATATATATATATATATATATATTATATCAGTTAATCAATTTGGGGGTCCTTGACATAAAATGTTTGAGAAACACTGGACTTACAGGAAGGAAGATGCTACTGTTTTTTGGTCATACCAGGCTTTGATGTTTAGGCAACAGCTCCACGGTGTGGCCGTGTCCTTTATGACAGTGGTTCTCAAACCTTTTCGTGTCAAGGACCCCAAATGAATATGCATTTGACCACGGACCAAACTTGCATCATGTTTGGAACAGCTGAAATCAATAATATATCAGTATTTTAATATTGACCCGTGGACCGCATTAAAGGGATATTTCACTTTGAAAACACTTTTGGGTCATTTTATCATCTACTCTGGCTCTTATGAGCCCCAAAGACAGTTTTTAAGTTGCTTTATTCAGTATTTGATATTCATTTTTATTAGACACGCCCCCTTCCTATACAAACCCATTATAACTTCAAACTCCATTTTTAACATTAAAAACACCCGACCCGTCCTTGAGGGGGTTGAATGAACTGAAACCAGCACACCCCAAAACAACAGGTTTGGGGATCTGTTGGGAATTGATTACATGAAACAGTCACCTGTGCGTCCAGTCTCAATGTTGGTAAACAAATAATTGGTCTGGTCATACCAGGCCATGATGCTACAGGGTGTCTTGTGTTATTGATAGCCAACAGCTCCACCGTGTGGCCGTGTCCTGTATGACAGTGGTTCAATGTCAAGGAAATCCCAAATTCATTTGTAATTTATTTGGCCATGGAGCCCCATCTGAAAATGTTGTGTGCCAGGGACCCCCATACAAGATTTCTGTTGTTAAAAGTTCCAAACATATTCCAAAAATTTGGATTAAAATTATTCCCAGATTGTTAGCAGATCTACAAGCTCTCGACATGTTGTGACAATGTTTTGTGTGACACAGTCTGCTATAATATGATATGACAATGTTTTGTGTGACATAGTCTGCTATATGACAATGTTTTGTGTGACATAGTCTGCTATATGACAATGTTTTGTGTGACATAGTCTGCTATATGACAATGTTTTGTGTGACATAGTCTGCTATATGACAATGTTTTGTGTGACACAGTCTGCTATATGACAATGTTTTGTGTGACACAGTCTGCTATATGACAATGTTTTGTGGGACACAGTCTGCTATATGACAATGTTTTGTGTGACATAGTCTGCTATATGACAATGTTTTGTGGGACATAGTCTGCTGTAACAATGTTTTCTGTGACATGCGGCTCTATTAAGATCAGCACAAGACGCAAGACGTGTTATTTTCCGTGTGTTAAGCGGTGAGAGCAAAACTCACATTGAAAGGACCAAAGGACCAAACGAAGGACCAAAAGAAGCAGTGGTGTAATTTGCCCAGGGTTGCTGGGTTATGAGAACCCATACACAGGACTTCCACACAAGGGTGCCACCCAGGAGGGGTTTCACTAATTAATTTAAGTTTATTAATTTATGTTTTTAATAAATAAAGATATCCGTCCATATTACACAGTCAAGGCATCTGCTATTATATTTTGTATTTTTGTAATATATTTCCAATATATTATGTAGTCTATATAGGATTATATCACCATAATAGTGTTCATATACTGCTATATGTACACAATACATATCCAAGTCAAATATTGTCTAAAGTAGTACTACATTTAGTTACTTTTAGGTTGGCTATTATTTATTTTTTCACAGTACACACTCCACTGGGATCTACATGATGGGTATTCTACAGGGAGTCCGTGACCCCTAGGGGGCCCTCGGAGTCACTGGCCCACCCATTTCTTTTTTTTTCTGATACTTTTTTGTTGTTGTTTTAAATGTCTGAAAATATGCATGAATCCAACACACTATTAGCAGAATTGTAAGAAAGACTACCCAACTATATCCCCAACCCCCACTGTGTGGAGGACAGTAGCAAAGGCAACAGATAAGTTAAACAATATAGTCCCAGTCTAATAAAAGTATACATACTGCATATAGTAATTGCAAATATATAATAGATAGATAAGCCCTAATCATTTTGACAGTTTAATGTGTTAAAAAGCCTGTCAGCAGAACCTACTGTAGCAAGTTCACACTTTTGAGTGTTACTTGCATAATGTCCTATAATGTAAACCACACTCCACACCCACATATGTCTGAAAAAATGTTGTTGCCAAATAAATTAGTGCTGAGTTGCCAAATAAATTAGTGCTAAATTGTCAGATGTCATGAAAGCTGTGAAGAACATACTGCTCTACTTCCCCATTCTGAGGTTCGAACATGGAACAGTGTTGTTACACATGTTGACGTTTTGTGTCTTGTCAGGTTTACTTCTCGAAAACTGCACAGAGCTGCCTGTCAATTTCAATGACGATCTCTGGGTTGTGAACAGAATTGAAAAGTTCTATGCAAGGCCACAATGCACACGTCATTCACGTTTCTGCATGACAAATTGGAAAGCATTCTAAAAAAATAATAAGAATATACAGTATGGGTCCCTGCTTCATCTCTCTATCAGCTAAGTGGTCATTGGCCCGAAAAACGTTAAAGACCCCTGAATAAAAGCGGAAATATGTCATCCAGGCACGCAAACCTATCCATATATCCACCACTTCTTTGAGTTCTTGTTTCAACTCAAAACAAAACAAAACACGGTAATGGTGGCAGGCCAGCAGGAGAAGAGTCTGATCAGCAGCTAAATCAGCCTGACAAACCTAAAAAAAGATGTATTTATATATATATATATATATATATATATATATATATATATATATATATATATATATATATATAAAATGTACTTCTACTTCTACTTTTTAAAAGCATTAACTTTTGAATACTTAAGTATGTTCAAAAGCAATTACAGGGCACACCACTGTAAATGCAAGGGATGTATTGAATTTATAACATAAGACCACATGAGCGGGTCACAGTCATTGTGAAACAGAATGTGGGACAAAGGGGTAAAAATATAAGTAACGAGCAGACTATAGGTAGGCTCCACGATGAAAATAGTGTATGCTTTAATTATATTAGATAATAACAGGTTTAAAGCTGCACTATGTAACTTGCCTCTTCTACCCCGGATTTGAACCCTGGTCTCCTGTGTCTCCTGTGCAACTGCTGAAACGCAAGCAGGCAGGCATTAGAGCCTGCCTGCTTGCTCAGGGGATGAATGTAATATTGACGTTCAGGTCAAAATATGTGTCAAATCAGAAACAGTATCATGTCAAAGGCCATGTCTCACCTAGACACAGGATCTAAATGTCTCAATAGAAGAGCAGGGAGACAAAATACAACCACCCCAATTGTGTAAGTTATATTATATTAACGAACTCTATGTTAGGGACTATCCATTTTGTGGCTAGCCTCTTTAACTATTTTATCTTTGGTTAATTGATGCAGTCATGCAGATATGAAGCTTTGTATGTGTGTGAGAGAGAGAGAGAGAGAGAGAGAGAGAGAGAGAGAGAGAGAGAGAGAGAGAGAGAGAGAGAGAGAGAGAGAGAAACTCACTCCCGACTCTAACTAACGATGGCTAGATGTAATCATGAAAAATAGAACATAGTTGCTTTTGGAGGAGAGGGGGGGGGGTCAAGGAAAAAACTAAATCACATCAGCACCCCCCCCCCCCTCCTAAATAAAAAATGGATCAATGTTCAGCTCTAATAAAGCTATATAAAACTTAAAAAGAAAAAAAAGTTTGAATTTTTCTCATGTCCATAAGCCCAATTATGCTTCTTAATTCAATAACAAGCAATATTGATTGCTTGATTGATTAACAGAGATATTTTTTATTTTCTTTCTCACACACACACACACACACGCACACACGCACGCACGCACGCACGCACGCACGCACGCACGCACACACACACACACACACACACACACACACACACACACACACACGTGACATATTTACACAGCAGTGTTTTCAAACATTTTCATGTCAAGAACTCCCAAGCGACTTTGGCGCGAGCCGTGAGTGCGAGCCACATTAGTATGAAATTACTTTTATAGAGCCGAAATAAAATCGGGTCGGTGACCCCTCCCGAAAATATGTTATTTCTGCATTAAAATGGTACTATGCATCGGCCTTTAGAACACAGCCTCGGCTACAGAGTAAAAAGAGGAAATATTCTAACCACAGAGTGGGGTGCAGGAAGCCATTTGCCTTACTACCGTTTCCTCCCTCTTGCATTCTCTCAACAGAAGCTCATCAGACAAGAAGCGTCAAACTGAAACATTGAGCTGGATGCATAACTTTGTATTTTATTTATGAACATCTATAGATAATAATAAACAGACAACACTGTGAATGCTGGGGTTTTTCATGATCAACTTCTAGGAGGTGAGTCGCTACAAACTGCAACAACTACTCTTATTTTATAGTTGATATAATGGTATAATGCTACACATTTCTTACGTTGTGAAAGAGAGCAAATGAGAAACGGTAAAAGAGGGCTGATTTTCCTTTGCTGGTGGCTAAAACATATAGGTATGTTTGTTATCGAGGGGCTTTAGCTGTACATTCAGGGTCAGCTGGGGAAAATTAATAGTGTCAATATTGTTGCCTTTTTGCAACACTATGGAGGGTTGAATGTACGATGTGTGAAATTTGAACATTTCAACACAGTGGTGGGGCTGGCAAGCTGTCTACACAAACAGCAGCAGGTAGCAGCCAAACACTAGGGCTGTCACGATTACAGATTTAAGTTGATGATTAATTGTCAAATAATAAATAATTATGATTAATGATTTAATTGTGTTTTTGGCATTGAACATTGGAACATATGAAAACAATTTTAATTTCAGTTTGGTTTTGAGGCTTAATAATTACAAATTGCAAAGGGCATATTAGGAAAAATAACTTAAATATACAAATACATTATTGACATCATACTATAATTCTAGTAACCTCTGTCTGTCTGTAGTGGTGAGTGAGTGAGTAGGTGAAGCTACCCGGTTCTCCTCAGTGGCTGGACCAATTGCTCTGATTTTGCACACAGCCATTCACCATTACCATCTGAACGTAACTGTGAAGCCCGTTTTTCATCAAATCTCAGCTTCTTATTAGCGTTTTTGTGTCAAACACTGTCGCCATGGTTACGGGGCTGCCCAGCTATGGGACGAACTGCCTCCCGGGTTGACAGATCATGTGCGCATATCCCCCCACGGATGCGTCGACCGGGTATGGTCTAGTGTTTAATAATTTAATTAATGTATAAATAGCAGAAGTAGCTGATCTACAAGCTTGTAGATCTGCTGTATGAACATTTTTCAACATGGAAACGATTATGCAAAAATGATTGTGATTTTTCTCAAACAATTGCGATTAGACGATTATGTAATAATTGTGACTGCCCTACCAAACACACGCAAACACACACACATCCACTCACGCACACACATGCGCACACACACAGGGCCAAAGCATACATGTGAGGAATGCAGGCCCTGCAGTGTGTGCTGACTGTGCTACTGTTTGTGTCTGAGTGAAACTGTTCTCAATATCAAATCAGCCAGGATTCAATGTTTAGTTTGCGTCTTTAGACAATGGATTTAGATTATGTTGATTCTGTGTCAGTCTTGATTGAAAATGTGATGCTAAATCAATATTTAACGTAACAAGCTTTCAATAATATTGCAATTAGTTTAGTCAATGTCATAAATCAATGAGGATTCAATACCGCTGCTTGGCAACATTGAATGTTGACTCAATGCGTTTTTACTATCTTGGTTATGCCTTCGGTGTTGTGTCAATGAACCCTAGAATCTTGGCGAAAACAGCGTTGCGATGCATTGTGAGCTTGTAGATCTGCTGTTTTCAGGACATTTGTTGTTGATGAAAAAGAGGAGGGGGCCAAGTATAGACCCTTGGATAAACTGGTCAAGTATATAGGGTATAAGTAGTTAAACAAAGACATGGCAACAGATCATTTTGATGGCTGAAAATTCAAATAATGTGCAAAAACAGTACCAATCAGGGCAGGAATTTCACGGCGGCCACGGCGGCCATGGCCGTCGTTGCCCCTCTCATTGGCCGAATACCAGTCATTTCGCCCTTTCCGCACTTCGCCCGAAAAGTCGGACATTTCGCCCGGACACTTCGCCCCAAAAATGCGGACATTTCGCCCGGACATTTCGCCCATTTTTGCGGACATTTCGCCCGGACATTTCGCCCATAGATAGTGAAGCTAGCTGGCCGTTTGTGTGCGAGAATGAGAGAGGGTTATGGAGGAAATTGTACCTTTTCCTATGCAAACTGATAATAAAAACCTCAATCAATCAATCAAACTGACTCACATAACAAGAGATCCATATGAAAGCAACACAACAAAATAGGTCAAATGTAGGAATATATATCAGTTTATTGATAAAATAAAAGAGAACAGGTCAACACAGTTATTATGACATAACTGTAGTGCCAAATGTATCTGAACTGTAATAATAATAATAGAAGAAAAAGTTAGTTTCCAAAAAGTACAGATGTAAAAAAAAAGTTACAAATGTAAAAAATAAAAAATAAGAAACATGTTTTTTTTTCCAAAGATAATGTCTAAAAATACAAAAAAAAGTTCTGTTCTGTGCTACTGTCCCACATGTGTCACTGGGTTGCTCTGGGAGGGAGATAGGGCGGGACACTCTGGCGAGATGCCTTCTTCAGTAGCTGCATGACGGATATCTGGTTCCTTTCAAAGGCCTTCCATAACTGGGCCAAATTGCCCTCGGTCTGCTTAGTTGCCCTCCGTTGGTAGCGGCGTAGCTGGTTCTCTGAGACCATTCGCATCTGGTAGGGGATATGGTCAGCTTCCTTATACAGCAACGTTACAAGCATATACATCGGCAAGTTTGCTCGCACTGCGTGCCGGTTTAGCCTGTGATGCCATCCTTCCACGTCATTGTTCGTCCTAATGGCACGTTTGTACACGCTCCAATTCTCTGGTGGCCACTGGCCATCTATCCAGGTGTATTTGATGTACTCAGTCAGGGGTTTTAGCAGTTCTGTGGCAGACAATGTGAGGAGATTGAATGCTCCTTCAATCTCATGGGCAGGGAGATACGGAAGGGCAAGCAGTTGCTGTACTGTTGTACTGGTGCTGGTGGTGGACTGCCTTTTAAAGGGCATTTCAAGACACACCCATTTCACACCTTGGGCCAGGAAGTGGCAGGGGACCACTTACTGAAGTGTGTGTGGGGGGGGGGGGGGGTCAAGTGGTCAATCCAGTACAAGCTTAGCATGTCCACTCTGTCATACTGAAATATCAATGAATATAAAAACTTTTCTGAAATTTGAAATATATCTGTTAAAAAAGTATAGAGTCACCTTGCTAACTGAGCTAAGTTGCTAACAGAAGGTCCAACATGTGCCAATTAAATCCTAAAACTGACCCTGTCATTGTCCACCCTTTGAATTTGGACATATTTTACTATTATTTTTTTTATTATGTATTTGCTTCTCAAATGATGCTGTATGACCTTTCATTTGGAGGAATACACTCATTTAAGAGTAAGTTTTCAATATTGTATTAACACTTGCAAATATTAAAAGGTTCTGAATAACAAACATTATTTAATTGGTTTTATATTGTTTAAATACCATTAAGACAATAAATAAGACAATTTGCAAAAGGGAAATGTGTTATTAAATTATTGTTGATACGTGAATATGTTATTTGTTGAAGTTCAAAACTTCAAAATGCAAAATATCATATGGGTAAATTTACCCCTTGACTAGGATCAACTTACCCCTTACCTGATTGATTGATTGATGTACTTTATTTAGTAAGACATGAGAACAACAGTACATGGAAGTACAAATTCACAATACAAGGTCTACTAAACTGAAGACTCATAAAAGCACAGAGCTTGTTTCAAATGAGTTCCCCATGCACACAAATCATGATGACATATAAGAGACAGACAGATATACACAACTACTATAGAATGTCATACAATCAGTTTACAGGTTACTGGTATGAAGAGTGAGAAATATGTACAAAAGGAGAAGGAGAGAGGGGGGGGGGGGTAGGGGGGTAGGTTAGGTTAGGACTTAGACAGGGGCCATTTTCCAATTGCAGCCTCCTGAAGGTGTATCTTTAGGGCTGTTTTGAAAGAGAGTAGGGTTTTACACTCCTTTACTCCTTTTGGTAGGGCGTTCCACATTTTTGATGAATAGCATGAGAACGAGTTACTTCCCTTTGTTGAGCCAAAAAAGGGTTGGACAAGGTTTGTGGAGCTGCCTCTGGTATTGTGATCGTGGACATCATTAACATTTTGGAAGTATTTTGACAAATACAGGGGGATCCCAATGTTGAACCACATTACCACTTTTTTTTTACCGCTGTGACTGCGGAGCAAATAAAAAACAAAAATGCCAATCAAAAGACAGGATATAGCTAAACTGTCCATGCATCATTATGTTTTTTATTAATTTCTGAAGCCTTTAGGAATAACATTCCTAAATCTAATTTGTTTTCAAGTGTAATCATTCAGAAAGAATGATTCAAGCCAAATCTAACAATTACAACAATTTAGGCTGGGGATAGATTATATTATCGACTCAGTGGCCTGTTTTTCAGTGCATTGTTTGATTGATTTACGTGTCATGCTTGATTCCTCAGACGAAGATCCAGCAGAATCTAAATGTTTGTATTCTGTCAGTTCTGGAATGGGTTGTAGACATGTTTTAGGCCTATTTGTAAAACAAGCCAACGGTGTCTGTTGCTCATGACATAGGAACAGTGGAGATGACTTCTGACATGCAGCAGCGGTGAACAGGTTTGCCAGGAGTCATACACACACACACGCTAAGACAGGAGAAAAGGAACATTTACATTTGCAATACTTTTTATTCTGCTATTCTGTTATTGTCATTACAGTACAGATGCATCACAGAGGCAGGTCACATTCAATTCCTTTGTCTTGAAATTTCAATAGACCTAGATCCAGGAGGTGCGGAATGGGCCATCTGCCGCCAATTAAAGCAATTAAAGTACACAGATAGCTGGTGATCAGTTAAGGCGTTTGTACCTTTTCCTATGCAAACTGCCATCAATCAAACAGTAGAACAAGTTGTAAACGGAGCTATGCACAATATAATTGCAGGGCGAAATGTCTGGGCGAAGTGTCTGGGGGTGGGCGGGCGAAATGTCTGGGGGTGGGCGAAATGTCTGGGAAAAACGTCTGGGGAGGGCGAAATGTCCGGGCGAAATGTCTGGGGGTGGGCGAAATGTCCGCTCAAAAACGGGGGCGAAATGGTTTTAGAGCGAAATGTCTGGTTACCAGTATTACCCATTGGCCGTGTGCCCCTCGAATAATGACATGCCTTCACGGCCACAGTGGCCGTGGTGCCCCAGCTGCGCCCAGCAACTGATTTCACAGTTTTTCCTCTGCGCGATTTTCTTGTCAATACGTTTTTTTAGTCACCAGTCCCTTTGGTTGAGCTGCGCAGCTACAACACAGTGGTAGGTAGGTTTGATTTTAAGCCTCCTATGAACCTTCGGAATCCCGCAACATAGTGTGATAGACACAAAAGCATTACCGGGCCAAACAGGAGATAAATCTAACGCAGCCTGAACTAATCAATGGTAGGTTTGATTTCTAGCCTGAGAGAGAGAGAGAGAGAAAGAGAGGATTCTGTAGTCCTACAGACCGATGTGCCCCGATGTTTTTTTCAACAGCTAAATATAGATGAATACATCTAATAAAATACAGCAAAATCCCCAAATTATGAGTCTTAATATAAAGCAAGCAACAGAATAACTGCAAACAAATTAAAAGTGTAGGCTATCAATATCATACAAAAGAGTGACCTCACCGCTCTGAAGGACAATAAATAAATCCTTTTGCAAACCACATCCATGATATCTGTTCGTTTGTCAACAATGTTCTAATTGGGAAGTTTATTTCAGCAGAATGTGACAGTTTTAGTCAGTTTTTTGGTGCGCAACACAGCCCTCGTTTAAGTGATTGCTTTCACCTGCTGCTGCAGTGTGCGGAGCTTGTGCGCAACAGGGCATATCTCCGCCAAGCCAGGGTGACCTACCCAGGGCCATGAAATTCATATGCAGGCATAGTAGCCAATTAGAATGAAATCTGCAAAAACTGACTAATATGCTGATACAGAACCATATATTGGCTATATATTATGGCTCTCAGGTGGAAATCTTGTATGTTCCTTTTTTATTATTATTTAAAAACAATTTAAAATCATGAAAATAGCCAATCTACAAGCTGTAATTATTAATAATTAAGAAATACTATATTTTAAAGAGAGAGAAAACCAACTAAAGTCATTATTAGTGCAAGTTCAATCACATTTCATTTGAATGAAAATAACTTGTGGGGAAAATACATAAAATCTCTTTATTCTGTGAATCTAATGTGATTAATGTGACCCCTACTTCAGTCAGTGAAGTCCAGGGCTGAATGTGACATATTGAGACCTATATAACTAAATATTGGTCATTTGCCAACACATTATTTTGTGAAATAAATGGGTTATATTTCACAGATAGTTATACAATTCTTATAATATATTAAAATACAATCATCCTTAACCTTCAAGTTAAATGCATTATTTCCGGGGACTTAAACACTTTTTTTTTTGGATGGCCTTCCTGCCCTGGCATTTGGCCTTTGTGCCCTCCAAAAAATTACAACACCAAAGGCCAAGTGGCCTTGCCCCTAAAATGACGAAATTCCAGGCCTGGTACCAATAATGTAATTTGTTATTCTCAAACAAGAAATATGTTATATGAATGTTGGATCGGCGTTTGAACAGCTAAATCTACCCCGCCCCCACATTTTCTATTGTCAACGCTGTTACATCAGGAGTGTATGTCTGTCATTAAATGTTTTGATGAATTGAGTACAAAGGACCCCAATGGAAACAAGCCATAGTGCTAGCTCTTGCTCATTTGATTTTCCTATTCGTCTCATCTGTTTAAGAAAATAGGTAGCTGATATATTGCACTTTTACCTTAGCGCTAGGTATACTCTTAGTTGCTTGTTTTAGAAGAGAATGCACTTAAGACTTCTGGTGATTAGTAGTTTCCTTGCCTACATATGTTCTTGTCCCCTCTTAACAGACCTTGTATTGAACTGTACTTCCCTGTGCTTGTCGTTGCAAACTGTTAATAAAGTATTCAATAAATCAATCAATCAGTAGTAGTAAGCCTTGCTGAGCCATGCAGCCCATAGGTCAGGAGCCCATCTCCTGTTTCTGTAGCGTGAGGCGGCTTGATGTACAAGTAAATCCCTGAGCCATGATGGCACACCCTGGACATGACGCTAGTACAGGGGTAACCAGTCGATTACGATCTACTGGTAGATCATCAAAGCCTTGTAAGTCGATCGCGGGGTGGGCCCAGTGCTTATTTTTAACTCTATGGCCCAGTGGCAAACGGGCAGCCATCGACAATTCACAGAATGTGTGTAGTGTAGACTAGGCTAGTGCGTCTAAGGCAGTGTTGCCAAGTCTGTTTATTATAAGCTACTTTGGGCTTGTTTTTCTGTAAAGTCGCTCGAATATATTGGGGGTCCTTCAAGGACCCCCAATATATTCTTCCTTGACATGAAAATGTTTGTGAACCACTGCTCTAAAACAACATTCAACAATAATGTTGGACTGAACTGCATAGTCGCTTATTTTGTACTTCTTTTCATAGACCTGGTTGCTTGTTTCTCTCACAAAATCTGGCAACGCTGGTCGAAGGGTAGCCATGCGTCGTTGTTTTCCTGTAGCCTACATTCCGCGCACACATAATTCAACTCGCGGGTCGTGCTCAAGAAATAACGAGCGCAGTCTCATAACATGCAAGCCTTTTCAGTGGTGGAGAACGCTGGATTTAAATCTTCAAACAGTGTTCTACAACGTTACAAAGTGCCATCGCAGCAGATCGCATTTGAGCACAATTGGTGGAAGAAGTACTCAGATATTTTACTTAAGTAAAAGTAGCAATACCACAATGTAGAAATACCTTTTAGGCCTGTGTTCAAAATGTTACTTGAGTAAAAGTACAAAATTATTGGCATCAAAATATACTTAAAGTACCAGTAGTAAAGTACAAATATGTTTGAAAATAGCAGATCTACAAGCTCACAATGCGTAGCGGTGCATCTTGTGAGCTTGTAGATCAGCTATTTTCAGATAGTTATAAAATAGGGCTAAAGTGGTAAGTCATAGCCACTTGGAATGGGAAAAAAATCATAACTTTTCAAAGAATGTTAACTAATCTTCTTAAAGAAGAATCTGAAAATGTCAATGAGCACTGGCACTGACTCTGCAATATGGAGGTTTGATATACTTCATGCAGACGTTAGGTGGCTCAGTCGGGGCAACGTGCTGCAGCGTTTTCTGGATTTACTGCCAGAGATCATAATTTTTCTGAAGTTGAGGGACGAGGAATATGAGCAGATCATTGATGTCTGACGATGCTTGGTTATTGAACTGAAATCAGAATTTGGCCGTAGATTTGTTGAGGCATGAGTTAAGTAGCTGCTTTTGTATCAAACCCTTTCCTCAGTATTGACATTGAACAGCTGTCAGTTAAAATGCAGGATGTGTTTGCATTAACTACAGTTGTTGAAATGGAGATTTTTGAACTACTAACTGACTACCAACTGGAGGGCAGAGCTAGAAACCTGGACTTTTGGTCAATTGTGAAGTATCCCCTGATTGTGTCTTGTGCCCTTAAGCTGCATGCCTACTTTAAAATAATAAAATCCAAGTTTATAACTCGTATGACGGACTCACATCTTAATGACTGCCTCAGACTGGCATTCACTAAGTACAGTATCATCGAGATTTCAAATGGCTTGCAGATAATGTGCAGTCATAGAAGTCTCATTAAAGGTGGGCTGATCCTGAGAGTATTGTATCTGTCACCATATCTGTGCAAATATATGGTCATGGATGCATTTTTGTCATTTAAACAGAATATCTGTAAATGTGAAAAATAATTGAGAACTGAGAAACTAAATATTGCGATCGGCCCAATGGTGCCAGAGATTAGTTGCTCACAGACAGACACGTACACACACGGACGAACGCGCGCACACGCACATTTGTTCACAAATATATCTGTAAATAATTAACCTCAGAGACGGACATTGTTTAGTTTCTTGAAAAGAGGAGCTGGTTCAAATCGAACTGAGACGGTTGCCAGATATTTATGAGAATAGAACATTTGAATTAGTGTATTGTAAATGTGTGTGGGATCAGTGGCGCTGGAGCTATGGGGCTATAGGGGCTGCAGCCCCCCTGGTGGTAAGAGGGAGAACAAAAATGTTACTTTTTTTTTGTACATTACAAAAATATATAGATTTTTTAAAGTACAGACAGTATATGTGAGCTACTGCCGACTAAGTCACATTTAACTGTGTCGATTTACTGGTGGAATAAATGACACCCTTCAACTTATTCACGAATGGTTTTAACAACAATAAAATATCAATTGCACAATAAAGTGCGGGGTGCGTAATTGTTGCGTATACCAATGGAATAAAGTAATTAACCTTGCAGACTACGCCACTTAGGTTTGGATTAAAGGAGCCTAAGAACTCCTGGGTTAACTCCTTTTGTTTTAACAGGCTTTTTACAGGTTCGAGATAACTGGGTAAGTATTTATACGTTAAAGAGAACACAACACCAATAAAACCAAGGAGGAACTGAGACCACACAGCGGATAAAAAGGGGTAAACATACATTTACTATAATTGTCCCTGATACAAGAGGCCTCTGTGCCTTTAATACAGTCCTAAAATATAAACCCTAACCTCCTATGGCGCCGCTAAACTAACTAAAATGTACTCAAAACTAACTAAAATATAAACACTGGGCAACACAACAATAATAGCAAGAGCGCAACTTAAATAGCAAAATAGGCAAATTACTTTTACAAAAGTAGAGTGCGGTGCCATATAAAGTGCATTCAATACTATTGGACTTACTATAGGCCATTCAAGTGCAACACTGGGGGTTTCTTTCGGCCAACAGCAGAATGTGCAAATTAGCAAATAGTGCAAATAATAGCAAAATGTGCATCAAATACTTATTGTAAAGTAAAGTGCAGGTGCTATTAAATACAATAAAATGCTATAAATAACTAAGACAATCGTGTGCCACACACTGGGGGAAAACAGGTGGAGGGAAGCCAAGCCAGGACTCTTCAATTGTTCGTCTGTTTCTTAACACAGTCTGAAAATACAGAAGCAATGGGGCCAGTTCGTCTGTTTTCAGGCAAGGTATTGTGGGCTGCTAGCAGTATTGGCTATCACAAAACGAGTGTTGCGTGGATTGAAACTTACTCCGAAGGCCGCGGATTGCGGCCTACTGACGGAGTTGCGCGTGCAACACTTTAGCCTCTCTGACGTCCTCGCCACTCCAGGCTCTGCTCCGCTCCTTATATGGTCTGGTCTCTGCTGCTCTCGTCCTCTCCTTCCCCTCTGCACACTCGGTCTCTCACGGGTCGATATAACAATGGAGCCGTCTGCCAAATGTTTGCTCGTGGCTTTCAATGGCTGGCAGCACGCGCTCTCCCGTCTCTCATGCCCTTTTCCTCGGCTACACTCTGCCTTTCTGTGTCACACCGGTCCTTTCACACACTCCTGTTCTGCGTCCTTCTCTCTCCTCTGCCTTTTTGAACTGAGCGGGCCTACTCAAATAAGAATATACAGTATGGGTCCTTGCTTCATCAGCTAAGTGGTCCGCGGCCCGAAAAACGTTAAAGAGGTGGTGCCATGGTTTTGCACTTTTTCTGTTTTTCATGTGTCTATGAGGTTGATAGAACTTCATTAAGCCCCCCGGTGGTGGTTTTATATTGTTTTACTGTATGTCTTCTCTGATTATTTGGAGTTTCTTCCTGGAGGCTGAAATCTTGAGGGTCAAACGTGCCAATAGAGAAACAGCCCTTTAGTGACATCACAGAGCCCCCAAAAAACATACCCTCCCCCTCATTATCATAACACAACAGGTGTGGGCATGAGGAGGAGGAGGGACTAGGACAGGTGGGTGGTGCTAAGGTGGTGGAGGAGGTGCTAAGGTGAGAACTAGGCATACTTAATGAACTGGAGGCGTGTCCACATAAAAACATTTTTTTAAACAATTTCTGTACACTTTTTTTTTTTTTTTTTTTAATCCTTACATAATAATAATACCTTATGATCAGGTTTTAGGGTTGAAAAATATCATGGCACTCCATCTTTAAGGACCCCTACATAAAAGCAGAAATATGTCATCCAGGTGCGCAAACCTATCCATATATCCACCACTTCTTTGAGTTCTTGTTTCAACTCAAAACAAAACAAAACCTAATGGTGGCAGGCCAGCAGGAGAAGAGTCTGATCAGCAGCTAAACCTAGATCAGCCTGACAAACCTAAAAAAAATGTGTACAGTATATATATATATATATATATATATATATATAGAGAGAGAGAGAGAGAGAGAGAGAGAGAGAGAGAGAGAGAGAAAATGTACTTCTACTTTTTAAAAGCATTAACTTTTGAATACCTAAGTATGTTCAAAAGCACACCACTGTAAATGAAAGGGATGTATTCAATTTATAACATAAGACCACATGAGAGGCCGCTATTATAGCTGAGTGGTTAGTGAGTCCGCCTAGGGAGCCAGAGGCCCTGGTTGCCGCAGGTTCGATTCCCGGCCAGGCCAGCATATGTGTCGATGAAATGAAATTTGTCCCTGAGCAAGACTCTTATAACCCCAAATTGCTCACAGGTTCTCATTGGAAACAAGACTGCAAGGACTTTCATGAATGACCTGTTAAAAGGAATTATCCTTATCCTTAGAGGGTCACAGTCATTGTGAAACAGAATGTGGGACAAAGGGGTAACAATATATACTGTAATATAATAAGTAACGAGCAGACTATAGGTAGGCTCCACGTTGAATACAGCGTATGATTTAATTATATTAGATAACAGGTTTAAAGCTGCACTATGTAACTTGCCTCTTCTACCCCAGATTTGAACCCTGGTCTCCTGTACAACTGCTGAAACGTTTACCATTGAGGCATTAGAGCCTGCCTGCTTGCTCAGGGGATAAATGTAATATTGACCTTCAGGTAAAAAATTGTGTCAAATCAGAAACAGTATCGTGCCAAAGGTCATGCATGGCTCACCTAAGGATCTAAATGTCTCAATAGAAGAGCAGGGGGACAAAATACACCCCAATTGTGTAAGCTATATTGTATTAACATACTCTACCATACAGATGGGACAAAATAACATTTTATTCATTTAAAAAACGTTACATAGTGCCGCTTTAATATAATGTGTTTGTTAGTCAGCAGAGGAGTAGGGGTGCTGGTGGTGGTAGTTGTATGTGGATGCCTCTGTGGCCTACATCAGAGGTATCTTTTCATAAAAAAAATATTTTAAAAAATGATAAAATAAAGGGTGGCAACCAAAATAGCACAAAAAAACCTGATCTACAAGCTCACAACACATCGCATAGTGATGCATTGTGAGCTTGTACATTGGAAAATATGAATAAAAGAGCAGAATCGTAAGGTTAAATGCAAAAGTGACCCCGAATGACGCCCCAGGCCAACATACTTGTCTGACCATCACAGGGCCGGATCCTGAGTCCATGGAAGGTATCCAGGCTGCTTCATCAGATGGTAAGACTTGTAGTCTATCATGCGGCGTAGGTTCATGCGATAAATCAGTTTCATAATTGCTATTAGAGATGAATAACTACTGCAATGTTAGAGGTGCGTCTGTGATCTCATGCAACAAGGCATGATAGGCCATTGTAATTCACCAAATTATGTTCACAATTGCAGAAACAGCAGACACGCTGATGGACATAATAATTAGGGAAGTATCGTTATTCATGGACGGATGGTATGGTGTAAAACGGGGGGGGGGGGAGCACTGGGGAGCGGCATGTTTTTTTAATTTTGGATTTGGAAGGGGTCAGACACATAGCCGCGGGAAGACCTTTTAGGTTACGGGTGCGGCATGAGGACCCCCCGTGCGCGCGCGCGAAATTTTTACGCGGTTCTGGGCGGGTTCGGTTCGTTTTCCTCCCAGTTTTTGGTGTCTTTATTTCGGTTTTAGGGTTAGGATTAGGGTTAGGTTAGAGTTGTGTTATTTAATTCATATTTTTGCCTGATTTTACCGATTTATTATCAAAAAATAATAATCTTTTTTTTTTATGGGGGGGCGGGTACCTGGGGGGAGGGGGGGCACCCGCCCCCCCCCGCACCCCTACTTCCCGCGGTACTGGTCAGACAACTTTAATTTGTTCAATTTAGTATTTAAATTTTTCATACGTGTTAATACTATCTATATCAAGTTTACCCTGTATGGTGACTCAACTTGGTATCTCCCACCAAACCGCTCATGCATTAAATGGGAGAGAGAGAGTGTTGCTAGATTGGGCGGGGAAAAAAAACATTGGGTGGGTTTTATTAGACTCACGTCACCTCGCGCAGTACGTGTGTAAGCCGCGTGTGAAGCCTGGTTTCTTTCTTCACCTCAGTTGCTCAGTGCTCTCATCCGGTCTAGAACCCACCTACTGTAGACACACACATGCATGCACTGTTTCCGTATCCACTCTAGACCGGACATTTATTTGATCCAATAACAGCCATGTTGTGAGCACGTATTGCTATTGTATGTATTGCGTTTCAAACTCAAAGTTTAAAAAGTGCCATTGTGAGTCTGACTAAATATGTGGATCGCCCCTGTACCTGTCCCCTCGGTGTACATTTTGTAACACCATAATCAGAGCACAGCTTAATAATGACAGACAAGGAAGCACCAGTCCCGTCGCGTGACCAAATCTTTTACAGTACAGTACCTGCCGGTCCAGTTGGACCCGGTGTGGGCCTCGACGAAACTACAGACATATCATTGACTATAAGCTCTGTGTATGTGTGAAGAACCGATCAGAGAAATGCGGCACGTTTATCAGTACTGATTCATTATAATTGCTGAGGTGTGTGTGTGTGTGTGTGTGCGTGCGTGCGTGCGTGCGTGCGTGCGTGCGTGCGTGCGTGCGTGCGTGAGAGCCAGCTAGTTTTTAAGTTGGATTTTTGTCTCACATGTCATGCCAGTATTTGATCACTTTATTGTGGATGCCAGTTGTCGCATATTGGGTTGTCTGACTGTACTCTTTCTTTGCACTCTGTGGTTAGACTCTTTAACTATTTTATATTTGGTTAATTGATGCAGTCACGCAGATATGAAGCTTTGTATGCGTATGCAGTGTTTTCTGTTGCGAAAAAAACTAGGTTTGAACTTTCATGTTCAAACCTAGAACGATGTAACGGCATGTTGTTCCATAATATACTTATTAAGGCATGTTGAGGGCTAATTGGAAACTGGGGAAAGAGGGGAGAGGAGGCTGGACACACACACACACACACACACACACACACACACACACACACACACACACACACACACACACACACACACACACACACACTATGGAAGGTTGAATGTACGATGTGTGAAATTTGAACATTTCAACACAGTGGTGGGGCTGGCAAGCTGTCTACACAAACAGCAACAGGTAGCAGCCAAACACTAGGGCTGTCACGATTACATATTTAAGTTGATGATTAATTGTCAAATAATAAATAATTACGATTAATGATTTAATTGTGTTTTTGGCACAACATTGGAACATATGAAAACAATTTTAATTTCCGTTTGGTTTTGAGGCTTAATAATTACAAATTGCAAAGGGCATATTATGAAAAATAACTTAAATATACAAATACATTATTGACATATTTGATAATTTAATACATGTATAAATAGCAGAAGTAGCTGATCTACAAGCTTGTAGATTTGCTATTTCTGCTTTCTTTTTATATTTGAAAATGTATGAACATTTTTCAACATGGAAACGATTATGCAAAAAATATTGTGATGTTTCTCAAACAATTGTGATTAGAAGATTATGTAATAATTGTGACTGCCCTACCAAACACACACGTAAACACACACACACACACATCCACTCACGCACGCACACACATACGCACACACACAGGGCCAAAGCATACATGTGAGGAATGCAGGCCCTGCAGTGTGTGCTGACTGTGCTACTGTTTGTGTCTGAGTGAAACTGTATTCTCAATATCAAATCAGCCAGGATTCAATGTTTAGTTTGCGTCTTTAGACAATGGATTTAGATTATGTTGATTCTGTGTCAGTGTTGATTGAAAATGTGATGCTAAATCAATATTTAACGTAACAAGCTTTCAATAATATTGCAATTAGTTTAGTCAATGTCATAAATCAATGAGGATTCAATACCGCTGCTTGGCAACATTGAATGTTGACTCAATGCGTTTTTACTATCTTGGTTATGCCTTCGGTGTTGTGTCAATGAACCCTAGAATCTTGGCGAAAACAGCGTTGCGATGCATTGTGAGCTTGTAGATCTGCTGTTTTCAGGACATTTGTTGTTGATGAAAAAGAGGAGGGGGCCAAGTATAGACCCTTGGATAAACTGGTCAAGTATATAGGGTATAAGTAGTTAAACAAAGACATGGCAACAGATCATTTTGATGGCTGAAAATTCAAATAATGTGCAAAAACAGTACCAATAATGTAATTTGTTATTCTCAAACAAGAAATATGTTATATGAATGTTGGATCGGCGTTTGAACAGCTAAATCTACCCCGCCCCCACATTTTCTATTGTCAACGCTGTTACATCAGGAGTGTATGTCTGTCATTAAATGTTTTGATGAATTGAGTACAAAGGACCCCAATGGAAACAAGCCATAGTGCTAGCTCTTGCTCATTTGATTTTCCTATTCGTCTCATCTGTTTAAGAAAATAGGTAGCTGATATATTGCACTTTTACCTTAGCGCTAGGTATACTCTTAGTTGCTTGTTTTAGAAGAGAATGCACTTAAGACTTCTGGTGATTAGTGGTTTCCTTGCCTACATATGTTCTTGTCCCCTCTTAACAGACCTTGTATTGAACTGTACTTCCCTGTGCTTGTCGTTGCAAACTGTTAATAAAGTATTCAATAAATCAATCAATCAGTAGTAGTAAGCCTTGCTGAGCCATGCAGCCCATAGGTCAGGAGCCCATTAGTCCAGGGGCCAACACTGATATTTTCACAAATTGGTAGCACCTAAGGTGACCGTAAAGTTTTTGTATTTTTGTCTTCCTACATGTCTCTAGTTTATATTTTGGTATGATAACCCTTCCAATCTTGTAGCTTAATGGCAGTTATCACTACCTACTGGCTAATGTATCCGGTAGGAGACACAAAGTAGAATCTTTGTGTCTCCTACACCCGGGCATCAAATTATTGCGACAAAAAACAAAATATATCCATGTATTCAAGGCTTCATGGGGTGTGCAATTGATAACTTCTCAGATTTTTGGTGTTTGCAAAAAGACTGCTTTCCATAAGCTTGTAAAAGTTGACCCTCCTTCGGTCTAGGGTGGTCATAGCTGAATGGGTAGAGAGTCCCCCTGGGAAACTTAAAGGAGGAGTTCACCCAAAAAATGATTTATTTTCTATCAATTGCACACCCTATGAAGCCTTGAATACATGGATATATTTTGTTTTTTGTCGCAATAATTTGATGCCCGGGTGTAGGAGACACAAAGATTGTACTTTGTGTCTCCTACCGGATACATTAGCCAGTAGGTAGTGATAACTGCCATTAAGCTACAAGATTGGAAGGGTTATCATACCAAAATATAAACTAGAGACATGTAGGAAGACAAAAATACAAAAACTTTACGGTCACCTTAGGTGGTACCAAAATATGGCCTGGCCCCTGGACTACATCTCCTGTTTCTGTAGCGTGAGGCGGCTTGATGTACAAGTAAATCCCTGAGCCATGATGGCACACCCTGGACATGACGCTAGTACAGGGGTAACCAGTCGATTACGATCTACTGGTAGATCATCAAAGCCTTGTAAGTCGATCGCGGGGTGGGCCCAGTGGCAAACGGGCAGCCATCGACAATTCACAGAATTTGTGTAGTGTAGACTAGGCTAGTGCGTCTAAGGCAGTGTTGCCAAGTCTGTTTATTATAAGCTACTTTGGGCTTGTTTTTCTGTAAAGTCGATTGAATATATTGGGGGTCCTTCAAGGACCCCCAATATATTCGTCCTTGACATGAAAATGTTTGTGAACCACTGCTCTAAAACAACATTCAACAATAAAGTTGGACTGAACTGCCCTAGTCGCTTATTTTGTACTTCTTTTCATAGACCTGGTTGCTTGTTTCTCTCACAAAATCTGGCAACGCTGGTCGAACGGTAGCCATGCGTCGTTGTTTTCCTGTAGCCTACATTCCGCGCACACATAATTCAACTCGCGGGTCGTGCTCAAGAAATAACGAGCGCAGTCTCATGACATGCAAGCCTTTTCAGTGGTGGAGAACGCTGGATTTAAATCTTCAAACAGTGTTCTACAACGTTACAAAGTGCCATCGCAGCAGATCGCATTTGAGCACAAGTGGTGGAAGAAGTACTCAGATATTTTACTTAAGTAAAAGTAGCAATACCACAATGTAGAAATACCTTTTAGGCCTGTGTTCAAAATGTTACTTGAGTAAAAGTACAAAATTATTGGCATCAAAATATACTTAAAGTACCAGTAGTAAAGTACAAATATGTTTGAAAATAGCAGATCTACAAGCTCACAATGCGTAGCGGTGCATCTTGTGAGCTTGTAGATCAGCTATTTTCAGATAGTTATAAAATAGGGCTAAAGTGGTAAGTCATAGCCACTTGGAATGGGAAAAAAATCATAACTTTTCAAAGAATGTTAACTAATCTTCTTAAAGAAGAATCTGAAAATGTCAATGAGCACTGGCACTGACTCTGCAATATGGAGGTTTGATATACTTCATGCAGACGTTAGGTGGCTCAGTCGGGGCAACGTGCTGCAGTGTTTTCTGGATTTACTGCCAGAGATCATAATTTTTCTGAAGTTGAGGGACGAGGAATATGAGCAGATCATTGATGTCTGACGATGCTTGGTTATTGAACTGAAATCAGAATTTGGCCGTAGATTTGTTGAGGCATGAGTTAAGTAGCTGCTTTTGTATCAAACCCTTTCCTCAGTATTGATATTGAACAGCTGTCAGTTAAAATGCAGGATGTGTTTGCATTAACTACAGGTGTTGAAATGGAGATTTTTGAACTACTAACTGGCTACCAACTGGAGGGCAGAGCTAGAAACCTGGACTTTTGGTCAATTGTGAAGTATCCCCTGATTGTGTCTTGTGCCCTTAAGCTGCATGCCTACTTTAAAATAATAAAATCCAAGTTTATAACTCGTATGACGGACTCACATCTTAATGACTGCCTCAGACTGGCATTCACTAAGTACAGTATCATCGAGATTTCAAATGGCTTGCAGATAATGTGCAGTCATAGAAGTCTCATTAAAGGTGGGCTGATCCTGAGAGTATTGTATCTGTCACCATATCTGTGCAAATATATGGTCATGGATGCATTTTTGTCATTTAAACAGAATATCTGTAAATGTGAAAATTCGGAGTAATTGAGAACTGAGAAACTAAATATTGCGATCGGCCCAATGGTGCCAGAGATTAGTTGCTCACAGACAGACACGTACACACACGGACGAACGCGCGCACACGCACATTTGTTCACAAATATACATATCTGTAAATAATTAACCTCAGAGACGGACATTGTTTAGTTTCTTGAAAAGAGGAGCTGGTTCAAATCGAACTGAGACGGTTGCCAGATATTTATGAGAATAGAACATTTGAATTAGTGTATTGTAAATGTGTGTGGGATCAGTGGCGCTGGAGCTATGGGGCTATAGGGGCTGCAGCCCCCCTGGTGGTAAGAGGGAGAACAAAAATGTTACTTTTTTTTTGTACATTACAAAAATATATAGATTTTTTAAAGTACAGACAGTATATGTGAGCTACTGCAGACTGAGTCACATTTAACTGTGTCGATTTACTGGTGGAATAAATGACACCCTTCAACTTATTCACGAATGGTTTTAACAACAATAAAATATCAATTGCACAATAAAGTGCGGGGTGCGTAATTGTTGCGTATACCAATGGAATAAAGTAATTAACCTTGCAGACTACGCCACTTAGGTTTGGATTAAAGGAGCCTAAGAACTCCTGGGTTAACTCCTTTTGTTTTAACAGGCTTTTTACAGGTTCGAGATAACTGGGTAAGTATTTATACGTTAAAGAGAACACAACACCAATAAAACCAAGGAGGAACTGAGACCACACAGCGGATAAAAAGGGGTAAACATACATTTACTATAATTGTCCCTGATACAAGAGGCCTCTGTGCCTTTAATACAGTCCTAAAATATAAACCCTAACCTCCTATGGCGCCGCTAAACTAACTAAAATGTACTCAAAACTAACTAAAATACAAACACTGGGCAACACAACAATAATAGCAAGAGCGCAACTTAAATAGCAAAATAGGCAAATTACTTTTACAAAAGTAGAGTGCGGTGCCATATAAAGTGCATTCAATACTATTGGACTTACTATAGGCCATTCAAGTGCAACACTGGGGGTTTCTTTCGGCCAACAGCAGAATGTGCAAATAGTGCAAATAATAGCAAAATGTGCATCAAATACTTATTGTAAAGTAAAGTGCAGGTGCTATTAAATACAATAAAATGCTATAAATAACTAAGACAATCGTGTGCAAATACTGGGGGAAAACAGGTGGAGGGAAGCCAAGCCAGGACTCTTCAATTGTTCGTCTGTTTCTTAACACAGTCTGAAAATACAGAAGCAATGGGGCCAGTTCGTCTGTTTTCAGGCAAGGTATTGTGGGCTGCTAGCAGTATTGGCTATCACAAAACGAGTGTTGCGTGGATTGAAACTTACTCCGAAGGCCGCGGATTGCGGCCTACTGACGGAGTTGCGCGTGCAACACTTTAGCCTCTCTGACGTCCTCGCCACTCCAGGCTCTGCTCCGCTCCTTATATGGTCTGGTCTCTGCTGCTCTCGTCCTCTCCTTCCCCTCTGCACACTCGGTCTCTCACGGGTCGATATAACAATGGAGCCGTCTGCCAAATGTTTGCTCGTGGCTTTCAATGGCTGGCAGCACGCGCTCTCCCGTCTCTCATGCATGCCCTTTTCCTCGGCTACACTCTGCCTTTCTGTGTCGCACCGGTCCTTTCACACACTCCTGTTCTGCGTCCTTCTCTCTCCTCTGCCTTTTTGAACTGAGCGGGCCTAATCAAATAAGAATATACAGTATGGGTCCTTGCTTCATCAGCTAAGTGGTCCGCGGCCCGAAAAACGTTAAAGAGGTGGTGCCATGGTTTTGCACTTTTTCTGTTTTTCATGTGTCTATGAGGTTGATAGAACTTCATTAAGCCCCCCGGTGGTGGTTTTATATTGTTTTACTGTATGTCTTCTCTGATTATTTGGAGTTTCTTCCTGGAGGCTGAAATCTTGAGGGTCAAACGTGCCAATAGAGAAACAGCCCTTTAGTGACATCACAGAGCCCCCAAAAAACATACCCTCCCCCTCATTATCATAACACAACAGGTGTGGGCATGAGGAGGAGGAGGGACTAGGACAGGTGGGTGGTGCTAAGGTGGTGGAGGAGGTGCTAAGGTGAGAACCAGGCATACTTAATGAACTGGAGGCGTGTCCACATAAAAACATTTTTTTAAACAATTTCTGTACACTTTATATTTTTATTTTTTAATCCTTACATAATAATAATACCTTATGATCAGGTTTTAGGGTTGAAAAATATCATGGCACTCCATCTTTAAGGACCCCTACATAAAAGCAGAAATATGTCATCCAGGTGCGCAAACCTATCCATATATCCACCACTTCTTTGAGTTCTTGTTTCAACTCAAAACAAAACAAAACGTAATGGTGGCAGGCCAGCAGGAGAAGAGTCTGATCAGCAGCTAAACCTAGATCAGCCTGACAAACCTAAAAAAAAATGTGTACAGTATATATATATATATATATATATATATATATATATATATATATATATATATATATATATATATATATATATATATATATATATATATATATATATATATATAGAGAGAGAGAGAGAGAGAGAGAGAGAGAGAGAGAGAGAGAGAGAGAGAGAGAAAATGTACTTCTACTTTTTAAAAGCATTAACTTTTGAATACCTAAGTATGTTCAAAAGCACACCACTGTAAATGAAAGGGATGTATTCAATTTATAACATAAGACCACATGAGAGGCGGCTATTATAGCTGAGTGGTTAGTGAGTCCGCCTAGGGAGCCAGAGGCCCTGGTTGCCGCAGGTTCGATTCCCGGCCAGGCCAGCATATGTGTCGATGAAATGAAATTTGTCCCTGAGCAAGACTCTTATAACCCCAAATTGCTCACAGGTTCTCATTGGAAACAAGACTGCAAGGACTTTCATGAATGACCTGTTAAAAGGAATTATCCTTATCCTTAGAGGGTCACAGTCATTGTGAAACAGAATGTGGGACAAAGGGGTAACAATATATACTGTAATATAATAAGTAACGAGCAGACTATAGGTAGGCTCCACGTTGAATACAGCGTATGATTTAATTATATTAGATAACAGGTTTAAAGCTGCACTATGTAACTTGCCTCTTCTACCCCAGATTTGAACCCTGGTCTCCTGTGCAACTGCTGAAACGTTTACCATTGAGGCATTAGAGCCTGCCTGCTTGCTCAGGGGATAAATGTAATATTGACCTTCAGGTAAAAAATTGTGTCAAATCAGAAACAGTATCGTGCCAAAGGTCATGCATTGCTCACCTAAGGATCTAAATGTCTCAATAGAAGAGCAGGGGGACAAAATACACCCCAATTGTGTAAGCTATATTGTATTAACATACTCTACCATACAGATGGGACAAAATAACATTTTATTCATTTAAAAAACGTTACATAGTGCCGCTTTAATATAATGTGTTTGTTAGTCAGCAGAGGAGTAGGGGTGCTGGTGGTGGTAGTTGTATGTGGATGCCTCTGTGGCCTACATCAGAGGTATCTTTTCATAAAAAAAATATTTTAAAAAATGATAAAATAAAGGGTGGCAACCAAAATAGCACAAAAAAACCTTATCTACAAGCTCACAACACATCGCATAGTGATGCATTGTGAGCTTGTACATTGGAAAATATGAATAAAAGAGCAGAATCGTAAGGTTAAATGCAAAAGTGACCCCGAATGACGCCCCAGGCCAACATACTTGTCTGACCATCACAGGGCCGGATCCTGAGTCCATGGAAGGTATCCAGGCTGCTTCATCAGATGGTAAGACTTGTAGTCTATCATGCGGCGTAGGTTCATGCGATAAATCAGTTTCATAATTGCTATTAGAGATGAATAACTACTGCAATGTTAGAGGTGCGTCTGTGATCTCATGCAACAAGGCATGATAGGCCATTGTAATTCACCAAATTATGTTCACACTTGCAGAAACAGCAGACACGCTGATGGACATAATAATTAGGGAAGTATCGTTATTCATGGACGGATGGTATGGTGTAAAACGGGGGGGGGGGAGCACTGGGGAGCGGCATGTTTTTTAGGTTTCGAGAGCCTGTAAGGCTTCGAACCCTATTACATCTCTACACTTTCACTATTCTTCCGCCGTTTTTGCCAGTTCTGGCCTAACCGCCTGGTCACTTCTTATGAAATTCGGCAATATGGTAGAGGGCTATGCCAAACGGCGAAAACCCGAAACTCACAACCATTGGCCAAAGGGTGGCGCTGTAGCACTCAATTGAACATGCCAACTTTGAACAGGTACAGCTCATGCCCTGTTCGACCTACAGCCATGAAACTTCGATACACACATGCGTCTCCTCATGCCTAACAACTTTCGCTGTTTGACTTTTGACCTCTGACCTTTAGATCTCCCACCATTTCGAATTCTATGAAAAGCAGTAAAAAGCAGTAAAAAAATCACTTCTCCTGGGATTTATGAGCAATCTGTACGAAACTGTATACACATGAACTTTGGACCAATGCCGACAAACGTAACTTAGCGGATTTTCCATAAGTGAAAACGTTAAGCTTTTATAAGCCAATGAAAATTGCAGCTTTTTTTAAATTATTCATCTGCCCCTAACACATACATGCAGACTCACATTTGTTTGACACTTTGCAATATTGTAGAGGGTCCTTCCAAGTATCACTGAAACCAATCTTACTCCAATTGGTCAAAGGGGGGCGCTATAGCAATTTTTTGAAAATGCAAACTTTAAACAGGCAAAAGTCATGCCTCGTTTGGCCGACAGCCGTTAAACCTGCTTACACATGTGCCTTGACTCATGAGGAACACATGTATCACTTTGACCAGTAAGCTCTGCCCTTAGATTGTCTGCAATTTTGAGCAGTTTGAAAAACATTTAAATCCAGGATTTCTGAGCAATTTGCATGAAACTGTGTCAAATACATGTTTGAGGCCCTTTTTCACAGGTTCAGGTGTGTTGGTTCAATAGCTTGATCGCTTAATCATCTGCCTTGAAACCATAGGGTAGCCGGTTCGAATCCCACCTCAGGTAGACTTAATTAGGTTTCAAGAGCCATCAGGCTTCGAAAGCTATTACATCTCTACACTTTCACTATTATTAGGTTTCGAGAGCCTATCAGGCTTCGAACCCTATTACATCTCTACACTTTCATTAGGTTTCGAGAGCCATCAGGCTTCGAAAGCTATTACATCTCTACACTTTCACTATTATTATTATTCTTCCGCCGTTTTTGCCAGTTCTGGCCTAACCGCCTGGTCACTTCTTATGAAATTCGGCAATATGGTAGAGGGCTATGCCAAACGGCGAAAACCCGAAACTCACAACCATTGGCCAAAGGGTGGCGCTGTAGCACTCAATTGAAAATGCCAACTTTGAACAGGTACAGCTCATGCCCTGTTCGACCTACAGCCATGAAACTTCGATACACACATGCGTCTCCTCATGCCTAACAACTTTCACTGTTTGACTTTTGACCTCTGACCTTTAGATCTCCCACCATTTCGAATTCTATGAAAAGCAGTAAAAAGCAGTAAAAAGCCTACTCCTCCTGGGATTTATGAGCAATCTCTACGAAACTGTATACACATGAACTTTGGACCAATGCCGACAGACGTAACCAAGCGGATTTTCCATAAGTGAAAACGTTAAGCTTTTATAAGCCAATGAAAATTGCAGCTTTTTTTAAATTATTCATCTGCCCCTAACACATACATGCAGACTCAAATTTGTTTGACACTTTGCAATATTGTAGAGGGTCCTTCCAAGTATCACTGAAACCAATCTTACTCCAATTGGTCAAAGGGGGGCGCTATAGCAATTTTTTGAAAATGCAAACTTTAAACAGGCAAAAGCCATGCCTCGTTTGGCCGACAGCCGTTAAACCTGCTTACACATGTGCCTTGACTCATGAGGAACACATGTATCACTTTGACCAGTAAGCTCTGCCCTTAGATTGTCTGCAATTTTGAGCAGTTTGAAAAACATTTAAATCCAGGATTTCTGAGCAATTTGCATGAAACTGTGTCAAATACATGTTTGAGGCCCTTTTTCACAGGTTCAGGTGTGTTGGTTCAATAGCTTGATCGCTTAATCATCTGCCTTGAAACCATAGGGTAGCCGGTTCGAATCCCACCTCAGGTAGACTTCATTATAATTGCATTGCACACAACATGACTATATCAATGAATACATGTGCAATTGTTAAAGATGACGAGAAATGCATACTTGAAAGTAGTTATTTTCAATGTTTGACGTACTTCATTCGCGCTTTTGTTTTGTTTTGTTGGATTCTCCCTTTTCACTGTCTAAGGCTCTGTATTAGATAGCTCCACCAGTAGAGTGTGAGTCTTATGTGCCGAAGGTCCCTGGTTCGAATCCCACTTATTACAGTTCACATTTAAATTGCATTGTACAAAACATGACCCTGTTAATTCAGACATGTGCAATGTTTAGACAATAACACGAAATGCTTTTGAGAGTAGTTGTTTTTTATGTATGACATACTTTCTTGTGAAAATAGCCGATCTACAATCTCACACCTTTTTAGATAGCAACGCGTTGTGAGCTTGTAGATCGACTATTTTCCACTAGTTTCCATTCCGAAATATATTGAGCAGTTTGAAAAACATTTAAACCAAGGATTTCTGAGCAATTTGCGTGAAAGTGTGTCATGTGTGTGAACTCCCTTTTCACTAGTACAGGTCTGTTGGCCCAATGGCTTAATCATCTGCCTTGAAAACACAGGGTTCCTGGTGCGAATCCCATGTCATGTAGAATTCATTATAATTGCATTGCACACAACATGACTGTATCAATGAATGCATGTGCAATTGTTAACCAGTAAACTCCGCCCTTAGATTGTCTGCAATTTTGAGCAGTTTGAAAAACATTTAAATCCAGTATTTCTGAGCAATTTGCGTGAAAGTGTGTCATGTGTGTGAACTCCCTTTTCATCAGTTCGGGTCTGTTGGCCCAATGGCTTAATCATCTGCCTTGATACCAGAGGGTCGCCGGTTCAAATCACACCTCATGCAGACCTCAACTCAATTGCATTGCACACAACATGACTGTATCAATGAATAAACATGCAATTGTTAGTTGTTGTTGTTAGTTGTTTTTTATGTATGACATACTTTCTTGTGAAAATAGCTGATCTACAATCTCACACCGGAAGAACCTATAGGACGGAAAAACCTATAGATATCAACAGACACCATCAGGGAGGCCATATCTTTAGCTCAATGAGAAGAGAGGCAGCCTGTGAATCCATAGGTCGCTGGTTCGATCCCTGTCCCCAACAATGCGTTGAGGTGATCATCATTTGGAATTCCCCCTATTCCCATGGATTGGATCCACCCCTCTCACCTGCTCTCACTCATCACCAATCACACCTGCCACATGCACAGTACAATTTTTAGGTACTTTTACTTTACTACTCTACTCTACTCCAATTACAGCAGATGACAGCTTTAGTTACTTGTTACTTTGCAGATGTAATTATTAATACAACACCTACAGTAACCACATACAGCCGATCTACAATGTGACGCGTTATGAGCTTGTATGTATATAATAAGCAACCCATGCTGTATGATAACTTACCACATATGAAATCCAATTCTGTCTATCCAATGGCTCAGTCTGTACTGTGGCCATAGCTGAGTGGTTAGTGAGCCCACCTAGGGAGCCAGAGGCCGTGGTTGCCCCAGGTACGAATCCAGGCCAGGCCAGCAAATGTGTCGATGAAATGAAATGTGTCCCTGAGCAAGACTCTTAACCCCTAATTGCTCACAGGCCCTCATTGGAAACAAGACCGCAAGGACTTTCATGAACGGACGTGGAATTATCCTTATCCTTTACACTGTCTACCCACAAGTCTATAGGTCCCTGGTTCAAACCCCAATTTAACCGGTCCAAATATAATTTACTGAACAAAAATCATGACTTTGTTAATTAATGCATGTTCACTTCTTCTCTCTCGCTCTCTCTCTTACTGCCTCTCTTTCTCACTGCCTCTCTCTCTCTCTCTCTCTCTCTCTCTCTCTCTCTCTCTCTCTCTCTCTCTCTCTCTCTCTCTCTCTCTCTCCGACTGTCACTGTCTGTCTGTCTGCCAGTCTGCCACTCTGTCACTGTCTGTCTGTCTGCCACTCTGTCACTGTCTGTCTGTCTGTCTGTCTGTCTGCCAGTCTGCCACTCTGTCACTTTGTCACTCTGTCACAGTCTGTCTGTCTGCCAGTCTGCCACTCTGTCACTGTCTGTCTGTCTGCCAGTCTGCCACTCTGTCACTGTCTGTCTGTCTGCCAGTCTGCCACTCTGTCACAGTCTGTCTGTCTGTCTGCCAGTCTGCCACTGTCTGTCTGTCTGCCAGTCTGCCAGTCTGCCACTCTGTCACTGTCTGTCTGTCTGCCAGTCTGCCACTCTGCCACTCTGTCACAGTCTGTCTGTTTGTCTGTCTGCCACTCTGTCACAGTCTGCCAGTCTGCCAGTCTGTCACAGTCTGCCAGTCTGCCAGTCTGCCACTCTGTCACTGTCTGTCTGTCTGTCTGTCTGTCTGCCAGTCTGCCAGTCTGCCACAGTCTGTCACAGTCTGCCAGTCTGCCAGTCTGCCACTCTGTCACAGTCTGCCAGTCTGCCAGTCTGCCACTCTGTCAAAGTCTGCCAGTCTGCCAGTCTGCCACTCTGTCACAGTCTGCCAGTCTGCCATTATTCTCGAAACCGCTCATTGCTGCTTGCAGCTATATTTTAATTTTGGATTTGGAAGGGGTCAGACACATAGCCGCGGGAAGACCTTTTAGGTTAGGGGTGCGGCATGAGGACCCCCCGTGCGCGCGCGCGAAATTTTACGCGGTTCTGGGCGGGTTCGGTTCGTTTTCCCCCCAGTTTTTGGTGTCTTTATTTCGGTTTTAGGGTTAGGATTAGGGTTAGGTTAGAGTTGTGTTATTTAATTCATATTTTTGCCTGATTTTACCGATTTATTATCAAAAAATAATAATCTTTTTTTTTGATGGGGGGGCGGGTACCTGGGGGGAGGGGGGGCACCCGCCCCCCCCGCACCCCTACTTCCCGCGGTACTGGTCAGACAACTTTAATTTGTTCAATTTAGTATTTAAATTTTTCATACGTGTTAATACTATCTATATCAAGTTTACCCTGTATGGTGACTCAACTTGGTGTCTCTCACCAAACCGCTCATGCATTAAATGGGAGAGAGAGAGTGTTGCTAGATTGGGCGGGGAAAAAAAAACATTGGGTGGGTTTTATTAGACTCACGTCACCTCGCGCAGTACGTGTGTAAGCCGCGTGTGAAGCCTGGTTTCTTTCTTCACCTCAGTTGCTCAGTGCTCTCATCCGGTCTAGAACCCACCTACTGTAGACACACACATGCATGCACTGTTTCCGTATCCACTCTAGACCGGACATTTATTTGATCCAATAACAGCCATGTTGTGAGCACGTATTGCTATTGTATGTATTGCGTTTCAAACTCAAAGTTTAAAAAGTGCCATTGGGAGTCTGACTAAATATGTGGATCGCCCCTGTACCTGTCCCCTCGGTGTACATTTTGTAACACCATAATCAGAGCACAGCTTAATAATGACAGACAAGGAAGCACCAGTCCCGTCGCGTGACCAAATCTTTTACAGTACAGTACCTGCCGGTCCAGTTGGACCCGGTGTGGGCCTCGACGAAACTACAGACATATCATTGACTAAGCTCTGTGTATGTGTGAAGAACCGATCAGAGAAATGCGGCACGTTTATCAGTACTGATTCATTATAATTGCTGAGGTGTGTGTGTGTGTGTGTGTGTGTGTGTGTGTGCGTGCGTGCGTGCGTGCGTGCGTGCGTGCGTGCGTGCACGAGAGCCAGCTAGTTTTTAAGTTGGATTTTTGTCTCACATGTCATGGCAGTATTTGATCACTTTATTGTGGATGCCAGTTGTCGCATATTGGGTTGTCTGACTGTACTCTTTCTTTGCACTCTGTGGTTAGACTCTTTAACTATTTTATATTTGGTTAATTGATGCAGTCACGCAGATATGAAGCTTTGTATGCGTATGCAGTGTTTTCTGTTGCGAAAAAAACTCACGCCAGACTCTACTGTAACTAACGATGGTTATGATGTAGTCATGAAAAAGTAGAACTAAATCCCATCAGGACCCCCCCACTCCTAAATAAAAAAATGATAGTCACACGATAGTCCCTTATGTTCAGCTAAATGTCAACTTGAAAATAAATGAAAATTGGTTTGAATGTTTCTCATGTCCATAAGCCCAGTTATGCATCTTAATTCAATTGATTGATTAACAGACATATTCTTTCTTTTCTTTCCAACACACACACACACACACACACACACACACACACACACACACACACACACACACACACACACACACACACACTGACATACGTGACATATTTATCGTCTAAAATGTTTGAAATGCTCAGTGCTCGCCTACTGTGGCCAGAGCGGCTCGCCGGTCTAGAGTGGATCGCCGTAGATGACCAAGGGCGCAAAATGACTAAATCATCTACAAGCAACCAGGTCTATGAAAACAAGCCCAAAATAAGCATCTAGAGGAGGCCTGTAAAAACTTGATTGTCTGTTGTTGAAGCGACTTTGACGCGAGCCATAAACGTGAGCCACATTCGTATGAAATTACTTTTACAGAGCCAAAATAAAATTGTACTACGCATCAGGTGTGATGATTCACACCTGACCATTTATGCTCATGCACTTTATTTGAAAACGTATCCTGTACTACTTGAAAGCAATACTGCACTTTATACACAACTCACTTTAATATACAAATACATTGTGCTCTAAAACGCTGCTAATTCCCCAGTGCAATACTACACAAGCCAATGTGGAACCTGATTTAGTCTTAGCCTTAAATAGATATACTTTGCACCTTTGTAAGCTACCTTTGTTCTTGTATTTACGTGTTATGCTCTGTTTCCCCGTGTAATGTAAAGTAATGTACTGAACAGTGTGCCTGTTTTTGTTTTTATATGTTTTCTGTGGCCATGTACGGGCATACTGGGGGGTTAAATTTCCCTCAAAATGTGAGGGGAAATTTAGACCTGAGCATAATTCAGTAAATGCAATTATACTGCAAATTATCAGCAATTATTAAATCATTAATATCATCAGGTTAAATAAATGAGAAAATAAAATGATCCACGCTTGCATGTGTGATCTCTGATCTCACTGATCAGTCATAAATAGGCTGTATGTCACGTGTGCAGCGAGTGCAGCTCACATACAGGAAATGCAAAACCACAAAAGGCCTCTGCCTGCTGCAAGCCTTCGAGTGCACCTCAGCAGTAATTTCAACATGTCAATATCATAATACTACTTTAGGCAAAGCAAGTGATAAAATAATTGTAAGCCTATATCCTAAAGTGGGCTGTTCAACATAAATGACGTTATAATACATTTCCATATGTTCAGCAGTTCATTAATATGCGGTGTCCCGTCTAAATAAACAAATAAAGTAAAGTATCTGCATTTAGTGTGAACATAGCCTCGTCTTCAGAGTAAAAAGAGGAAATACAATCTAACCATAGAGTGTGGTACACGAAGCCATTTGCCTTACTACCGTTCCCTCCCTCTTGCATTCTCTCAACAGAAGCTCATCAGACAAGAAGCGTCAAACTGAAACATTGAGCTGGATGCATAACTTTGTATTTTATTTATGAACATCTATAGATATAATAATAAACAGACAACGCTGTGAATGCTGGGGTTTTTCATGATCAACTAGGAGGTGAGTCGCTACAAACTACAACAACTACTCTTATTTTATAGTTGATATAATGGTATTATGCTACACATTTATTACGTTGTGAAAGAGAGCAAATGAGAGAGGGCTGATCTTCCTTTGCTGGTGGCTAAAACATAGAGATGTTTGTTATCGAGGGGCTTTAGCTGTACATTCAGGGCCAGCTGGGGAAAATGAATAGTGTCAATATGGGGCCGGATTCATAAAGGGATTTACGATCATATTTTGTACGTACCGGCATTTAGGACAAGTCGTACACATACACCTGATTCCTAAAACATTTTTGGTCTGTGTCTTGTGCGTCAGGTGCGCACGTTCTCACGTCACCCCCGAGGCAGTCTTGCCAGGGCTGAAATGTGCGTATGTCTTTAGAATGCTTTATCCTTCATGTCAAAATCAATTACAACAGTGGCAAACCTCAAATAAAATATATATGTGCCCAACATTTGTCAACACATATATATAAAAAATAAAAAATAAATGTTAAACGATGTATTGCTTGTAGCCTATGCATAATATAGACATGATGTAGATTCCACCGCTTTTTATTTATTTTCTAGGCTATGAGTCGCATTTAGAGCTGAATTATTAGGTCCCTGAGTGTGTTTGCCAGCGGGCCATCTCAGCCAAAGTGTCACGTAATAATGAAAATAGGCTTCATGCCTTAATATATCGCCATTTAGGTCAATGATATAACATTATGTAGTGATAATATAAATAGCAGCCAGTCATTGACTGCGTCACTGCCAGTCTGTCTTCTGAGCGACCCCCCTCCCTCCCTCCCTCCCTCCGTCCACTCGGTATTAGTGGAACTGTCCATTTCACAGTCTGAGCCCCGAGACCCCCCACTCGCCGGGTCCACTGGGGTATTAGTGGAACCGTCCATTTCACAGTCTGAGCCCCGAGACCCCCCGCTCGCTGGGTCCACTCGGGTATTAGTGGAACCGTCCATTTCACAGTCTGAGCCGAGACAAACTGAAACGGTTACGACCCGGACCCGAAGCATCACTGTCATGTTGGATACAGCATAAAATCAAGTAGCGCAGGTTGATATGAGCAGGTGCTCTGAGTCTCTGATTAGCCAGTGGTCTGTTATTGAGCTCATAGGTCATTATCCAGAAATAACACCGCTGAATTCAGTGTTTGACCAATCGGAATCAAGCATTCAACCAAGCTGTGTAATAAAAAACAATAAAGACTGTGGACTTTATTCCAGAATCATTCCTTACAGCAGGTTAATGATTACACCATGTTTTTCATGTACAGGAATCACTTGTCAGTCATACATGTTGACACTGGAGGACGAAGCTTAGAGTCTGGATTTTTTTCTTCAAAGACAAACTCTGTAGACACAAATAAGGTAAGCACTGATCTAACTATATTCTGTGATGGGCAATAGTTGTTATCAAGAGTATTAAGTTATATTAAATCATTTTTACGGTAATAATCATCCTTAGGAGGAATGAGCTGCGCACGGAGCACAGACCTGTCCCAGACCTGCACGTGCGTTATACGTTTGCGTGATGGCACATGCTTAAAAAGATCAGATCTCTAAGCAAAAAATTCTTAACATTGCAACGTGTTGACAGTTTGTAGATCCATTTTTTTGTGCCTGTGACATCCTCCTTGGGAGATAGGAGAGCATAATATTGGATCTGGGATGACGGCTAGCGCAGTCTTCTCTTAAAGGTAATGGCTTCTGGCACGGTGATTGGTTTTATCATTGTAACGGCCAAACCATCTATGCATAATGTAAGGGGTAGCTCAGGTGTTTGGCGGGTGAGGGGGGTGCCACAGAATAGCAAAGTTTGCGGGGAAACGCCTCTTGCCTAGTCCTAAATCAGATATTAGTGTGAATAGCAGTTTTGGCCGTGAATGGGGGCCATAGTCTGCTATATGACAATGTTTTGTGTGGCATAGTCTGCTATATGACAATGTTTTGTGTGACATAGTCTGCTATATGACAATGTTTTGTGTGGCATAGTCTGCTATATGACAATGTTTTGTGTGACATAGTCTGCTATATGACAATGTTTTGTGTGACATAGTCTGCTATATGACAATGTTTTGTGTGACATAGTCTGCTATATGACAATGTTTTGAGTGACATACTGTAGTCTGCTATATGACAATGTTTTGTGTGGCATAGTCTGCTATATGACAATGTTTTGTGTGACATAGTCTGCTATATGACAATGTTTTGAGTGACATAGTCTGCTATATGACAATGTTTTGTGGGACATAGTCTGCTATATGACAATGTTTTGTGTGACATAGTCTGCTATATGACAATGTTTTGTGTGACATAGTCTGCTACAGTGTATATGACAATGTTTTGAGTGACATAGTCTGCTATATGACAATGTTTTGTGGGACATAGTCTGCTATATGACAATGTTTTGTGGGACATACTCTGCTATATGACAATGTTTTCTGTGACATGTGGCTCTATTAAGATCAGCACAAGACTCAAGACGTGTTATTTTCCGTGTGTTAAGCGGTGAGAGCAAACCTCACATTGAAAGGACCAAAAAGACTGCTACTGCTGCCCAAAATATCTGATCTCCAAGCAGTGGTGTAATTTGCCTAGGGTTGCTGGGTTATGAGAACCCATACACAGGACTTCCACACAAGGGTGCCATCCAGGAGGGGTTTCACTAATTAATTTAAGTTTATTAATTTATGTTTTTAATAAATAAAGATAGCCGTCCATATTACACAGTCAAGGCATCTGCTATTATATTTATTTTTGTATAACTATATTATGTAGTCTATATAGGATTATATCACCATAATAGTGTTCATATACTGCTACAGTATGTACACAGTACATATCCAAGACAAATATTGTCTAAAGTAGTACTAAATTTAGTTACTTTTTAGGTTGGCTATTATTTATTTTTTGACAGTACACACTCCACTGGGATCTACATAATGGGTATTCAACAGGGAGTCTGTGACCCCTCAGAGTCACTGGCCCACCCATTTCTTTTTTTCCTAATACTTTTTTGTTGTTGTTTTAAATGTCTGAAAATATGCATGAATCCAACATACTGTTAGCAAATATAAATTGTAAGAAAGACTACCCAACTATATCCCCAACCCCCACTGTGTGGAGGACAGTAGCAATTTAGGCAACAGATAAGTTAAACAATATAGTCCCAGTCTAATAAAAGTGTACATACTTCATATAGTAATTACAAATATGAATGATAATGATTCATATAGATAAGCCCTAATCATTTTGACAGTTTAATGTGTTAAAAAGCCTGTCAGCTGAACCTACTGTAGCAAGTTCACACTTTTTAGTGTTACTTGCATAATGTCCTATAATGTAAACCACACTCCACACCCACATACAGTATATGTCTGAAAAATGTTCACATTTCCTTCTTCTGCTGCGTGTTTTTAAAACTGTCTTTTATACTCTGGTTTTAACAAGAAACATGGAGACTGCCATGCTCAACTAAAACATTTTCAGACTTAGGCTAACTGTATCAGGATGAGAAAACAAAGCGACCTAACCTACACACATGGTATTGAATGAGAGCAGGTTGGAGAGCAACTGTGGTCAGCAAGACCAATATTTAAACTAGAGAAGGGCAATTTCCTAAGAAAGCAAACAGGCAGGTGCTCGAGCACTGGTTGGCTCCTTTGTGTGCACCTGATGGAGGCACTGCATGTTACACAGGTCACAGGTTAAACTGCATGCTACACAGGGACTAGTTAGTCACTCGTCAAATAAATTAGTGCTGAATTGGCAGATGTCATGAAAGCTGTGAAGAACACATGTGTCTTGTCAGGAGTTTTTACTTCTCCAAAACTGCACAGAGCTGGGTGACAATTTCAATGACGAAAACAAATAAATAAGAATAGCCACATTAGTATGAAATGACTTTTATAGAGCCGAAATAAAATCGGGTTGGTGACCCCTCCCGAAAAGATTTTATTTTCGCATTAAAATGGTACTATGCATCAGCCTTTAGTGTGAACACAGCCTTGTCTACAGAGTAAAAAGAGGAAATACATTCTATCCACAGAGTGGGGTACAGGAAGCCATTTGCCTTACTACCGTTCCCTCCCTCTTGCATTCTCTCAACAGAACCTCATCAGACAAGAAGCGTCAAACTGAAACATTGAGCTGGATGCATAACCAGCTGGGGTTTTTCATGATCAACTTCTAGGAGGTGAGACTGCAACAACTACTCTTATTTTATAGTTGATATAATGGTATTATGCTACACATTTCTTACGTTGTGAAAGAGAGCAAATGAGAGAGGGCTGATCTTCCTTTGCTGGTGGCTAAAACATATAGGTATGTTTGTTATCGAGGGGCTTTAGCTGTACATTCAGGGTCAGCTGGGGGAAATTAATAGTGTCAATATTTGTTGCCTTTTTGCGACATTGATATCTTTCATGTTCAAACCTAGAACGATGTAACGGCATGTTGTTCCATGTATACTTGTTAAGGCATGTTGAGGGCTAATTAGAAACTGGGGAAAGAGGGGAGAGGAGGCTGGACACGCACGCACGCACGCACGCACGCACGCACACACACACACACACACACACACAGTGTAACCATTTATTTATATCCACACACAGGGAAAGCATACAGGGACACAAATAGTTTAGTTGCAGTAAAGGTTACATTCACAAACTCATGGACATTTTTTTTGTGCAAAAATCGGCCTCCTGGAGGCGCTATAACAGGCCCATGTGAAAAATTTGGGCCAGAGGTTCTGCTCTGCCATCCAGGGGGAGTGTGCGTGCACAGTTTGGTTGCAATCCAGCCAACGGTGCTGGAGATTAGCTGTCCACAGACGGAACCACACACACACATACACACACACACACACACACACACACACACACACACACACACACACACACACACACACACACACACACACACACACACACACACACACACACGGACGGACGGACGGGCGGACGGGGGACGGACGGACGGACGGGCGGGTGCAAAACATAGTCTCGGCCATGCCTTTTGGCCTGGCGGAGACAATGACACTTGTATGCTTATAATGATGATGGAACAATGAAATAAAGAAACTGAGTCAAAACAGATACTTGCATGAGTGATTAATAAAGTGCGTGACAGAATTTTGTCCTACATGTGTAACTTATGCAATTAAACAAAAGTATTTTTTTATATAATCTTTCTCAAGGGATATTTTTCACTGGTGATTTTTAGAACTTCCCTAAACACTATAAAACATATATTTTTTATTTGTGGGGGTCTGCTTCCGACACTCGACAAAATTACGTAGGCATCGGAAATGTACCGAAAGTGTGTTTATTTATGTATTTTAATAAATAAATCATATTTGGCAACATATTGTTGCGTTCCAATGTCCCAAAATGTCATTGGGTGCTAGGACCCTGCAGCATCCATTGTTGAGTGGTTCCATATAGACCAACTCTGTAATGACCGGGACGTCACCAGAGGCGTTGCCAAAAATACTTTTAGAATGTATGTCACACACATGAGTTTTAAGGAATGCAGTGTCCCAACTAGTTGAATGTTGCATCCTGACAGTCAGCAGCCATTCAAGAGAGAGGGACAGAGAGGTTGTGGTGTTTCTATGGTTGACCTGTATCAAGACTAGGTAATAACATACGTATTATGTTTTATTGTAGATGTGTCATTCATGTCGTGTTTTAATTGTTGCCCTGCAACATTCTTTTCTCCCTTTTAGAACAGAAGACAGCCAAGAAACACCAAGAGTAATCAGATCCAGTCAGAACTTCCAGTCACAGAGCCACGGTAAATATTTTCATCCATGCAGGCAATGCAAGAGCCACATCCACATCATACTCTTTATTCGTTGGGCGTTTTTAGGGTCAGACCTTTTAGGGGTGTGTTGCCGCTAATGCTTAATTTATGCTGTGATACATTGTGAGCTTGTAGATCGCCAATTGCTGACAGACAGCACTGTCAAATGTCAAAGTATAAATCAGGCTTGATAGATACAGTGCCTTGCAAAATGTCTTCAAACCCACTGACAACATATTTTGTTTGCATTCCAGTTTGCCCTGGACTTGGGTTGATTATTTCCTGTGTCAGATAGCTTTCTTTTTCTTTTCCTATAATTTGGTTTAGTCCAGTGGGTTTTCTGTCTGGTGGCTATGCTTGACGGCTGGTTGTCCCAGAACCAAGATGGCTAAGGTAGCATTTCTGTAGAGTTCCACTGTAGGTGAGGGCTTTGTTATGGAGCGTGTCTGGGTCACTTTCCTTTAGGCCTAGTGATTATCAAATGTAAATGCTGTCTTTCCAATTTTGATTATTAGTGGGTATTCTGCTCTTTATGCATTATGTTGTGTTTTCAATTGGATGCAGAGAGAGAGAGTCAGCACACTGAAGTCAAGGCACAGACTACTGTGTTGTTGACGGACAACGGATACACGCTTATGAGAAACAACAAAAATAAAACCTGGCAAAACAGTTGCGTGGAATAGCGCAATATGAGGATAAAGGAAACATTCATTCTAAATGTCCAGTTTGCTAATTCTCGCTTACAACTACTACTTTATATTTCTCTAAATATTATATACTTCTAGGACAGCCTAAGTACAAATATAATTTATGAAAAGGCTACTATAGGCTACAGTGAAGTCATTATTCAGTCCGACTTCACTGTAGCCTATATATAGCCTTTTCATAAATTATATTTGTACTTAGGCTGTCCTGAAAGTTGATAATATTTAGAGAAATTTAAAGTTTCAAATACAAAAGTAGTAGTAGTAGGCGAGAATTAGCAAACTGGACATTTAGACTAAATGTTTCCTTTATCCTCACCTTGCGCTAGTGTGTGTGTGTGTGTGTGTGTGTGTGTGTGTGTGTGTGTGTGTGTGTGTGTGTGTGTGTGTGTGTCGTTTGTTTTTGGGTGGTCAATGGTCTTTTGTTTTCCATTGAATGCAGAAAAAGGACATGCAGAATTCTGCATGCAGAATTAGGGTTGGGTACCGAAATTCGGTTCCAGGAACCGATAAAGAAATGGTCGGTACCGGGTAGCCTACCCATAGACAATATGTAATTTCGGTTCTGCATATCGGTTCCTAGACGCGCTAAAAGCCGTTAAAACAAAGGCGTTTAGAAGTCCTACACAAACAGTACTAAATCACAAATCCGGTAAAACACCGTTGTATGGAGAAGTATAAATCAGCTGCGGAGCTGCTGGTTCTCTCTGAGCCGCATTCGGCCTGCAGAGCAAAACAATAACACCAGCTGTAAACGCTTCTCCTTGATTGTGTGTGTGTGTGTGTGTGTGTGTGTGTGTGTGTGTGTGTGTGTGTGTGTGTGTGTGTGTGTGTGTGTGCGTGCGCGCGCGCGCGCGTGTGTGCGTGTGTCTCTGTCTGTCTGTCTGTCTGTCTGTCTGTCTGTCTGTCTGTCTGTCTGTCTGTGTGTCTCTGTCTGTCTGTCTGTCTGTCTGTCTGTCTGAAATGAAACTTAAAGTGACTTCTCCATAAGGAAGGAATGGCCTAATATTATTAATGCATTTTGGCTGTGTGCAATAATGCAACTGCAGACATTACAGTGTATTGCCTTTTGTTAGGCTATTCAATGTTTTAAGACATTGTATTTTATTACTACACAATAGTAAATAATTAATTCTACACAATAAATAAATATGTTTTAAATAACTGATCTCAACATGGACCCATTATAGTTATGATATGAGGGTTTTGCCATAATCATGTACCTCTACAACAGAGGCATAGCCATGACAGCAATGGTACAAAAAATATTTAAAAAAATGTATATATATATATTTTAAATAATACTTTTCGGCCATTTGGTATTCGGCCGTCGGCCAAGTGTTTCCTATATTCGGTTTTGGGCAAGAATTTTCCATTCGGTGCATCCCTATTAAATAGACATTTGACCTCTTCTTTTTTTTTTACCATTTTTGAACCGATATATGGAACCGTTAAGAACCGGAACCGATAAGCAAAACCGGAACCGGAACCGGACTCCTAAAAATCCTAACGATACCCATCCCTATGCAGAATGTATCACACAAGTTGTTGGTTAGCCAGTGGACTCCAGACCTGTCTTCCTCTCTTTCTCTCCCCCTCACTCTATCTCTTTCTTTCTCTATTGATCTCATTCCTTTTACCTTATACTGACTCATTATCCTCAGAGAGTGATTTGTTTTGACTGGGATGGTGGCCTGCAGTGGAAACAGCACTATTAGCATTGCAGCTTTTAGCGTGTGAGCTTGTAGACCTGCTATTTTCGTTACAACATAACAGAGAGAGAGAGAGAGAGAGAGAGAGAGAGAGAGAGAGAGAGAGAGAGAGAGAGAGAGAGAGAGAGAGAAGCCTTTTCTGTTGTCTAGAAGGGTTAAATGCCCTGAACATCGGAAGTATTCCTTCCATTCAAGCTTAAGTTGCATCATTCTAGCCTCAGCTGTTACCTGAAAAGATATGATGCAGAATACATCTTTATTTTGATGTACATAGCCTACAACAGAATAAGCAAATGGTTAATAGCAAAGTTGTCACAATCTATAGCAGTGTGTTAATAGGTGTTAACAGTAAAATATGACATACACGATGCATGGGAACTACATGCACACTAGCTGGAGCACATTATTTGGTCTAAATCTCAACCAATGTTTATAGTGGTATAACTACTGATACTGTCTTTGGTCTGGATTAACGGCACAGTAGCACTGAAAACACATCTGACTGCAGTTCTCAGGAAGGAAGGTAGGAATGACGATGCACATCTGTCTTTACAGTACTTAAGTAAACGTCCTTGGTTACCACCACAGCTATTACCTACCAATAGCTTACTAGTAAAAGTTGGGGTACCCAGAGCGCCTGTGGGGTGTCTAAGTATGGGATTTGGGGGGTGCTGAATCCATTCAAACCATTCATTTTTAGCAAGAAATTACTCCCTGGCCATAAAATCAGCCACTCCTACTTTTCAGGGGCCCTATCAAATTGTGGTGGCCGTAATTTGCACTTATATTTTGAGTCTTGGTGTTCCTAGAAAGTCAAATAAATAGGTCTAATGTTTTCCAAAAAAAATATGAGTTCATGTTTATGATGTCCAGAAATGAAGCTATTACCATGGTGCAGTCGTGCAACCTCTCCTCATTAGCAAGAGCAATTGTAGGTTTGGCTCAGGCTTTGAAGATATGGGGGTGCATCAGTGTTTTGTACTCTGTGCGGGCATGGGAGCCAATGAAGGGCTATTAGAAGGGGGGAGACGTGAGAATTTTGGCTGGTTGAAGACCCAAGTGTGCTGCGGCATTCTGGATTATTTGGAGGGGCACATGATGATAGGCCAGTAAGGAGCGAGTTACAGTAGTCAAGTTTTGATATGACTGAGGTCTGGATAAGGAGCTGCACTGACTCCTGGGTGAGGAAGGGTCGGATCTTTTGAATGTTATAGAGTGTAAACCTACAGGATCGAGTGACCGCTGCAATGTGTGCCTTGAATGAGAGCTAATGTCCAGGACAATACCAACGTTTTTGGCCGTTGGAATCGAAGTCACCAGGTTGTCTATGGAAATAGGTAGATCCTGTATGGGGCAGGACTTACCTGGGAAGAAGTGAAGCTCGGTCTTGTCTCGCTTTAGCTTGAGGTGGTGAGAAGACATCCACTAGGAGATCCAGACATCTCCCAGTGAGAAATAGTTGAGTGTCATTGGTATAACAGTGATAAGATACATTGCGAGTGAGATGACAGAACCAAGAGATTTAGTGTACAGGAAGAAAAGGAGGGGGGCAAGTACAGATCCCTGGGGGACCCCGCTTAGAAGGGTGCAGAGGGATGAAAGCAAACATTTCCAAGAAACCTGGAAGGTCCGGTCAGTCAGGCAGAAGGAGAACCACTTTAGTGCCGTCCCAGCGATGCCTATAGGTCAGCAAGGATGTCCAGGAGCAGTTGGTGGTTCACTGTGTCACAAGCTGCTGATAGGTCTAGAATAATCAGGACTGCGGAGTGGGAGGCAGCCTGGGCAGTATGTAGTGCTTCTGTGACTGCAAGGAGTGCAGTTTGTTTCCGTGGAGTGGGCTGGTTCGGATCCAGTAGGTTGTTCTGTGAGAGATGGAGAGAAAGCTGGTTGGAAACAAAAAAGAGTTTTTGAAAGAAAGGAAAGGAGCAGTGTTGGGCAATATTACTTAGGAAAGTAATCTGTTACTTATTATTACTCCTTTAAATTGTATTACTAATGACTTTTAAATATTTTATAACTTTTATTATAACAGTTTTTCTGCATATTAGTATTCCATATCGGAACAATACTAAATATCCTTACAGGAGGAGTCAAAAATCAACCAAACAGCAGAACTAAACACATTGAAAATAGCCGATCTACAAGTTCAAATGTGACGCGTTGTTAGATTGTAGATCGGCTATTTTTGGACAACAGAAAAAACATGTTTTATTTTTGGAAAACAAAATAACCATGTAAACAAAATATTGAATTTAAATATCCTGTCTTGAACAAACTAAGATGTCTTTAAATTAAAACCTCAGCAATCACAATGCAACAATATAGCTGCAAGCAGCGATAATACGGGGCCAGGAGAGAGAAAGAGAAATGATAATTCCTTTAACAGGTCAGTTCATGAAAGTCCTTGCGGTCTTGTTTCCAATGAGGTCCTGTGAGCAATTAGGGGTTAAGAGTCTTGCTCAGGGACAAATTTAATTTCATCGACACATTTGCTGACCTGGCCTGGAATCGTACCTGGGTCAACCAGAGCCTCTGGCTCTCTGGGCTGGCTCACTAACCAGAGAGAGAGAGAGAGAGAGAGAGAGAGAGAGAGAGAGAGAGAGAGAGAGAGAGAGAGAGAGAGAGAGAGAGAGAGAGAGAGAGAGAGAGAAAATAGATTGAAGAGACAGAGACATGGAATAGATTGAAGATAGAAACGGAACAGATTGAAGAGACAGAGACATGGAAACGGAATAGATTGAAGATGGAAACGGAATAGATTGAAGAGAGAGAGAGAGAGAGCCATGGAAACGGAATAGATTGAGTCATGTTTTTTGCAATTCAACTTAAATGAGTCTGCATCAAGTGAGGCTTGAACCGGCAACCTTGCGCTCGTGAGGCATTCTTAGGTAGCTGCAACACTACCTATAGTGCTATAGCTTTGTCCAGGCTGATATTGTCTGTTGAGGATCACAAACTCTTGCCTTCTGTCATGACCCAAGCCCCTGTTTCACTAACACAAAGATCACTCGTTCACAAACCATTTACCAATGAAGAAATTGTACATCTCCTCAGAACCAAAACTAGTGAAAGTAGCCGATCTACAAGCTCACAAACCATTAAAAGTTGTCAGATTGTACATCGGCTATTTTCACAATGAAGTATGTTATACATTGAAAAAACATACTCTCATTGCTATCTGAAAAGTTATTTTCACAATGAAGTATGTAAAAAACACTCAATTAAGTATTTCACGTTATCTTTAACAATTGCAAATGTATTCATTGATAGTCATGTTGTGTGAAATGCAACTTAGATGAAGTCTGCACCAAGTGAGGCTTGAACCTGTGACCTTGAGGTTGTGAGACATACACTTAAGCGGGACGCTATTGGACCAACAGACAAACCTCTGAAAAAAGAGATCACACTGATCATACAGTTTCACGCAAATAGCTGAAAAATCCTGGGTTTAAGTTTTTTTCAAACTGCTCAAGATTGCGGACAATCTAAGGGCGGTGCTTACTGGTCAACGTGATAGATGTGTTCCTCATTAGTCAAGGCACATGTGTAAGCAGGTCTAATGGCTGTCGGCCAAACGAGGCATGACTTTTGCCTGTTTAAAGTTTCAATTTTCAAAAAATTGCTATAGCGCCCCCGTTTGACCAATTGGAGTAAGATTGGTTTCAGTGATATTTGGAATGGCCCTTTACATTTCTGCAAAGTTTCAAAGAATGGTAAGTCTGCATGTATGTGTTAGGGGCAGATGAATAATTGTCATAAAACTGCAATATTCATTGGCTCATTAAAGCTTCATTTTTTCACTTATGGAAAATATTTTGCAAACGTTTTTTGGCATAGGTCCAAAGTTCATGTGTAAAAAGTTTCGTGCAGATTACTCAAAAATCCCAGGAGGAGATAGGTTTTAACTGTTTTTCATATAATTCAAAATGGTGGGAGATCTAAAGGTCAGAGGTCAAAAGTCAGAGTGTGAAAGTTGTTCAGCATGAGGAGACGCATGTGTGCATCGAAGTTTCATGGCTGTAGGTGAAACAGGGCATGAGTTGTACCTGTTCAAAGTTGGCATTTTTCAATTGAGTGCTATAGCGCCACCTTTTGACGAAAGATTGTGAGAATTATTTCTTGATCGTTTTTCATGACCATCTATCATATGGCCGAGTTTCATAAAAAGCGACTGCACGGTTCAGCCAGAACTGCCAAAAGTGGCAGAAGAAGAAGAAACGGAATAATGCCAATAACAATACGGGTCCATGCTGGAAGCCTGGCCCCGTAAAAATAACTGCACAACTAAGCAGTAGCAGTGCCAGGGAAATAATTTGAGTCCAATAAAATAAAAAAGTTTCCCCATTCAGACAGTATGGCAACATTGTCTGCCTTTCATTGTTTGTCTCTGTCTTTAAATGTATTATATTCATGGAAAAGGAGTACCAATGTCACTGCTATGCGCTAACTGCTGGCCCCAAACTCTGGTGGAATTAATAGTTTTAAACTCTCTGAAGGGATCTAAAATGTTATGCTTACATTGACAACAAGTGTTGTCCCTATCTACTTCTGACTACTTTGTTTGGGCTGGCATGCTTGAATTGTTTAGTTTATTTTTTAACTAGGCAATGCTGCGAGCAGTCTACAACGTAACCCCGTTTGGAATATCATTCTCCACTATAGCTTGTACGAGGTTCCAAACGGGGCTATCTACAACGTGAACGATTGCAATATGGAGTCACGTCTAGTAGGACTAACTTGTCATTGTCGGTATGAAAGTTTCTTGAATTCTGATGGAGCAAGTTAATTAACATCTTCCTACCTTAATTGAAGCCTGGCCCCAGCCAGCCTGTGTGTATGCTCCGCGGACTACAAACTCAGAGCAGAGCAGTTGTCCCATTGTCTTCAAACTTGCCACACAAATTGCTTATGGCTCTAGCAAGGCAATCATTTACTTTTACACCTTTACAAAATCAGTAAATGCCATTTAATCCCACATTTTGCCCTCACTGTGTGTGTGTGTGTGTGTGTGTGTGTGTGTGTGTGTGTGTGTGTGTGTGTGTGTGTGTGTGTGTGTGTGTGTGTGTGTGTGTGTGCAAGTTGTGCGTGTTGCGTGTTACACCACATTTGGTGACCTATTGAATTCTGTTCATGTCCTTTGCGTCCTGCCATCACTGCAATAACAGCAGGTCACAGAATTGGACGTCTAACATACGGTGTAACACCCTGTCATCTCAACTCCTGTGACTAAATAAAGTAGACTGGATTGCATTTTCTTGCTATACCAGGACCTGGATCAGCCTGATCTCACACATCATAGGCGACGTAGACACCTAGAAAACCCGAAAAGCCGCGCATATGAGCCGTGGCGTGAATCCCACAGTGAAATAACCCGGGTTGCAACCCAGAAGGAGAGCAGTCCCCACAACATGATTTACGATTCTGTGCCTATTGATATATAACTCAAACGGCGCTGAGAAGGCTCAAGCGAACGTCGCAACATTCAGCACAGCAACTTGTTCGCTTTAGCTCACTCGGTGGTGCTTCACATGGCTCCAGTTCGCTTGAGACTGCCGATGTGGTAAAGTCAATGGAGGGGATACGAGGCGGCTATGCAGGGGTTTTCGGGTTTTCTATGTGTCTATGTACGGAATGACATCCATGCTATGTCGCCTATGTTGTGTGAGATCGGGTTGCCTGGATATACATGAAAATGACACAATATAATATATTATTAAGTAACACGTTACTGCCCAACACTGGAAAGGAGTGATACCGGTCCGCAGTTTTTGACGTCTGAGGTTTCTTGAGGAGCGGCGTTACTCTGTCTGACTTGAACACAGATGGGACACAGTTTTTTTTTCAATTAGGCTTATTGACACAAAAGCTTCCAGCTCACAGAAAGAAACCAAAAATACACAGGGAATCAGCTGTCTAATGGAAGTAAATGGGGGTTAGATTGGACTGAAAACTTGCTCAAATGTGGAGTCATAACTCATAAATCATTATTAGCCTACTGTCTATTTTGTTTTGTTTGTAGTAGTACAGTAGTAGTAGTAGTATTTTATTTTGGTCTTAGCAGGATACATTCAATATGTTCAACATCATCATATCATATATGATTTAGAACAAAAAGGAGTAGGCTGAAGCCACTGGCTTATTTTGCCTATCCTTTTTCACACAAATCAAATTGACGTAAAGGAAAAAAGAAAAACTACGAAAACAAGAAAAAACAAAAACAAACGAGAAAACAGACAAAAGAGAAGATTAATACAACAGAGAAAAAACAAGACAAACGTGATCACAACAACCAAAAGACAAGACTTACAGAATTCTTAAATTATCATATTACAATATCCATATATAATACTATAGTAATCAATTTGAATAATACCTTATAATACATAATTAGTAGGCTATGTAATTAAGATATCATTTATAAAATAATCTAGCAAAGCTAACATTCCTTCAAGTATTTATAATTCACATTAATGTTCTATATTTATCTATTATTTTAGATGTATACATTCTTTTAAATGTATTCATGGATCTACACTTTTTTAGTTCATCGTCCAAACTGTTCCAAAGATTAACCCCTCTGACACTTATACATCTACCTTTTTTATTGGTTCTTGTCTTAGTCCCCTTAAAAATACCGAATCCCCTTAGGTTATACCTACTCTCTATTCTTGACTCAAACAGCTCCTGGATACATCGCGGAAGCAGATGGTTATGTGCTTTAAACATTGTGACTGCAGTATTAAGGTCAACAAGATCATGTAGTTTTAGGGTGTTTGAATGAATGAAAAGTGAATTTGTAGGTGTGTAGTATTCTGCATGATTGACAATTCTGATGGCTTTTTTTTGGAGTAGAAATATTGGATTGATATTTGATTTATAGTTGCTCCCCCATACTTCCACACAATAACTGATGTGTGGAAGTATGAGAGAGCAGTACAGTAAGTAGAGTGAGTTCTGGTCCAAGATTGGTTTCATTTTATACAGTATAGGAATTGTTTTTGATAATTTAGTTCTTAAGGTGTTTATGTGTGATTTCCAATGTAGTTTGCTGTCAATTGTGATTCCCAGTGTATCTATTCTCCACAACTTGATCTTTCAACATCGGCAAAATTGATTTTGACCTGTTTGTCTATTTTCCTATTTCCAAAAAGAATACATTTAGTTTTGCTTACGTTTAATGACAATTTATTGATATCAAACCATTTTTTAAATATACTTAACTCACTTTCTACTGTATCCAGGAGCTGCTCTAGGTGTTTTCCTGAGCAATACAGGCTAGTGTCATCTGCGAACAGTACACAATTAAGATGTTTAAATACATCACATATATCATTTATATACATTATGAACAGTTTGGGTCCCAGTACAGAGCCTTGTGGGACTCCGTATGTGATGTTAAGTTTGTCCGAGTCAACACTGCTCATGTGAACATACTGGTTTCTGTCACTAAGATAACTTTTTAACCATGCATTGGCAGTTCCTCTAATACCATATCTTTCCAATTTTTTTTAATAGCAAACCATGGTCGATAGTGTCAAATGCTTTTCTTAAATCAATAAAAAAAAACACTGTATATTCATTATTATCGATTGCTGTAGATATTGATTCTACCAGTTCTGTGACTGCCATCGAGGTGGACATGTTTGACCTGAACCCATACTGATGATTACTTAGTAAATTATGTTTTTCTATGAAATTCAAATTATCAAGCCTATTCAAAAACAGTTTTTCTAATATTTTTGAAAATTGTGAGAGCAGAGAGATTGGTCTGTAATTTGTGAAGTTATATTTATCCCCGCTCTTGAAGATAGGAACCACTTTGGCGGTCTTCATTTTGCTTGGAAAAATGCCGGTTAAAAAAGATTGGTTACAGATGTATGTGAATGGTGTTACTATACAATCAATGATATCCTTGACCAGCATCATGTCTATATTAGTACAGTCCGTTGACTTCTTATTTTTAAAGTGTTGGACAATTTCCAGGATTTCACTTTCGTCAACACTCCTAATGAAAATTGAGTTTTGATTCTGTCTGATAATTCTTTCATTTAGACCATCACAGTCTCTCTGCTCTACAATATCGTTTGCAAGAGTAGGCCCAACATTTACAAAGCAATTGTTAAATTCATCAGCTATTTCCTTAGTCTTATTTATAATTATATTGTCTTTAATAAAGTGATTTGGGTAATCGTTACTTACGTTACCTTTTTTAATTATGCTATTTAGTATCTTCCATGTCCCTTGGATGTTACTCCTGTGCTGTTCCAGTTTCATATGATAATATTCCTTCTTTTTTAAACTTATACTACTTATTAATTTATTTTTATACGTTTTATATCTATTTTCGGATTCTTTTGTTCTATGTTTCATATATAATTTATATAATAGGGGTTTTTTTTACACGCATTTTCTAGGCCTTTGGTGATCCATGGCCTATTTTGCCTGGCTTTGTTCTTAAATGTAGACTTTCTCAATGGACAATGTTTATCGAGTATAATGGACTGGAAGGCCTCATAGGCCTGTTCAGGGTCATTTGTGGCATAGACCTCATCCCAGGTTTGTATGCTCAGGTCCACCCTAAGGGCAACAACAGATTCAGGTGTTCTACATCTAATCATCTTATGGTTGTACATTTGGATATTTTTTTCCTTTTTTAGTGGGTGGTGGAAAATACAAAAAACAGGGAGATGGTCACTTATGTAATTTATAAGTAATCCAGCAGTGGCTTGGCATTCCATTGCATTTGTGTATATATTATCAATCAATGTGGCTGTATTTATTGTAATTCGACTAGGTTTAGTGATTAATGGGAACTGACTTCTACTACACATTGTATTGATAAAATCTGCTATTTTTAAATTCCCATGAGGGTTTAGAAGGTCCACATTGAAGTCCCCACATATTATTTGTCCCTTGTTATTAATATTACAAGATATACTCTCTATTTTCTGATTACATGTATCTATACAAGATCCAGAGGTCCTATACACACAGCTGATACTTATATTTTTTGATTCCCCAACAACAATTTCAACTGTTATGCATTCCATAATTCCATCAATGGTGGTTGACATTGATGGAATCATGTTGCATCTTAGAGCTGCATCCACATATAATGCAACTCCTCCAGCTTTTGCATAGGTCCTATCCATTGTGAACAACTCATATCTCCATTCCCACATTATAACCTTTTTCTTTTTCTAGCCACGTCTCAGAGACTGCAATTACATTGAATTTGTTAAATTGCCTCAGATATTTCTCAATTTCTGTGTAGTTTTTGTACAGACTCCTACTATTGAAGTGGATTATTGGGTCATATATCCATGCATAAAAGAAAAAAAGAAAGAATTTGACATTTCCATGTCCAATAAGTCCAGTCCACAACCAATAAATAATAGCAGGGGCATTATCCTTCCCAAATATATCCACAAGCAAAGTTCCATGCAAAAAGGAAAACAAAAAAGAAAGAACATGCAAACAGCAAAACCCATGCAAAAACGATCCATGCAAAAATCCCGGATGTCCATGCAAAATGCATATAGAAAAATAAAAAAGAGGATGTCCATGCAAAATGCATATAGAAAAATAAAAAAGAGGATGTCCATGCAAAATGCATATAGAAAAATAAATAAGAGGGGGGGAAAACACAGAGAAGCTCCATCTATCCTTCTGATAAAAAAAAAAAGGAAATCCATGTTCGTGCCGGGAGGCATGCGTTAATCCGACAGACCTTTTCTCCGACTATGTGGCATCCGCTTGCGGTTAGGGTTAGGGTGCGGGTTTGGTTCGGGTTTAGTATTGGAAACGTCGGAGCGCTGCGCTGTCGGAGGAATGCGCTGTCGGACTAACGTACTGCACCCGTTTGTGCCATGCCAAAAAGGTCAAAACCCCCAAAAACAGTACAAAAGGTACAAAAATAGATAAATAATGTCAGCGCTAGCTCCATAGACATATCCATCGTGAGCCCTCCAGGCCATAACTCCCTTAGAGGAGACAGCAAAATGATCTGTATGCATCAAGGTCTTTCAGGGCGGATTCACACTATGGTCCCGGGTGCGCACCCTGGACCACTTGGCTGATGTTGTGATAGTGTGAACGTTGCGTATCGTTCCCCGAAACGGATCACCGTACCATACCCGAAACCACCTCCGGAGGTAGTCTCGGATCCGGATCATGCGTATTCGAGTACGGAACGATGCAATGTGAAGCCATCCGTACCAACAGGAGGAAGTGGACTGCTAATCATATATATATATATATATATACACATATATATATCATTTATATATTTTTATAATGACACATTATTTTAGCTGGGTTATACCTTCTCATAGTTCTACTTGAATGTTGACAAGAATTAATAATCCCGCTAGTGTTTGAGTAGCGCGAGCCGTGAAAAATAATAAACAAAAAATACATGTGTAGCGAACGCGTATATAAGGATAAATATACTAAGGATTAGTCCGTGACGTCACTGCTAAAATACCAAGGATGCGTCCGTGACGCCAATATCCTACTATAATTCTAGTAACCTCACGGTGGTGGAGTCTTGGTTGGTTTTGGTTGGGGGGACTCTTGATCAAACTGCGCATGCGTCATTGCCAGGTTTCGCGAGAGAAACAAGCAGTAAACAAGGCCAAACCAAACGAACCCTACAAGCAACGAGGTCTATCAAAAGAAGGCCAAACGAAGCGCCTTCACACATATACCTTGCCTATTGGAAAACAGCCGATCTACAAGCTCACAACGTGTCCCCACACCCACCTGCGCTTTCACAACCAACGCCAAAACACAACACCACCAATATTGCCAATAAAGCGCTTACAATAAGCGAACATGGCAACACCGCAACACCGACACACATGATTCCATTCACTGCGAGACCGCGAGTGCGTTCCGTTCACCGCAGCACATCAACTGCTCAACAGAAACACGGTGACATCATTTACGCACGTTTACACAGAAAACATTCTTACAGATGTCTCTCTCTCTCTCTGTGTGTGTGTGTGTGTGTGTGTGTGTGTGTGTGTGTGTGTGTGTGTGTGTGTGTGTGTGTGGTGGGGGGGGTGGACGGGTCCGCGGCCTATATGCGTGTCAACGCATACACGGCTCGAGGGAGGGAGAGAGAGAGAGAGAGAGAGAGAGAGAGAGAGCGAGAGCGTGGGAGGGAGGGGGAGAGAGACACAGAGAGAGAGAGGAGAGGGGAAAGAGAGAGAGAGAGGGGGAGATAGAGAGAGATCCGCGCGCCTGGTGTAGCCGCTATCATTGATAATCACTTGGATCTAAACAAACGCGCTGGACGATCTCTGTGTGTGTGTGTGTGTGTGTGTGTGTGTGTGTGTGTGTGTGTGTGTGTGTGTGTGTGTTTTTTGCGACGGGAGCATGTACCGTGGTGTGTGTGTGTATGTGTGTGTGTGTGTTTGTTTGTTTGTTTGTGTGTGTGTGTGTGTGTGTGTGTGTGTGTGTGTGTGTGTGTGTGTGTGTGTGTGTGTGTGTGTGTGTGTGTTCGTGTTCGCGACAGGAGCATGTACCGTTTACTATATAACTTGGGGTCCAAGACATAGAAATGCCATTAAATGGGGGTCCATAGCCCTAATGCATGTCAAACTGGGGGTCCTTGAAATTAAAATGGTTGAGAATCACTGCTAGAGCCATAAAATAAAAAAGCTTTTATGGGGGTCCCTGGTATATCTTTTCAAATGGGGGTCCGCGGGCTAACAAGTGTCAATTTGGGGGTCCTTGACATAAAAACGTTTGCGAACCACTCCACTAAACAGTACAAACTCACTTTCGATCGCTGATACTGTCCGTTCTCGGCGCATAAGCCAAACTGCACACGTTGGGTGCTCATATTCCCCTACGGGTATGGTCTAGTCATATTAACAGAGACAACGTTACATTTCGAGGTTTCAAAGACCAGTGCACACACTGCTTTGGTTGTGTATTGTTGATCTGTTGTTATTATAACTCAAGACAGCGTCAGGAACACAGTCAAACTTTATTATTCACTCTAGAGTGACTTTTCTTCTGTGAATGACATTCTCTCTCCCAAAGCCCCATAGTCCACAGCGCCCCCATGAGGCACATATTTACCATTACTGTTAAATGAAATGGTCTCGAGTCTTGGCCAGTGTGAATGCTGGCCAGCTGGGAGAAGCCAAGCATACTCGGGAACGGTTTGATTCAAACGGACCCAGTCTGAATCCGCCCTCAGTTCTCTTACCTTTACTGTCTTGGCTTGCTCAGGAGTGGATCCATTCAGCTTTATTAGCACCTTGCAGTTTCGGGTCCATGTTGACTTGATCTTGCCGTTTTTCCCTTACCCTAAAAAAATTGCAAAACCTGCATCTCCAGCGTTTGTAGATCTTCTTGTACAGCGTCCTCACCGACGTTTCCTCCCACAGCTGCAGCCCATGCATATGTGCGAGGTTTGAAGTCTAATCCCGTTATAATAACATCTTCCATTTGTGTGTACTGCTCCAAATCGTGTACTCTTCGCTCAAGATGATCGATGGTCTTGTCCTTCTCCTGGATCAGGTCTTTAAGCTGTTTGACTTCACATACGAGTTCTGCTAGCGCCTTTAGCTGTTTCGTCACTTTAGACATCTCCGATGTCATAAAGCCGAGCGACTTACGGATCTCGTCGATGTCGTTTTCCATCATCGGATTTGCACGTGTCTTCTTTGTTCCCTTACTCATGACTCCTCTTTCTTCTTATTTCTACTCTGTTGAGTTAGAACGTTTTAGTTTTCCCCATCAACAAGCCGGCGGTGTACAGGGCGCCGCCATCTTGCGGAACGTTACTACTACTTAATTACTATTACTAATACTAATAGTTTTACTTTTGCTGCTACAATGTCTGAAGAAGCCAAACAAAAACAAGTGTTCCTACACGTACAAAAAAATGTAACAATACAGACAACCTTGAACATTGAGATCCACACTGTCTTGTTTTGGGGGTTTTTCTAACTTTTTTATTTAGCTTAGCTTAGCAGTAGGGGGAGACCGGGGACAAAAGTAACAGGGGACAAAAGCAACACACTCAATAATTCTGATTAGAAATAAGCTAGAGGGGTGAGACTTGTTGTGCACATGCTCAGTAGGGTCCTCTCTCTGCCTATGGAAGGATAGAATGATCATTTCATCTCAGCAGAAGTTTTCAACAAAAAAATGATTTTGAGGTGTAAATGATTTTTTTTGAGTGTACGGTATTTTCCTTCAGCTGTCTAAAGATAAGATGTCAGCTGATTTAAACTTAGATGAATTGTATCTCTATGTTATTGGTCACAAATTAACGTCAGCAGCCTATGCTAGTATTGGTGTTTCTAGCTAGAATATGGGATTTTATCATGGTTGTCCCATCGGGGGATATTGTAACACAGTGACCGGGGTCAATTGTAACAATGTGTTTTCAATGCAAGCAGACTTTATTTCTGGGATTACATACTTTCATGTTAGTAATTGAACATATTTCACTAAATATCACTACATTTCAAAGTAAAAATACATTTAAATAAAAAATAGACATACATTGTAGAATAAAAAATAAAAATAAGATAATTCAAATAAAAATACAAAATAATTGTAATTATGTATATAAAACATTCGTAAGTAAAAATGTTAAATTATTAAAAACACATATTACTTGGTGATGTGCTTATATTTGAGATAAAGTGTGTTAATATGACTTATTTTTACAGTGTTACAATTGCCCCCAACCACTGTTACAATTGCCCCCGGGGCAATTGTAACAGTGGTTGGGGGCAATTGTAACACTGTGACTCGTTGCATTCAAATTAATATTTTAGTCGTGTCCTTGTTAGTGAAAGCTTAAAAATTGTATTATTAATTAGGGCACATATATATGTTTCTTATAGCAAAAGATGACTAGGATATTTCAAGTAGTCTGTGAATTATGAAGGCAAATACAAAAAGTATTACTTTTGTCCCCGGTATCCCCTAAGCACAATGCAAACGGCACCATAGAGTTATACATACAGTAATAAACACAAACACTTCTTCTGTTGTATCATTTGACTAATGCTGCAGGTATTTGGATATTAGTTTAATTATCAGATGAAAGTAATAACAATTGTCATAGTCATATCCTGCAACCATAATTGGCGGCCACACTCATGGAGTGTACACAAGTGTATGGGGCCAGTCTCCAAGCAGACACATGGCCCAACTAACTCCACATTATCCCCCAAAATTCCACAATTTTTCTTCATGTAACAACAGCTGCTTCCCATACCGTTACTGTACTTGCACGATGTACAATTAATATGAAGCGCATTATGCCCCAATACTTATGCAAATCACTTAGTCCATGGGCCAGACGAGAAGTCAGGGACACGTAAGGTGGCAAAATCTCTTTGGCACCATTTTGTTTGTAGGGTCCATATAAGTACTTTGAAACATGATAGCCTTTTCAAATGAGTAGCTTTATTACTTTTTTAGGACATTCATGTTTTTTCCATTATCTCCCCACATTATCTGCACAGTAGTTCTGTACCTGGCCTATAGAACCGTTCGCAATTTGGTGTTAGGAGAATTTCTCACTTGAACTGAGTCAATGGGTACCTAGACATGAAAAATCACAGAGGTGCTCATCCGCCATAGTGCCACGAATGGCGCAATGGCCAAATAAAAAATGGCCGCCATCGGCTATGATGAAAATCCAACTTTTTTTGTTTCTGAGTGTATATACACATGCAATACCTCCATGTTGACTAATTGTGGGGTGGGGAATTCATTTCTGTTATGACCACTTTGGGTGATGTTGACCTTGAAAGGTCATGGTCAAGGTCATCTTGCTATTTCGAAGACCTTGGCCATAACTTGGCCATTGTTAGGACTAAAAACAGGTGTAATAAGACTAATTAAACTAATTCTGGCATTTATAATTCCTTTCTGATATTGTTTTGACCATTAAGGAGCATCTTGTCATTGAAATATCTAAGTCAATGCAATGTTTCAATTACTCAATAATGTTGTTCTTTCATTGTATTTCTTTTTCAATAATGATTTGTTTTATTTATAACAAAAGACATACACATGAGATATATAACATTATAAATATCCTCCTTTAACTTTTATTTTAATCGGGTGTTGAAATGAGCAAATAAGAGTGATATAGACCTACAAAATGATACAAATAAAATCATAACTTAAAATCAAATAACAATTCCTCTCAAAGTGCACCATATGTGTGCATGCTGGTTAGTGTGATGGACTATTACAGGATGGATTTAATTTTTTTCCATGGCAGAATATGATGCATGGAACTCAGCAGCACGGCACCCACATTGGCGAGTGTCACACTTGCCTGAATACTTGCATACTGTGAGCAGACTTGGTGGTAAGGCCTTCAGACACTTAGATGGCAGGAGTGTACCAAAGTGCTCCTCCCATCCATGTTCCATTGGTGCTAGTCTTGCCTGAGGTTCCTTGGCTGTCGCAACAGGTCGCAAGCCCTATGCACCAGAAAGACACCTTGGATGTGGCCTCTGATCACACTACTTGTGGGAGGGAGAGCATCCATTCCAGCACTGGCACTGGTATAGTTTTCTACCCTGAGGTCATCAAATGTCTTGCTGTTGTACTTGAACTGGACCCTGCCCAGACACGCACCAAGTACTTCTCTGTCAACGCTGTGTCTTGTTCGGTCAAGGTGTCTGCCTCTCCAAAGATTGTCAGATATTGCACTGGTTCAAAAGCCATAGCTGCATGTTTGGTCCCCACCTTACTCATGCAGTCATCTCCAGTCAGGATATGTGCCTTGATCAGCTGTCTTGGCTAGTGGTGCTCCAAGATGAGAGACTGCTTCATGCAGTGGGAGGATGCGCCGCTTCTCACCTGTACCATACTGCTGCCAGATCTCCTTCATCCTCAGTGCTTGGAAGTAAGTATATGGGGTGTAGTATAGCAGTAATGTGAAGGTGTGTGTGTCATTGGAGACAATTACAACTCTCTTGCACTGTTTCACATGAACAGCCCACTCCACATGGACCACCATGGGGCGGCAGTGGCTCAGGGGTAGAGTGGCTGGGTAGAGTGAACTGGAAACCGCAAGGTTCCTAGTTCGATCCCGGGCTCCCCCAGAGTTAGTGTCGAAGTGTCCTTGAGCAAGACATTGAACCCCTAATTGCTCTGAGCAGGTTGGTGCCTTGCATGGTTTCCTCCGCCATCGGTGTGTGTGAATGGGTGAATGTAATGTACAATCTATGTAAAGCGCTTTGGATAAAAACGCTATATAAATGCCCATTTAGCATTTACCACCAGCCTGTCAGCCTCAGCACCAATGGCTGTCCTGGAACTTATGGCCTGCAAGTGTGTACGGACCTGCAAGCTTCCAGACTGTTCCTGCCTTGCCAACGAATTAAAGTGCACAGAAATGTGCAAGCTACAAACCTGCAGCAATCAGAAGGGAGAGGAGGAAGATGAAGTGGAACTGTTTGATTATGATGATGATAATGATGACGATGACGAATACTGAAGAATTGATATTGGTATGACAGTTATGATGATGATGATGATCATTGATTAAAGTACCTCTCAAGCCTACTCCATAAACCGACTCTGTCACGGACCCTGTGGTCCACAGACTTGGACCTCCTCTCTGTCCCCAAGGCAAACAAGCGAACCTTGTTCTGAACCATGTTCTGAACCTTGTTCTGAAGGCTCTGTCGGGGACAGAGCCTTCAGTGTGGCAGCCCCCACCCTGTGGAACTCTCTCCCAATAGGGATTGGTCAAGCTCCTGCTCCATGCTCATGCAACACTGGACTCTTAAGGCTGTGTGTCTTGAAAAGACACCTACTGTACTGTATTCTCTCAGGCTTATGGCATATAGTTGTTTGTTGTTTTGTTTGTTAGTTTGTCTGTTGGTTGTTCATTGTTTTTGAAAGGCGCTATATAAATTCAAGCTACTATTATTATTATTTTTTGTATTATTATTGATTATTATTATATATTATTATATTAAGTGAATGAAAGAGATGAAATTATTTTTTCCCCCCTCTGTATCACATGTTCTGTTCAAAAAAAGTGGCACGCTTTCTTCATGATTTGAATAGGTTGGTGTCTTTGAAGACTGATAACTGTGACTAAGCTACCACTTGGGAAAGGCTATCATGATCAAATATAATCTAGGGATATAGACCTATTCAAAATACAAAACTAGAATTTGCAAATGTTGCACTTGAGTGACCCCGATTAGTGAAAATGCTGTTCACATCGTATCACAACGTGAAGTGTTGTGAGCTTGTAGACATGCCATTTGCTGAATGTTTGCCCCAGAATAGGCATGCTAGGGTTCATGTGGTTAAATAAGTGAATGAAAGAGATTGAATGATGTTTTTTTCCCTCTGTATGACATGTTCTATTCAAAAAAGGTTAGGCGATTTTTTCCTTCTTTGGATCTATGGTTGGTGTCTTTGAAGGCTGATAACTAGGACTAAGCTACTACTTGGGAAGGGCTATCATGTTGAAATATAATGTAGGGATATAGACCTTTTCAAAATACCAAACTAGAATTTGCCACCTTGGGTGTCCCTGATTAGTGAAAATTATGACCTGGGCCCATGGACTAACTTCCACAGCTCGCAATTTACTTCTGGATGTTCCGTTTAACAGCCAATCATCATCATCTGCGACACAAACTGAGCACCTTCCTTGCCACATCCATGAAACGGGCGAGAAACAAGCGCTGCCGTGGTCTATGCAAACAAGCCCCAAAAGCCTGCCCAAATACGCCCAAAATCGCGTATACAAAAGGCAGACCTGGCAACGCAGGCTACGCCAATCATGTTCGCGAGATCTACAAGCTATGGGGCAGAGACGCTATGTGCCATACATCGTATCTTAGCAACAACCTAAGCGCTAACTCTCATTGGTTGTGTCATGCTTAGGGCAGTTTCTAGACAGCAGCATCAAGCCCTCGCTCACATAGCTCGCTGCCGCCATTACAGTCAGACGCACTGACACAGCAACGGCTGGCCTCCGTGATTGTTCTGCGAGCCCAGCTGGACAGCACAATCACCGTCATTTCTTTATTAAATCGCCCTGTCATTCATATTGTCAAGACTTTGAGGTCACTGCAGCCTCCTACTAATGTAACGTATGTTTATGTCCACTACTGTGATAGCGATCATTGTATTTCAATGATTAGTGCCCAGGGGTGCTTAACATGAGCCGTTAGCATGCGGCTAACGCACTTTCAACGTTAGCATGTAGCTAACACTAACGTGGTTCATGGCTGAAGCAGCTGTGCAATCACTTTGTCAACAATGAACGTTAGTGTGGTGAATGTTAATATTCCTGCTCAGTTACTCCATTGTAGATGGTGCGCCCACATAATCCCAAAATCGCTTATACGACAAACAGACCTGCCAACCCTCATCGTACACAGCATTAGCAGCTAACGTGGCCTGCAACTTGGATTCTGTTGCTGCTGGTTGTTAATGCAGCCTGCTAATAATGTCTAAAGCATGTATGTGAATGTTTATGTCAATTACTGTGTTGCCGTTAGTTGGGTTAAATGACTATTACATTACATTACATTACATTACATTACAGTCATTTAGCAGACGCTTTTATCCAAAGCGACTTACAATAAGTGCAATCAACAAAGGTAGGGAACGAAAGCTACTAATCACCAGAGGTTATAAGTGCATTTTCTGCAATAACAAGCAACCAAGAGCATACCTAGCGCTAAGGTAAAAGTGCAATATATCAGCTACCTATTTCCTTAAACAGATGAGACAAAATAGCTAAATCAAATGAGCAGGAGCTAAAACAAATAATTGTATTGACTAAACAAGATCCAATAAACAATTCAACAATAAAACAAGCTTTCGTACAACTAGTTAACAACAAGTAGGCCAGGCAAAGAGGAAGGGTAGTGTTTCCTGAAGAGGTGGGTTTTCAGCCTGCGGCGAAAGATGGGCAGTGACTCTGCTGTCCTGACATCAGTGGGAAGTTCATTCCACCACTGTGGGGCCAGAACAGAAAAAAGTTGTGACCGTGTCGATCGACCAGAAGGACCGTTGAGTGGCGGGGGAATCAGTCGCCCCGAGGTGGCAGACCGGAGTGGTCGGGCAGGGGTGTGGGCATTGACCAAAACCCGGAGGTAAAGCGCTGCCTATAATGAGCCGTTAGCGTGTAGCTAAGCTAACGAACGAGTAGCGTTAGCATGCAGCTAATGCTAACGCTTGCGTCGTGATGAAACGGCTATGTTACACATCTTACCAACAACCTGTATGAACGTTAGTCTGGTAAATGTCATCAATGCTACCTAATTAGCCCGTTGAAGAGTTTCATTTTAGTGTATTTTGTGGGTTTTTGTGACACAATGTAACATAATGGCAGCGATGCGTTGCTGCACAATCAGAGGGCATCATGGGAAATGTAGTAATTTCTGCTAATTTTGGTCAAGTTAAGCTTGTGTTACATTACTGCTGCTTAAGGCCCCTGCATGCTACCAAATGAGGTGGTCACCCTAGCACCGTTTGTGACCACCGAAACGGGCCTTAGGTGGGCCCCACCTAGGCAATTCTATGTGGGGCCGAGGTGGGTCTTAACTGGGATGCCCATGTGGGCTATAAGTGGGTTCTACCTGGGCCCTAGGTATATTCCAACCAACCAGAGTGCAGTGGCCATCACTCCAAATGTTGTGACGTCAGGGCTCTCAATACCGCACATTGGGGGAGGAGGAGGGGCACAGGGCGGGCTCACAATCCGCCCCTCTATGCCACATATCAGACGCGCTACAGGGTCTTTACTGACCGAGCCATGTTCCCACTGGCTACGCCACTGATATGCGCTGCCAAGTGGGCGCGGGCGCTACGTGGGCACGGGCGCTCGAGCTGAGTTCTAGTAGTAAAGTTCTAGTATTCCTAATTAAGACCTGGCTAATTTTAGGTTTTGGCATTCATTTCAGCAAATGGAAGGAGAGGAGCCCTGGATTGAACCTCAACTCGTTAGAAAATGTGAGTATCTATCTATCTTTCTATCTATCTATCTATCTATCTATCTATCTATCTATCTATCTATCTATCTATCTATCTATCTATCTATCTATCTATCTATCTATCTATCTATCAGTGTGTTATTCAATCTCCTGGAGGAACTCTGTAACTGCCTGACTCACCTATAGTCTGAGTATATATTTTCTTGTATTATCAGGTTGCTTAGCTGTACTTTGCTCGCTTCAGAGTATCAGTGCTGTATATAGTTAATGTGTTTAAAAGTAATTGGTTTAAAAGCATTAGAGCTATATTGTGAGGTGTGACCTGATTGCCCTATCAGAGGGATTTTGATCTGAACCAGGCCAATTGCCTTGTTCATACTAGGGGCTCCAGTCCTGGTAGACAATTAGCAATCAGTTGAAGTGGCCTTAAATACTTGCTCTGAAAGCGGTAGCTTTCAAGCGGCTAGCAAACGAAGTCGGGCTTTGACAAAGTCAAGGCTAGACGAACAAAGGCAAGGGCGACTTTGTCAAAGCCCGACTTCGTCAATGTACGACCTGGGCCATTGAGTGCTTCTTCTCTTCAGAAGCAGCATCAGTGTTTAGTGACATATATAGGAGTGTGATAGATATAGTAGTGTGTATGTTTAGTGATCAACAATGTGTTTTCTTCCTATTCCTGTCCTCTCCTCTTCCTGGTGGTCGCAAAAACACTAGGTTACACCCAGATGTCGCGAGACCGCTAATCTAATATATCCTACTCTTTCAACTCACGTCGAGCAAGTGGTAACAGGGGGGCTCTGGAATTGCCACTCGGCTGTGGTGGAAGGCAAAGCTGCTTTCATCACAGGCTACGCATCCGTGCTCTCCCTTAACTTCCTTGCCCTAACTGAGACTTGGATCCCACCAGAAAACACTGCTACACACTGCTACACCCGCTAATTTCCAGAAAATGGAAATACTCTCCTGTCTCACTGTCACAATTCTCTCCTAACTCTTTTGAATTTCACATGGTCACGGTTTCTCATCCAGTCAAGCTCACCATTGCAGTTGTTTATCGCCCACCGGGCCCTGCTGGTGGCTTCCTGGAGGAACTGGACCATCTAGTCTCTCACTTCCCTGTCGATGGCTCTGGAATCATCCTTCTGGGTGACTTGGGTGACCGAGAAGCAGCTAGACCCACTACTTTCGTTTCTCGCCGCCTTCGACCTAGTCCTTTCCCCATCTCCTCCTACCCACGAGGCGGGCAACCAAGTGGACCTGATCTTCACCAGAGGCTGCTCTACTGCTAACCTGTCCGTCACTCCTCTTTCCAGTGAAAAGGGTAAGAAACTCTCTGATCACTACTTCATGTCTTACTCTCTCTCTCTCTCCTCTCCCCCCTCAGAGCCCCTCCCTACCCACATGATTTCCTCACGTCGCAACCTTCGCTCACTATCCTCCACTGATCTTTCCTCCTCTGTTCTCTCTGCTCTCCCTGCCCCTGAATCCTTTGCTCTTCTATCCCCTGACACCGCCACTGATCTTCTTTTCTCTACCCTATCCTCTTCTCTAGACCATCTCTGTCCCCTCACCACCAGGCCTGCACGCCAAACTCCACCTGCCCCCTGGTTGTCGGACTCAGTGCGTACTGAGAGACGTAGCCTGAGAGCGGCTGAGCGCAAATGGAGAAATGGCAACCTCCCGGAGGACCTTCTTACCTTCCAATCTCTCCTTTCTACTTTTTCCTCCTCTCTATCTGCTGCTAAAGCTGCTTTCTTCTGCAGTAAAATTCAGGCTTCTGCTTCCAACCCTAAAAAACTCTTTGAAACTTTCTCCTCTCTCCTGCAACCACCACCCCCTCCGCCCTCCTCCTCCCTCCTCCCTGACGACTTCGCCAACTTCTTTGACAAGAAGGTGAACGATATCCGATCCTCCTTCACTCCTCCCCCGGCTGGTGCCCTGCGCACTACCCACACCTGTCTGCCTTCCACCCCTCCCTCCCTATCTTCATCTACTCCTCCTCCCTCCCCCTCACCCTCTCTATCCCACTTTTCTCCCCTCTCCCCTAACGAGGTCCTTCTCCTTGTTACCTCTAGTCGCCCCACCTCATGCTCCCTGGACCCGGTCCCATCCACTCTGCTGCAGCCTCTGCACCTGAACTTCTTCCCTTCTTAACCCACCTTATTAACACCTCTCTGACATCTGGCTACTTTCCCTCTGCTTTCAAGACTGCCAGAGTCACCCCCCTCCCTGAGATCAAGAACTACAGACCGGTTTCCCTTCTATCCTTCCGATCTAAAACTCTCGAACGTGCTGTCTTTAAACAACTGTCCTCTTACCTCCACCAGAACAACCTCCTGGACTCCCACCAGTCTGGGTTCAAAGTGGGTCACTCGACCGAGACTGCCCTCCTGGCAGTGACGGAGTCGCTCCATACCGCTAGAGCAAACTATCTCTCCTCTGTCCTGATACTCCTGGACCTGTCTGCAGCGTTCGACACAGTGAACCATCAGATCCTCCTCTCCACCCTTAAGGGGATGGGTTTCTCAGGCTCTGCACTCTCCGTGTTTGCATCCTACCTGACAGGTCGCTCCTACCAGGTGATGCTGAGAGGGTCTGTATCAGAACCACACAGACTCACTACTGGGGTTCCCCAAGGCTCGGTTCTGGGTCCTCTTCTTTTCTCTCTCTACACTACATCTCTTGGTGCTGTCATCCACTCCCATGGCTTTTCCTACCACTGCTATGCCGATGACACCCAGCTGATCCTCTCATTCCCCCCCTCTGACACACAAGTGGAGGCACGCATTGCTGCTTGTCTGGCCGACATCTCGGAGTGGATGTCGACGCACCACCTGAAGCTCAACCTGGACAAGACCGAGCTGATGTTCCTCCCGGGGAAGGGCTGTCCACACCGAGACATGGCCATCACCATTGATAATGCTGTGGTGACATCAACTCGGACTGCGAAGAATCTGGGTGTGACCCTGGACGATCAACTGTCGTTCTCGGCAAACATCGCATCAGTGACACGGTCCTGCAGATTCCTCCTCTACAACATCAGGAGGATTCGCCCCTTCCTCACGGAGAAGGCAGCCCAGGTGCTCATCCAGGCTCTTGTCATCTCCCGCCTGGACTACTGCAACTCCCTCCTGGCTGGTGCTCCAGCATCTGCCATCAGACCTCTGGAGCTTGTTCAGAAAGCTGCAGCTCGTCTGGTGTTCAACCGCCCCAAGTTCTCCCACTCAACTATCCTTCTCCGTTCTCTACACTGGCTCCCCGTAGCAGCTCGGATCCAGTTTAAAACCCTGGTGCTAGCCTATAGGGCAGTTAAAGGAACAGCTCCTTCCTACCTCCGGGCTATGGTTGATGCCTACACCCCTGCCCGACCACTTCGGTCTGCAACCTCGGGGCGACAGATTGCCTCGTCACTCAAGGGTCCTTCTGGTCGATCGACACGGTCACAACTTTTTTTCTGTTCTGGCCCCACAGTGGTGGAATGAACTTCCCACTGAAGTCAGGACAGCAGAGTCACTGCCCATCTTTCGCCGCAGGCTGAAAACCCACCTCTTCAGGAAACACTACCCTTCCTCTTTGTCTGGCTTACTTGTTGTTAACTAGTTGTACGAACTCTTGTTTTACTGTTGTACTGTTTTATTGGATCTTGTTTAGTCGATACACTTTTTGTATTAGCTCGTGCTCATTTGATTTTGCTATTTTGTCTCATCTGTTTAAGAAAGTAGGTAGCTGATATATAGCACTTTTACCTTAGCGCTAGGTATACTCTTGGTTGCTTGTTTTTGCAGGAAATGCACTTAAGACTTCTGGTGATTAGTAGTTTCGTTCCCTACCTATGTTGAATGCACTTATTGTAAGTCGCTTTGGATAAAAGCGTCTGCTAAATGACTGTAATGTAATGTAATCTATCTATCTATCTATCTATCTATCTATCTATCTATCTATCTATCTATCTATCTATCTATCTATCTATCTATCTAATCTTTCTGTCAGTGAATTACATTTTTAATGTCTAATGTCTTGTTTTCTCATCAGATTTCCATCGTCTGACACTGGACACAAACACAGCAAACTGTGCACTCTCTCTGACTGAGAACAACAGAGAGGTGACAAGGCTGGAACCGGATCTGTCATATCCTGATCATCCTGACAGATTTAAGACGTATCCAAATGTTCTGTGTACAGAGGGTCTGACTGGACGCCGTTACTGGGAGGTAGAGTGGAGTGGTTATGTTGCTATAGCAGTGACTTATAGAGGAATCAACAGGAAAGGAGGTGGTGAGGACTGTCAGTTTGGACTAAATGACAAGTCCTGGAGTTTCCGATGTCAAGATGATTTCCATGGTGACAGATACGTCATACAACACAATAATAAGTCCACTACCCTCCCTGTCAGGCCCTCTGAATCCAACAGAGTAGGGGTGTATCTAGACTGTTCTTCTGGGACTCTGTCCTTCTACAAAGTGTCCTCTGATACACTGACACACCTGCACACCTGCAAGTCCACATTCACTGAACCCCTCTACCCTGGATTCTTATTGTCAGGCCACCCATTGTCCATGTCTCAGATAAAGTAAGTAGAATGAAAGAGCACACACACACTAAGTGTGAAATCGAACCGAAAATGACGTACGATACAGTGTATCGCAATCAAAAGCCGTATCGCGATTGAAGGGTTAATTTAAAAAAAATACTCCCGCATATGCGCACATACGATTGCACGTCCAGGTGAAGCCATGCTCGAGCGTCTGTTGTGTTTTTCCGTGCATCGCACATGCGCGCTTACGACGGGGGAGAAAAAAAAGACGACACGACAAAAAACCCATACACACCACAGAGGAGTTTGGAGGAGAGTCAGGAGACAGAGAGAGAGACCGCTGTTGCGTCGGGGACTGCCCATAAGTCCGACATTCCATTACTCCGACTACGTGGCTTCCGCGTGCGGTTAAGGTTAGGGTTAGGATAGGATTAGCGGAGGACTTCTTCGCCGGGACTTCAGTAAAATGTTTTCAGTCAAGGCGTCTTGACATAAAAAAACAGATTAAAGAATGTTTGCATTCGCCATCTTCATTTGAAAGAAAGTCTGTTTTTAAGGGTTTTGCTTTGTTTAAGTGAATGTCTAAGACTAAGTTATATTGTGGATTATATTTTGGGAATTGTATGTTCACTAGGCTGTGCATGGCAGGGGCGTCCATATCCCTGAGTCCTTCCACTTTAGACCGCATACCAAAGTGTTGATTCTAAAAGCTCCTATTTTGTCTATTATCTATTGTCTATTTATTTGTTTTTTATCTCTATTTTAAGTTACCCTTATATGGGCTGTTTAGTTTTTTATCCAATTAAGTTTTTCACTTTAGCTTCTTTATATTTAAATATCCCGTTCCTAACTTTTATTTATTTCAATTTTGAAGGAGTTAGGTTTCTTTCTGAACTCCAGTTTCACTTTTAAGTTTATTTTTATTTTACTTCTAGAATTAAAATACATCAGGTTACCCTTATTTATTTAAATTCTAGTTGACTTTATCTTTTTTCATTATTCCCTTGAATTGTTTAAATCTAATTTGAGGGAAAGTATAACTTTGAGTTCCCTTCTGTGTATATATCCCAATGGGCTGTGATTACTATATTCTTAAACAGTTTAGTTTGTTTGAACTGGATTTAAATGGTGTTTTTCTTCCATTTAAATCTTTCAGTTTAATTCTATCTATTTTAAGTGGATAGGTTCACGTGAGCTATTCTGGACCTATTCATTGGGGGACTGTTCTAACTATTTTATCTTAGGTTAGTTTGGTTTTGACTTTAACTGCTTTTAGGTCTACTTAGTTATATTTATTTTGTATCACTGTAGTTTTATAAGTCCTAAATATCTTTGCATTGATAGGCAAAGTTCATTTTGGTGTAATCTTTCTAATTGCTCTAATTTTCCCTCCCCTTTCTCCCTTTGAAGGGTTGAGTGGGCTGTTCTTAATAGAGGGGAGTTCCCTTTACACCTGTGGGTGTGAAGTTCTGTTTGCCAGTAAGGGCACTTTAGGTTATAGGAGGGGTTGAGAGGTGTGCCAATTGAGTTGACCCAGTAATCATTTCCCTCTGATTACCTTAAGTGGTCCCCAGTCTTTGATAACCTCTAATGGATCTGTTCCACTAAGTTCACCTGCCTAATCACCCTCCACTCAGGTTAGGGTTAGGGTTTAGGGTTTAGGTAAAGGCTTTAGGATTTGAAAGTCTCCACTAATTCTTTACACCTAATAATTCTCCTCCACTGAGTTCACCTGCCTAATCACCCTCCACTCAGGTTAGGGTTAGGGTTTAGAGTTTAGGTATAGGCTTTAGGATTTAAAAGTCTCCACTGATTCTTTAAACCTAATAATTCTCCTTCAGTGAGTTCACCCGCCTAATCACCCTCCACTCAGGTTAAGGTTAGGGTTAGGGTTTAGGGTGAGGGTTAGGTTTTGGGATTTAGAATGTAGGATTCTTCACTGATTCCACCTAGTGCTCTATTTTATCAAGTGGCTAAATTTTAGGTTTTAAGAGGTGGCCATATTCAGTCCCTCTGGGAAGGCTGTGCTTAGCCTGTTGATCCATTGTTTTTCGTTATGTTTTCTCTGTCCCACTGACCAATTTGGATTGTGTCAATCCAGACACCTTTAGTGATGTTAGGCCATGTGACATAAAATGTTGAACCACTACTAAGTGTGTCTTTTTCCCATTGTTGATATTATATCTGTGTTGTGCTAATCTAGTGAGAATGCTGTTTCCTGTTTCTCCTACATATTGTAGATTGCACTTGCTACAAGTGATTAGGTATGCACAGTTTTTGGTGTTGGCCTGTATATTTTGAGTGATGCCAAAAACCCTTTGGTTTTGTCTGTTAGTCACCATTTGGGTCATCTCAAAATAGTTTGGTGTTCTTTTAATTGGTGTGTTGGAGCTTTTAAGATTGCTGTGGACTAAATAATCTTTGAGATTTTTGTTTTTCCTATAGGCCGAGATTATTTTGCAACCCTCTAATAGTGTGTCTGCCCTGTTCTGAAAATTTATTTTTATTCTGGTGTTTGCCAGTTTACTTTGTGAGGAATAAGTGGTTACGAGTGCCAATTGTGGGCCCTGGTATCTCTCTTTGATCTCCAGGAAGGTGTTCTGGGCTTTCCTCAGGAAGGTGCGTGTGTACCCTCTGTCTCGTAGGGCAGTAAAGAGTGTTTTGCAAGCTATTTTAAAATCCTGTTCTTGTGTGCAAATTCTGTGAAATCTTAAGAGTTGTGATTTCACAATCCCTGTGTAACAGTGTTGTGGGTGGAAGGACGATCTGTGTAATAGTGCATGGGTGTCTGTTTCTTTGAAAAAGACTTTAAGGTCTAATTTGCCATTAGTGTGGAAGAGTGGTCCTTTGTAGACCGACACGTCCAAAAAATCTATTTCCTCTGGATCTGTGACATATTTGATTGTGATGGATTCGTGGTGAGTGTTTAAGGTTTTGATAAAATCCTCAAATGCCTCCCTGGAGTGTTCCCAAATCCCAAATATGTCGTCCAGGTATCTAAAATAATGTGTTGGCTTTAGGGTGCACTTTTCCAGTGCTGTTTGTTCCCACATGGCCATATACAAATTTGCATAACTCGGTGCAAACCGTTTTCCCATGGCCGTGCCTTTGATTTGTAGGTAGAATTTGTTATTAAATTGGAAATCATTTTTGGTCAGATTGAGCTTTAAAAGTTGCAAAAGTTCTTCATCCGGGCGTCCAGAGTCTGGATATTTGTTGAAGACTTCTTGCACCGCTTTTAAGCCCGCTTCTGTGTCAATGTTCGTGTAAAGGCTGTCTATATCAATTGAAAATAAGAATGCTGTTTTTGGCATTATTACTTTTTTGATTTTCTCTACAAAGTCATATGTGTCTTTTACATAGCTAGCGTGTCGGGTTGATAAAGGGTTCAGGAAGTATTCCACAAACTCCGCTGTGTGGTAAGTTTCACTCCCACAGTCTGAGACTATTGGTCTGCCCGGTGGGACTTCAAAAGGAATTGTCCACGAGCTGGGATCTTTATGTATTTTTGGTAATAGATAAAACACTCTGGCGCGTGGTGTGTCCTGCCCCAGGAGATAGGTTTCCTGTTTGCTATTAATAATCTTTTTTGTTCTCATCTGTTTAACAATCCTTTTGGCTTCAAGTTCCGTGTCTTTATACATTGGTGTTGTTAAAACTCTGTAATGGTTGGTGTTACCGAGCTGTCTCTCCGCTTCGAAAATGTACTGGTGTCTATCCATAATTACTACAGAGGAGCCTTCATCAGCTGGTTTGATTATAATGTCCTCATTTTTAGCCAGTTGTCTGAGAGCGCTTACCTGTTGTTTGGTGAGATTGTCTGTTTCCTTCAGGTGTCCTGGGATTCTGTCTAATGTCCCACTGTCTTGTAGGAGAAGTTGTGTGAGGCTGGCTGGTAGAGAATCCTCCGTCGGTTCCCAGGAGGATTTTGGCTGGAATGGAGTTCTCTCTTGCCTTTGTTCCAGTCCAAAGTGGGTGGCTAATTTTAATCTCCTGTGGTAATCTGAAACATATTTTTTCAAACGTTTTGTCTGTTGTTTGTAAATGTCTACAGTGGGTACAAATGACAGGCCTTTTTCTAGTATCTCTTTTTGAGCTTGGTTGGGTCTAAAGTAGTGTGATAAATTTATTATACTTGTTTTTAGCCCTGTCTGTATTTGGCTTGAAGGGCTTAGCAGTTTAAACTAGTAATCCAATGTTGAAAAAAAAATTGTGCAGTTTCAGATGACCAATGTATGTCATCAGGACCAGTCTGGAATTCCTCTTCGTCCAATTTGGGGATATGTGGTCCTTCCCTGATTTCTCTGTTTAGTTTATCCAATTTCAGCTGGTCCTTCCTTGGGAGTCCTTTTGAGTAGTTAATTAAAGCTATGTGGGTTTTTGCCCCTGGGAACATTTTCTCTGCCCAATATCTGATTTGTGACAGCGTTCTTGGAGCTGTTGTTGCTGCATCATACTGCCTGTTATTGATTCCCACTGATAGGAGTAGGTGTCTTACCTGGGGATGTGGTACCTTGATGGCTTTCAGGAGTTCTAGGCAAGTGTGGAGTTTCATTCCTGGATAGCACTCGACTTGGATGTCGCTTCTGGCAAATGGCGGAATTTTGCATAGGTTGGAGTCCCCCAAGACTAAGATTTTCTCCTTTACGTGGCAATTCCAGCTGTGCCTGCCTGGTCTCTTGCGATGGTCCTCGTCTTGGGCTGTCTTCTGTGTGTCCTTCCCCGCGGGTGGTGTTCTGGCTTGTTTCGCTGGCATCCTCTCGTAGTGGTGGAGCGTGTTCCTGGGTTGGGCCTTGTGTTGTGCTGTCTGGGCTGGGTCGAGTCTCCGTGGTTTGCGTTGGCACTGGCGAGATCCGATCCGGGTCCTTCCGTGTTTTATTAGGGCTCCTTTGCTTCCTCTGTTTCCTAGGTGGGGTCTTCTTTGGCGCTGCTGTTAATTCCGGGAATTCTACCAGGCTCATGTTTAGATCTTCCGCTCCCCGGATCACTTGGGCTTGGACTACTATTCCCCTGAGTAGTGTGTTGGGTCCTGGCGTGGGTGTCCTTCTGGGGGTCTTCTGTTGTGGACCTGTGGTTTGGGGAGAACGGGGATTCGTGGGGGGTGTTGTGGGAAGAGAGAGAGGTGTTGTGTGGGTGTGGGGAGGGGGAGAGGGTCTTGGGGTGGCTGGGATAGCTATGCGGGTCAAGATTAGCCGGGGATTTAGGTCAGGTAGGGTGGTACATGGAGGGGAGAGAGGTAGAGGGGGGGTGATGGAAGGGGGAGGTGAGGATCGAGGGGAGGGTAGGGGAGGAGAGAGAGGAGGAGAGGGAGAGGGAGGAGGGGAAAGGTGGGGAGAGGAGGGTGTGGGGGGGGGTTTTGTGTGACCGTTCTCAGCTCAGTGATACTTGTCTGGGCTAGATCTATGTCTGTTTGTCTTAATCTTTTGCCTAGATTTTTTCTAGCCCATTTGATCGCTATGGAAAAAGCTTTTTTCCATTCCTCTGTTAAGCAGTCGGCAAGCTGTTGTTTGATTTCTGCTAAATGTGCCATGTAGTGATTCTCAAGAATCAGAAGTGTGGAGTATTCCCAATTTTTTGCATTCCCTTCCAGCATAAGGGTGGTGTTTGGGCTTGGCTGTGCCGGTTTAATTAAGGTCATTAATTCTTGTGTTTTTTTGGCTATGCTGGCTGGCACCTTTTCAGAACCTGTTATGTTCTGAAGGTGATGTGTGGAGACTATGAGTTTGTTTAACAATCTAATTGTTTTCAGGAATTGGTCCCTTTCAAGGGGGTCTATGTGTGTGTGTGTGTGTTCTGGCCCTCTGTACCTGTCTGGTTTATGTACCCTCGGGTGCCTGGTCTTTGGTTTTGACCGGCGCGAGGCTGTGGTACTCTGGGGTCCTGTCTCTGTTCTGGCTGGATCCTATGGTTCCAATTCCATGGAGGCCAGTGGGTCTGTTGTCTCCAGCGGTCCGTTCGAAACCGGTGGTTGTGGTGGGTCCACTGGCTCCAGTGATTTCCATGGCCCTCAGGGTAATGGTGATCTCCTCTGTGGCTCCAAGTCTGATCTCTCATCCCTGGTTGAGGGTTTGGTCTGCTCCATGGACCAGGCCTCTCCTGGTTCTTTGTTCTCTGATATCGGTTTGCTCCTAGTTGATTCATATTCGCAACGTTTCGGACGATCTGGTCCGTCCTCAAGCGGTTGATTCTTCTGAAAGAATGATTTTTGTGTTGCTGGACCCTCTGTATTTATGCACTGAGAGGTGGGCGTGGCTTAGTTTCTACCAGGCCTATCAGCTGGTTGGTGGGTGTGGCTCGTTTGGCCTTTGTCCAATCAGGATTCTGGGGGTGTGGTCTTATTTCCTCATTCTTGCTAGTTGCTTCAGGGGTGTACAAGGCTTTGTGTTTTTATTTTCTCTTTTGTGAGATTTTACTTTTTTAAGTTTTTTAAGAAGGAGGTAGTCTTTCTTCCAAATGTTTAGAGGTACTAGCTGGTTAGGATAGGATTAGCGGAGGACTTCTTCGCCGGGACTTCAGTAAAATGTTTTCAGTCAAGGCGTCTTGACATAAAAAAACAGATTAAAGAATGTTTGCATTCGCCATCTTCATTTGAAAGAAAGTCTGTTTTTAAGGGTTTTGCTTTGTTTAAGTGAATGTCTAAGACTAAGTTATATTGTGGATTATATTTTGGGAATTGTATGTTCACTAGGCTGTGCATGGCAGGGGCGTCCATATCCCTGAGTCCTTCCACTTTAGACCGCATACCAAAGTGTTGATTCTAAAAGCTCCTATTTTGTCTATTATCTATTGTCTATTTATTTGTTTTTTATCTCTATTTTAAGTTACCCTTATATGGGCTGTTTAGTTTTTTATCCAATTAAGTTTTTCACTTTAGCTTCTTTATATTTAAATATCCCGTTCCTAACTTTTATTTATTTCAATTTTTAAGGAGTTAGGTTTCTTTCTGAACTCCAGTTTCACTTTTAAGTTTATTTTTATTTTACTTCTAGAATTAAAATACATCAGGTTACCCTTATTTATTTAAATTCTAGTTGACTTTATCTTTTTTCATTATTCCCTTGAATTGTTTAAATCTAATTTGAGGGAAAGTATAACTTTGAGTTCCCTTCTGTGTATATATCCCAATGGGCTGTGATTACTATATTCTTAAACAGTTTAGTTTGTTTGAACTGGATTTAAATGGTGTTTTTCTTCCATTTAAATCTTTCAGTTTAATTCTATCTATTTTAAGTGGATAGGTTCACGTGAGCTATTCTGGACCTATTCATTGGGGGACTGTTCTAACTATTTTATCTTAGGTTAGTTTGGTTTTGACTTTAACTGCTTTTAGGTCTACTTAGTTATATTTATTTTGTATCACTGTAGTTTTATAAGTCCTAAATATCTTTGCATTGATAGGCAAAGTTCATTTTGGTGTAATCTTTCTAATTGCTCTAATTTTCCCTCCCCTTTCTCCCTTTGAAGGGTTGAGTGGGCTGTTCTTAATAGAGGGGAGTTCCCTTTACACCTGTGGGTGTGAAGTTCTGTTTGCCAGTAAGGGCACTTTAGGTTATAGGAGGGGTTGAGAGGTGTGCCAATTGAGTTGACCCAGTAATCATTTCCCTCTGATTACCTTAAGTGGTCCCCAGTCTTTGATAACCTCTAATGGATCTGTTCCACTAAGTTCACCTGCCTAATCACCCTCCACTCAGGTTAGGGTTAGGGTTTAGGGTTTAGGTAAAGGCTTTAGGATTTGAAAGTCTCCACTAATTCTTTACACCTAATAATTCTCCTCCACTGAGTTCACCTTCCTAATCACCCTCCACTCAGGTTAGGGTTAGGGGTTAGAGTTTAGGTATAGGCTTTAGGATTTAAAAGTCTCCACTGATTCTTTAAACCTAATAATTCTCCTTCAGTGAGTTCACCCGCCTAATCACCCTCCACTCAGGTTAAGGTTAGGGTTAGGGTTTAGGGTGAGGGTTAGGTTTTGGGATTTAGAATGTAGGATTCTTCACTGATTCCACCTAGTGCTCTATTTTATCAAGTGGCTAAATTTTAGGTTTTAAGAGGTGGCCATATTCAGTCCCTCTGGGAAGGCTGTGCTTAGCCTGTTGATCCATTGTTTTTCGTTATGTTTTCTCTGTCCCACTGACCAATTTGGATTGTGTTGCAATCCAGACACCTTTAGTGATGTTAGGCCATGTGACATAAAATGTTGAACCACTACTAAGTGTGTCTTTTTCCCATTGTTGATATTATATCTGTGTTGTGCTAATCTAGTGAGAATGCTGTTTCCTGTTTCTCATACATATTGTAGATTGCACTTGCTACAAGTGATTAGGTATACACAGTTTTTGGTGTTGGCCTGTATATTTTGAGTGATGCCAAAACCCCTTTGGTTTTGTCTGTTAGTCACCATTTGGGTCATGGGTTAGGTATAGGGTTAGTATACGTCGGAACAATGAGCCGTCGGAACAATGACATGGCACCGTTGCGTCTGTACTACTACTTTACATTTCACCATGGCCACTGCCAGAGATGGCCAGTATTTGAAATACATGTATTTGAAATACGTATTTGAAATACTTTTTTGTATTTTGTAATTTATATTTGGTTGGAACGGAAAAAATGAGATGTATTTTGTATCAAGATACTTTCAGATCTAGTATTTTCTGTATTTCAAATACATAAAATATATTTGTTTTTATGTCATTTTATTCTCAAATTGACACATTTTAAACATTTACACAGGTTTACACTGTGGAATAAATAAATAGAAAAATAGAAAGGTTTGCTCTTCGGAGCACAGGTCTTAGCCAGGCCGGGTCGCTTACCCAGGGGAACACTTTGGTCATACCCACTTGGGATGGGATCTGAAAAATCTAACTTAATACATCTTGATCACATGACCCCAGAGATAATGTGTAGCGGTTTGTGTGAGTTTTACACAAAATCTGTAGGAGTAGTAGCAAAAAGTGTGTTTTGAAGAAAAGGCTAAATGGCAGAAAATGTAATCTGGCACAGGTAGCCGGGGCCTATATGGAGAATGAGAATTCAAGGAATCTAGGGGAAAAGATTTTTATTGTACAAGCTAGTTCAAGAGTTATTGGTCAAAATGTTAAGTGGGCTGTTGTAGCGCCACCATACCAATGTAAAAGATTTGGAGTGGAGGTTCTTCCTTGGCCTACTATGAGTGTGTCCAAATGTCACAGCAATCAGGAGCTGTGTTCATGATTTGTGGCATTTTTGTGCAAAATGGGCCCCTCCTGCAAATTTTGAAAGCCAATCGTAGTCAATCGGAATGGAATCCAAAAAATCTGACAGATACATCTTCATCACATGACTACAGAGTTTTGATTGATTGATTGAATATTTCATTAGGCAAAAAAAATGTAAAACAGCACAGTTACATTTAAAATACTTAGGGTCTAACAGGTCCGTTCATAAAAGTCCTTGCGGACTTATTTCCAATGAGGGCCTTGGTATTCAATTCATATACAAGAGGTACCAATTTTGGTGAGGGTTGGACAAAATTGGTAGGGGTAGTAGCAAAAAGTATGTTTTACAAAAACTTGTCACGTTTAAATGAGTTTGGCTTATTTTGATTGTATGACCTACGGTTCAAGTTATAGGTCAAAACGTGAATCTGCCTGTTATAGCATCACCATGAGGCCGATTTGAAAATGTAGGGTGGCATTTCTTCCTTTGCCTAATGGGAATGTGTCTGCAAAGTGTCACGGTAATCGGATGCTGTGTTCATGATCTGAGGCATTTTGTTAAAAACGGACCACTCCTGCAAACTTTGGAAGCCAATCTAAGCCAATCAGGATGGAATATGAAAAATCGGATAGATCTGTCATGATCACATGACTAGACAAATCAAGATTTGCGTGATGTTTGGAAAAAATCTGTATAAGAAAAGCAAAATTGTTCTGCAAAAATCGGCCTCCTTGTGGCGCTATAACAGGACGAATTTGGGGCAAAGGTTGCGCTCTGGCCTCCAGGGAGTGTGCGTGCAGTTTCACACCGATCGGTCCAACGGTGCCGGAGATTAGCTGCTCACAGACAGACGGACACAGGGTGGACAGGGGCAAAAACATAGTCTCGGCCACGCCTTCGGTCTGGAGACAATGATTTACTAAATAAAGTTCAAGTTGTGGCATCTGTGCAGCCTTGTTTATTCACCATGTCCATGGAAACAACAACAAACACAGCCATAAGGTCTGGTTTCCTTATGCATTAAAGATAGTTTACTTTTGTGATTACTACATACTTCATCCTATCCAATATCAAAATTGGCTAATGGGAAGCCGGGCCGACTGGCCGGAGGGCGGACCTCTGACGTCAATCTGACTCAGCCATAATAACCATATAAGTTCCAAAGAGTTCCAAATTCAGCTACACCCAATTGTGGAGTGTGTTGTCTAACTTCAATGTGTCGTCATGGCATCAGCCGCAAACAAATCAGTCAGCCCCATGGGCACAAAAGAGGGCATGCCCATATATGGGCATGTACTGATGACATCAGCGATATCCATATATGGGTATAAAAGGGACAAGGACTGACATATACAGACATCCGATTGGCAGAGCCACGGATCCGACCGCTATGCCCAATTGCCCATACTGTATGGTCAAGTGTATATAGGACTGACCAAGGACTCGAAGGAGTGCGGTGCCCGCCGCTGAGTCGTTCGGATATCCAGTTGTCTTGGCATGCACTCATATTAGGCTGCCTGCTCCAAAGCCAAACGCCATGAAAAACAGTCTGCTTGTATGGTCAATTTATTCTTAGAAATCTATGAATAAATATTTTTTATAAAATGTATTTTCATGTATTTTCAAAATACAAAATACGTATTTGTATCTCAAATACATTTCTCAGACACGTATTTATATTTTGTATTTTGATACATTTTTTGACCCAGTATTTGTATTTTGTATCAAAATACTTTTCAATGTTTTTTCGCCCATCTCTGGCCACTGCTGAAGCCAGCGATAGTAATGATGATACACAAACGGATGAATTGGAAAACCCTCCCGCTTCCTTTAAGTCAAAAGTCTGCCTATATTTTGGCTTCTCAGTGAATTATGAGGGCACCCGACACGTTGTTGACAAAACGGCTACCGTTTGTCGATTATGCTCCACATTGATAGTTGCTCCGTCTTCTCTTTTTCCCCTCTACACCTATACCTCTCCGCCAAAAATAGCCGATCTGTACAGTAGATCTGCTATTTTTGGCTAAAGTTCACCTCAGAAAAGGGATGGGGTTAAGGTAAAAATAAAAAAAAATAAAAACCCTGTTGAAGACCCCTGGCTTAGCTTATTTTTCACATTTCTTGTTTGTTAAAGCTCTTACCTGTTCAAACAATGTGAACATACTTTAAGATGTTTAAAAACTTGTAGCCAAATAACAGTTGTCTTTGGATCCTTTTTTCTTACATGTTCAACTTTGTATTTAGATTTGATTTAGTTATAGAGCTTCACAAAGAATGTTGTTGTTAACTCATCTTAAAGAAGAATCTGAAAATGACAGTTGTTGTAAGGGCATAAAACCCTTTTTGTTATTGTCATTCTCATTTGATATTATTCAAATAAAAGGGACTTATTGAGAAACATGTGTTTTTCTTTACAAATCAAGACAATAGCCTAAATTAATAATCATATAGCCCTCAAAGCTGAAAAAAAGGACGTTTTAAAAATATATATCGTATCGAAAATCGAATCGAATCGTGACCTTAAAATCGAAAGTCGAATCGAATCGTGGATTATCAGTAACGCACATGTTCATGCAGTCTAGTCAATTTTCTGAACGAATGATTGAATTTATTTGGTGATAAAGGGAAAGAGCACATTCTACAACATATAGCAAATACAATAGAAGGATGAAAACACAATAAAGCCCTAAGGCATATTTCCATTGTGGTCCAGAAACACAGAACAGTCACACCATAAAAAAGACAAATACATAATAACAATGTGTATGTAACGTGTATTATACATAATGGCCCTCATTTATCAACGCGGTGCAGCCCAAATAATGGGCGTACGGCGAGATCACCGCACCTTTCGGCATTTATCAATATATACTGACGTGGGCTTCATCCTACTTTACGCTGAAATCTCACGCCTGGTCGAGACCAGTTGTTGACTTTGGCTGCGCCCGTTTATTCCATTCTAGACCTGCAGAGCAACATTGTCTGACTGTCTGACAGGCATCTGGACACATAATCCACTCATAAATGTATCTACACTAATAAATAATCCCTGTGAAAATATAACATTTTATAAAGTCATTTAAACAAATTGCTTTAACAGTCATTCAGATAAGATTGTAGCCTGGTTCCAGACGAATCTGCCTTTGCAAAATTGCATCGCACTTAAGCCCTCGGCAGATTAGGTCTGGCCCCCCTCAATAGAGATTTAATTTCTCTCCCTCCGAAGTCGTGAGGGACCAATCAGGGCCCAGTATCCAAATGTGGGCGGGCTTATCACCTTATTTGGAGCAATGACGTACAAGGAAGCACTGCTCTGATTCGTTTGTACAAGGAAGCACTGCTCTGATTGGTTTAGGTCTAACCAATAGAGTCCGTTTGGATCTTTTTGTAACCGCCCCTTGGAAAAAAATCTATCGTTGATAGGGACCAGACTAATATCCACGCAGTGTGTCGTGTGATATGGTCTGGCCACGCGAGGCTAATAAGATTGTAGATCTGGCTGCATTGAAAATAGCAAATCTACAAGCTCACAAGCCAGCTTCGCATCGCGACGCGTTGTGAGCTTGTAGATCTGCTATTCTCAAAAATGTACGAGCGCTTTTTTTCTTTTCATGAACAGTGAGGTCTACAAACTTACAGTAGCTTGTCCTATGGTATGGAGTTATGTCATAGAGAGTTATATAGGCTACAACCTGGCTGGGTTAAGGATATAAACCTGACGCTCCAATCTCTTGTAACGTGGGTTGCGGCACGGGATCACTGCAGTCTGCAGACCGCCCGAGTCTCATGGGGAATAGCCTACTACATGACTGCTTTAGTGTAACTCAAACGCGCACTGCTCGGTATGGGGTAAATAAATATACAAACGTATTCCATTCATGGCGATGTAATTGGTATCATAATATGTCATTCATGTAGGCTACAAGCCTACGTGACACCGCAACGGTACGGTTTAAATGAAAAACACAGGCAGGCGTGTGTGTGTGTGTGTGTGTGTGTGTGTGTGTGTGTGTGTGTGTGTGTGTGTGTGTGTGTGTGTGTGCGAGAGAGGGGCGTGTGCGTGTGCGGCGAGGCGAAACGCTTTCTTATTGGCTTTTCATGATGTCTTCTTAGGTCGTATTCTGGTTCTTCAATCTTCATGTCGTAAAATCGGGGCGTTTTGAGAATATTTAAGGGCGTGTTATTTAAATGACACTCGTTTTCAGACGTGAGATTTATCAAGGCTGGGACCCAATGTACGCTGGGATCAGCTGTGTAGGATGCGTTGATAAATGTGACTTCGACGTTGGTGTACGGCCGAATATATGGAAAAATATACGCCGGTTTATACGCTGCGTTGATAAATGAGGGCCATTGTGTGTGTGTGTGTGTGTGTGTGTGTGTGTGTGTGTGTGTGTGTGTGTGTGTGTGTGTGTGTGTGTGTGTGTGTGTGTGTATTTGGAAGCCTGGGCCATGTATATAAGCTGACCACGAGTGGCCTAGCAATTGCTGGCATGACAAAAAACAAAGCCAAGCAACTTGCAAAATATTGCTCTGTTTCAGCTGTTATAGGCAGTTTGTCTGTGTGGAGGAGAAGGTGTCATGTGTATCCTTAGGGACCATGAAATATCAACCCCGCTATATTTGTCTCCCTGTAAATTAATTGTAATTTGTGGATTCAAATAAAGAACTAAAATGTGTGTGTGTGTGTGTGTGTGTGTGTGTGTGTGTGTGTGTGTGTGTGTGTGTGTGTGTGTGTGTGTGTGTGTGTGTGTGTGTGTGTGTGTGTGTGTGTGTGTGTGCGTGCGTGCGTGCGTGCGTGCGTGTGTGTGTGTGTGTGTATATGTTCTAGACTCTCTGAGGTGGATCAGTCAAACATGGACATAGTGAGTAAAAACGGCTTCTCTACAGAATAATCACACAGACTGAACATCAGGAAAGTTACTGATTTTTTTGTCTTCTTCACTGCTTTCTGTCTTTCAGAGCAGTTTTACACCCACCGTGAACACAGAACACACAATCAATGAGTACAGGTAACTCATCATAAACAGCTTCATTCAACCTTTGTCTTTAAGCCCATCAGCTAATCATCACTCACCACTGCTGAGTCTTTCTGTTTACAGTAACATATTTTCTATTGAACAACCAACTGGGATTTAGGTATATGTGAGGTGCCAGCTTTAATTGAACCGGTGCTCCAAAGCGAACATTACATGTAGCAAAGCACATGAGTGAGACTAGTAAACAACAACACTGCTCTCACAGCAGCATGTAGGCTTCCAGCGTGTTACTTTAAACAAGGTTTAAAAAATACCTAAAGCTAAACAGGCTACACTGTTTGTCTGCGTTTCACTACAAAGGTATGGGCTTAAATTAGTGCCAATAATATTTTGTACTTGTAAAAATAATTTGTATTTGTAAACACATTTTGCATTTGTAAAAAAAAATATTTGTACTCGTAAAAATTATATGTGCTCGTAAAAATATTTTTTGCATTCGTAAAAATATTTTTTGCATTCGTAAAAAAAATATTTGTACTCGTAAAAATAATATGTACTCGTAAATAAAATATTTGTCTTCGTAAATAAAATATTTGTATTCGTAAATAAGATATTTGTATTCGTAAATAAAATATTTGTCTTCGTAAAACAAAGTTTTGTATTCGTAAGATAAAAATGTGTGTTGTAATTGTAGAATTACATTTACTTACAATGAACATTGTGACCAGAAAAAAACAACAGCTTGCTCGCTCGAAGATCTGTTCTACGGATTGCAAAACTTTATTTTTGGCACTCTGCACTTCCGGGTCTGAGCCAATCACGTGAGGCCTTTTCCACTACTCAATCATAAAGCTCCATAGGTCTCCATGGCAACATGGCAAACGGGGTTGCCATGTTGCAACCCCAAGAGTTTTAACTGCAACATAATTCCATTGCTCAGGAAATAAACAACGGATTACAATAATATAACATTCCCTATAATGTTATTAAGGTTTTATTGAAAGGCAATCAAAGGCTAGATCGAGTTTAGAAAGCAAACAGGTCATGTCTGGGGGCCTCAGTGCGGCTGCAGAGTTTGATTGAGTGTGAGACTAGGACCCACATGCCATATATGTCAAAATGAGCAGCTTCATCGGGAATCGTGAGCGTGTATTTTGCTAAGAGATTGGTTACATGGTTTAATTGATATTAATGTATTAGTGCATTCAATTTCCCCATCCACTTTAATGGGAAAATTAAAAAACTCGATTTCAAGTATTTTTTTCCCAGAAACTGTAAGGGCTAGAGTTACAAGACTTGGAGGGGAGGTTCATAGTTTATTCCGAAATTATCAAAAAAAGAAATACACCAGTCGGCCCCATGGTGGCGCTATAAAAGCCCCCTTTACGTTTTGGCCTATAACTCTTGAACCGTAGGTCGTAAAATAAAAATCTTTTTTCCCTAGATTCTTTGGGTCATGACGCAACTCCCCATATAGGCCACGCCCATTTGCGCCAGGACAGATTTTCCGCCATTTTGAATTTTCTTCAAAACACACTTTTAGCTCCTCCTCCCACATATTTTGTCCACATTTCACAAAAATCGGTACACATGATCTCTGGACCCATGCGATAAACATCTCCAAACCGAATTTTGATAGTTCATACGGTTCTTCCATAAATGGCTTCCAAAATTTGCGGGAGGGGCCTGTTTTACAAAAAAGCCCCCACCCCCCCCCTCCTCCTCCAGCATTATAGGCTTGACAGCACTGCTACTGACCTATAGGGTGTACCAACGTCGCGTCACCAAAAGTTCGCCACGCCCACCTTTTCGATGCTACAGCCCTTGAGGGGTCAGACGGTACATAGAGACACGCTTAAGACTAGAGAGTGACGGTGGTTTGTGTTTGTAAACATTAACTTCTTTGCCGACTACATAGTGATCATTGCACACTGCACATGTGTGGCTGGTCTATGAGAAAGCTGTCGCAGCTCTCCTCTTCAAGATTGAATACAGTTTGAGGCTAACAATGTAGGCTATTCAAGAGACGTAGTATGGCTTGGATCTCAGCTGTACCACACAAAGATTTAACGTTCAAGAACCTACCCAAATACAGCCGTGTTTGTTCACGTCATTTTCTCAAAGGTACATTTTTACCAAAAACATGAAACTGCTATTTTGTTTCTGCTAACTAAAAGTAACTAGGTAATGCAACTATAGGGTGGTCCAGAGTGTTAAGTGACTTTTTTTCCCCTCTCTAACGATTTGACACGCGGGCTGCTCTGCTCATAGACCGAACATTCCACTGCCGTGCGAGGTCTCCAACTTTAATAAAAACTAGACGCGTAGCAATTCTGGGAAATTGCAAAGTGTGGTTGCGCCGACGCCGGTCGCGGGTCTCGGCCGCCGGGACTCGAGGGATACGCCGGGAGGAATACCGTCGCAGGCCGCGCGACGTGCCATTCGAATCGGGTGCCGGTCGGATCCTGCCTTTGTGATACGTGCTGTTTTGATTTTAAGAAATAGGCCCCTCCCACTAAATAAATAGGCCCCTCCAACAAATGTAACCGGCCAATCATATTGTTGCGTCACTCCTGATATCGCTTTTATTACATTTTGAAAGGATTGTTCCCCCCAAAAATCATGTTTTTGCATCAAACGGTAACGTTTTGTGCATTTGTGAGGCCCCCTATGGGTCAAAGTGGAAATGCTTTTGGGGATTCGTTGAGTAAACCACCCTCGACATGTGATTTAAATTTGGGATTGACCGGACGTTTCGTTCGTGATTTCTGGCATTTTTGGTAAAAAAGGCCCCTCCCACTAACTTTGGAAGCCATTTACGGACGAACAGTAAGGATTATCAAAATGTTGTTAGGATATGTTTATCGCATGGGCCCAGAGATCATGTGTACCGATTTTTGTGAAATTTGGACAAAATATGTGGGAGGAGGAGCTAAAAGTGTGTTTTGAAGAAAATTCATAATGGCGGAAAATTATCCTGACGCAAATGGGCGTGGCCTATATGGGGAGTTAGATTTTTATTTTACGACCTACGGTTATAGGCCAAAACGTAAAGGGGGCTTTTATAGCGCCACCATGAGGCTGACTGGTGTATTTCTTTTTTTGACAATTTCGGATTAAATTATGAACCTCCCCTCCAAGTCTTGTAACTCTAGCCCTTACAGTTTCTGAAAAAAAAAATACTTGAAATCAAGTTTTTTAATTTTCCCATCAAAGTGGATGGGGAAATTTAATGCGCTAATAAATTAATATCAATTAAACTATGTAACCAATCTCTTAGCAAAATACATGCGCACGATTCCCGATGAAGCCGCTCATTTTGACATATGGCATGTGGGTCCTAGTCTCACACTCAATCAAACTCTGCAGCCACACTGAGGCCCTCAGACATGACCTGTTTGCTTTCTAAACTCGATCTAGCCTTTGATTGCCTTTCAATAAAACCATATTTGATAGACATAGGTATCACCTACATGTTACTGATTAAAGGGAATGTTATATTATTTTAATCCGTTGTTTATTTCCTGAGCAATGGAATTATGTTGCCGTTAAAACTCTTGGGGTTGCAACATGGCAACCCCGTTTGCCATGTTGCCATGGAGACCTATGGAGCTTTATGATTGGGTAGTGGAAAAGGCCTCACGTGATTGGCTCAGACCCGGAAGTGCAGAGTGCCAAAAATAAAGTTTTGCAATCCGTAGAACAGATCTTCGAGCGAGCAAGCTGTTGTTTTTTTCTGGTCACAATGTTCATTGTAAATGTAATTCTACAATTACAACACACATTTTTATCTTACGAATACAAAACTTTGTTTTACGAAGACAAATATTTTATTTACGAATACAAATATCTTATTTACGAATACAAATATTTTATTTACAAAGACAAATATTTTATTTACGAGTACATATACATTTTTACGAGTACAAATATTTTTTTTACGAATGCAAAAAATATTTTTACGAATGCAAAAAATATTTTTACGAGTACATATTATTTTTACGAGTACAAATATTTTTTTTACAAATGCAAAATGTGTTTACAAATACAAATTATTTTTACAAGTACAAAATATTATTGGCACTAATTTAAGCCCATACAAAGGATTCCAACACTGGGACATGCAACGTGTACAAGCTAATCTCAGGCACCACTGCACCGATAGACATGAAACTGTGCACAAACACTCCCAGTACGTCCTAGGAAGAACAAATCAGGTTCACGGTGGCAATATAAAAGGCCACTTCACATAAAATGTACAAAGTTGCTACAAAGTTTCTTTAAACTGTTAAAAAATGTAATGTTCAAATTTGTAATTTGCACTAGATGACTGCACATCCCTAGTTAGGCAACCAGGCCCTAGCAAAGATCTGTGCGCACTTTTCTAGTTGTATTTTATTTTATTGTATTTATGTATTTAATGTGTGTGTGTGTGTGTGTGTGTGTGTGTGTGTGTGTGTGTGTGTGTGTGTGTGTGTGTGTGTGTGTGTGTGTGTGTGTGTGTGTGTGTGTGTGTGTCACAGCTTCAACATCCCTGCAGCAGAGCTGATCCAGTGTGATCAATCAGGGTTGGTGTTTGGAACGACAGGGGAAGGAGAAGTCATCTACAGGATTGTTCAGTGGGAGAAAGAAAAGCTCCAATCAACAGAAATGACTCCTGTAGGACCTCTGTTTAGCATCAAGTGTCCTCAGGAGTCTATCAGCCAGCTGCGTTTGCCACACTGCTATATCACACCCGGTGAGGAGCTGTTTTATCATTCTGGGCAGCAATGAGCAGGTTACTGCCTTGCATGGTTTCCTCCACCATCAGTGTATGTGAATGGGTGAATGTAACACACATTGTAAGGCACTTTGGTTAAAGGCACCATTGAAAGCTAAACTTATTTTTGTATTGCTCAAAGCAACACAGTAAAACAGCCAATAATATGTTGAAATCCAATGTGGGAGTTTGTATTTGATCAGAGTCTCTGAACACAGAGTCATGGATACTGTAGCCTTTGTCTTCCTGTTGAACTGAATTGTTTTAGATATGTTACTAAAGACAATTTCTTTTGAAATAAAATGGAAACTAGAATGTCTCAAAAACCTTTCACAGGTGATGATCTGTCTGTGGCCCACATCACAGATGAGGGAGAGATAGAACTGTTGAAACCACAGGAAGTGACTCAGACTCACGTGGTTGTAAATGTGACCCAGCTGTCTCTCTATGGGATCGTGGACACGATTAAAGAATTCATGAAACCAACCAAGGGTCAAGTTCTGCTGTTTCTTCAACGACCGAGATGTGGGAGACGGATACTGAGTGTATTGCTGCTGCCGAGCAATGTACCTCTCAAAGAGGTAAAATATATTTTATGTTAAGTAAATAGCATCACAGATAGTTTTCTCCGCCAGGCTGAATGCCCGAAGGCCTTTTTTTCGCCCTTGTCCGTCCCTCCGTACGTCCATCTGTGTGTCTGTGAGCAGCTAATCTCCTGTACCATCTCCTTGAGATGCATGAGTCAGATGTGTTAGATTCTATTCCAATTGGCTATGACTGCCCTCCAAATTGCAGGGACCTGCAGGCAACCTGGCCTAATTTTGAAAAGACAAACAGAGACTAGTCTGTTGGTGTGGCCACATTTGACAACCAATACAAGGTCAAAGTTTACAAAAGACCATCCCTGGTATTGACATGAACAAAGACTGGTGAAGTAGTCTGTGTACATAACCTGAAAATGAATCCATATATTAGGCATTATGATTGACCTATTTGGTCAAATTGTGTTGTCATTGTAGGTGAAAGTCCAACATAAGGAGGATGAACACATCCAGACCACCTCCTTCTGTGTTCTCACCCCAAACCAAGGCTACAGTCTGCAATGTACTGCATTTAAAGCACAACCTCAGGTATCACACATCGTATGGTGAAGCAGTGAGTCTGGAAAACTGATAATGTCACATTCCCACTAATACTGAAAGTGCTACTACTGCTGCTACTACTACCGATACTGTTATTATTACTACTGTTACAACTACAACCACCACTAGCTCTACTACAGCAACATAATACAATAATAATACCCTTATCTGTTTTCAGAATGCCAAATATCAATTGAACTATGGACCAAATTACTATCCAACATTTGAGGTGCAGATGGATCTCGAAGCAGAGGGTGTGAAACTGGCAGTACTGGGACCTGAGAAAACCCCAGTCTGGCAGCGAGATATTCTCCTTGGAAGACATGGGACATTGGACGGTAAGGTTTAATTTTAAGAGCTGATTGAAAATTAAACACTGTCAATCTCCAGTGCTGTGTGTATACTGCCTGCTGAACAGCATGGAGGTTTTATTTAGCAAGGTGAAATGCAAACAAAAAATATCTGGAAGTTGGACGTGGAATCATCAGTGACAACATTCAACTAAGTCTAAACTGACTCTTTAGTGTTAAGTCAGTCTACCCTTGACAATAACTTTGTATAGTTACAATAATCACAAATTGTGCCTACCTTTCTTGTTTTTGTAATCAGTGCAGATTTGGGTCCCAACAAAAAGAATCCAATTTGTACACCCTCAGTGTGACCAGTAAGGGTCCATTTGGACCCCTGGTGAGCCCCAGACCAGACGTTGAGTCTACTACTCTCACTAAAATTAGAGTAGAAGAAGTAGAGTAGTTGTGTTTCACTTCATGTAATCATCAAATTTGGACAAATTGCAGTTAAGCAACCCCTGCAACAGATTCAGTACCAACAATAGCTACAGGCTCATTGTTACAGTGACGTTACAGTCTGTTTCCAATTTACAGTAACTAGCTATATTATCTGACATGCTTGTGTTTTAATTCCATTTGATCAATGTTGTATTTCTTACAGAACAATCCAAAGGAGCATCTATCCTGTCTGCATCGATCCCTGGTGAGTGCTGTCTAAACAGTACGCACCAGCAAATTTACCTTGTAAAAGTAACAACACACATCTCTCAAATACCCCCTAAATACTGTACAGGCCTATCTACTGTAAACATATAACATAATTATAGGAAAATGCATAGGCACCTGTGTTTATAAACTCAAATCACCCAGGACAGCCGTTGCAAAATTATACAAATGCAGTTTGCATGACCTAACAGGTGGAAGCTAGCTGCTGCTGACTAATACCGCTAATCAGAGCCAGCTCTGCTGCTAACTAGTTATCAGAAGTAGACAGGAGCGTTCCACATAGTGAGACACCTCAGTCTACTATCTATTATATTATCAGAAAACCGGGGTAATGCAAGTAACCAAAAAAGTTGATGTAACTGTGGTTACGCAATTAACGTAAGTAACGTACATTTTGTGATGTCCCAGGCACCGGGAACTGTTCACCTGCAACTTAGCCGTAGATCCACTCTAGCCATGGCATGGATTAGCCTGAGTAAAACAACCAGCTGAGCCAGGCTAGTGACTGTACTAGAACCGATTTAATTACTGTACAACTAATATAACAGTAGCCTACTAACGATTAGTTTAGATTTGTTATCTTACGTTTAAATCACCACCAATGCTACATGCTATAGCTTATGCAGGACTACTGCAGGTCCCGGGGAATGGAACATTAAGTGTAAGAATTGAGGGGCCGATCGCCGGATCTTAATGACAACACATTAAGTTTGTCAGTTAATGTTTAATTGTCATTAAGTGCTTCATATACTGGCTGTGACCTACTTGGTTCCTTTTCAAAACAGGGTCAGGTTCATATCCTACAGCATATTGAAACACATCTAAGATTCCATTCATAAGATAGCTTTCCAATTATCATTCATATGTTTTTACACTTGAAGTCTTTGTTGTTTATCATCACTTTCTAATATTCTAGTAACTGGGGGATGCAAAGTCTTTGCAAGTTTAAGCATAGAATATTGATAAACATCTCGTTTTGTTGCGACCGTAGGTCGCACTTACTACAGAAAACTGCTCCAGGTGTCCGTCCGTCACTCCGTCACTCCGTCACACACGTCACACTTTTGCCCTGCTCATATCTCCGCACCCGTTGCCCCGATCCATGCCAGATTTTGCACACACACTCCTTACCTGCCAAACTACACCCTCCAAGGACCCCCGGAGCTCCAGGGACCCCCAGCTGCCTCGGGGACCCCCAAGTGTAAAAAATGAGCACATGTGGACAAATTACCAAATGACCACCCCAACGGGGCTGCTCACGGGGCATTCCCGGGGACCACCCACTCCTGGTGCTCCAGAACGGATGCAAAAGTGGTGGCGCCCCCAGTGGAGGACCCCCTGCCACTGCAGCCAATCTCCCACTGTGCTCCCCACAACAAAATCTGTGCCAGTCGTATTTCTCAGCATTCACTCTGTTACCCATTTGCAACAGCTACACATTACACGTTTTCTGCCCACATAAACGCCACCATGTCACAGCTAACCCCACATTTAGACCACCAAACAAAACTATACATTGCCCACACAACTAGGAACCAATCGCCGTTACAGCCCTCTTCTGTATACATGTGACCTACGGTCGCTTATCTCCCGATTAGGGAGTCTTACTGGTTTCTAACTGTTTTGCCCACAGTGTGGGCGAGTGACTTTGTCGACCAACACCGGATTGACCTGATTCAGCGAGTGAACATGGTTGCATCCATCCTGGATCTGCTCCTTAAAGAGGGTGTCATCACCCATGAGGGCCGAAGTGATGTGATGTCTGAGGGCACCCGTCAGAAGAAGATGAGGAAACTCATGGAACTCCTGGATTCCGGTGGGCCAAAAGCCAAGGGCATTTTCTTTAAATGTCTTGAGAAACATGAGAAGTTTCTTCTAGATGATCTGTAAGTAATTGCCATTTAAATTGTATTTAAAATGTAGGCCAACATTGTATTAGTACAAGATATTATGTGTACTTTTTCGGACAATGATGATTTCATTAAATGGTAGGCCTATATTATATGGTACCATGACATTTTCCATCGCATTTTATTCAAAAGTACCATTGGTCCAATGACACACTTTGCTAAGCTTTAAAGTAACCCCAATCCACATTAACCCTATTTTTGTTTTACTATCGGGGCATCGGAATAAGCACTTTACAATGTGCATTACATTCACCCATTCACACCCATTCATACAACGACAGCAGAGGAAAACATGCAAGGCAGATCTACAAGGTGTGAGTCTGTAGAAGTATATAGGGATAAAGTGGTTAATGCATGTTTTTTAGTTAAGTAAAAAAAAAAAACGTAAGTATATGTACTTGAGCATCCATGTTCTTAGTTACTTTCCACCGCTGGACTTCAACACTACCTGATGGGGCCTGGGGGTTCAACCAGGAACCTTCTGATTCCCAAGCGGTTACATTACCAAGAGCAGTTTTCACCTGTGCCCTGCACCAATTGGTTCATCAGTTTACACATCTGTTGGATTTTTTTCCTACATGTGCAGGACGGGAGCACTGCCAGCACCATTGACAGAGGAACAAGATGCAGAGACGAGTCAAATGGTGACAGAGGAAGAAGAGGCAGAAGAACAAGAGGCAGCTAAGAAGGAGAAAAAATGTTGTGTGACATCATGATATTTATGCCATACTCATTAATTCCTTGTATTCATTAGGGATGTGCACAGCCAGTCGACCATGCAGTAATTTGAACTAATATTTATGATCATAATTTTGATTCTCACAGCTTTTTCCCCTTAGTCATGTCTATAGGCATCAGTCATGTAGTTTGCAGCTTTGCAGCTGCCTCCAAGTGTTACTTTAAAGATGGAGTGCCATGATATTTTTCAACCCTAAAACCTGATCATAAGGTATTATTATTATGTAAGGATTTTTTTCAAAAAAAAAAAGTGTAGGCCTACAGAAATTGTTAAAAAAATGTTTTTTATGTGGACACGCCTCCAGTTCATTAAGTATGCCTGGTTCTCACCTTAGCACCTCCTCCACCACCTTAGCACCACCCACCTGTCCTAGTCCCTCCTCCTCCTCATGCCCACACCTGTTGTGTTATGATAATGAGGGGGAGGGTATGTTTTTTGGGGGCTCTGTGATGTCACTATGCCCCTGTTTTTGGATTGGCACGTTTGACTCTCAAGGTTTCAGCCTCCAGGAAAAAACTCCAAATAGTCAGAGAAGACATGAAACACCATAAAACCACAACACCATAAAACCACCAGCAGGGGCCTTAATGAAGTTCTATCAACCTCATAGACACATGAAAAACAGAAAAAGTGCAAAACCATGGCACCACCTCTTTAAGGAAAAAGCACCTAACTCAACATAAACACAAGCCAACTGTCTGGAAAGAGTCCCTCACAATATTAACCCTTCACTGGAGCTAGTGAAGGTTTTAGTTTTTACCGTTTGGATTTCCTACACATTTTTGTAGGATAGCCATAAGCATAATGCATGGTCGCAAAATGCCTTACTTTTTTTTTTTTTTTTAAATGCTACATTAAAAATTGGCTTCTACTGTATGTACTCACAATCTTTTTTTTCTGATGAGGTTTACCCTCAACATGTGCTGGGTGTTTTACTAGTTGGGTAATCATTTTAAAAGTAAGTGGAATTGCTTGTTGCACAAATCCCTAGAATCCATACTTGTTGCCTAAGTTATGTAAAACAGATGTGCATCCAATATGTCGGTTACTTGTATAGAATGTCCACATGTTTATTTAGTCAGGGGTCCCGGGGCATTTACTTTAAGAAAAGTATATTTGTTTTAAATTTGGTTATGTACGTACCCCTTCCTCTTAAGCAATTTCCTGCTGCTATAGTGGCTTCTTTGTAGTTGAAAACAGACATCATAACCTAAATAATAATAATAATTTTGGTTCCCATTTCTTGTTTTTTTTTCTTCTTTTTTGTCACTGTATATTTGCACATACATGAAATGTGTCCACTGCATTTACCCATCCTATAACTACTAGGACAGCCATTCTAAGGTGCTCAGGGACTCAGGGAGCAATTAGGGGTTAAGAGTCTTGCTCAGGTACACAGAGAGAGAGAGAGAGAGATCATTGCAATGAAATTGAGAAACGTTTTGTTTCTATGTCTGGTATTTATTCAGTTTGGAAAATTGATCTCTAACTCATTAGCTCAAGTTGGCTGGTTACTGCAAATAATGACTAGTTCATGTATCAGTCATACCCCATGTATTTCCAGGTTAACTGAGATAACATTAACACATGTGTTTTAATGTTCAGAGTGAATTCAATACATTTTGATTTGGATGGTAACTTTGTTGTATAATTATAATATTACAACTGAGGGTGAGCTTGGGAAATTAAGTCATATAGAGCCCCTCATCTCTTACAACATCACTGTTGTGTCAATAATGACAGTTAAGCACAGCATCAAGTATAATACTGCTTAACGTTCATTCTTTGTTCTTATCTATTCTTTCATTGTTAGATCATTCTTTCGTTAATTCATCACATCATTCTGTATCCATTGCATATTAACCGCATATTATTCCCATTCTTCATATTTCAATAGTATATAGTATTTGGACATATGTTTAATGAATTGCTTCTTGAAAGTCTGTCATTGTTGTGTATTGATTTTGATAGTACCTCGTATTCTCATGACAATATGGCCACAGCTCATTGATCATGGTTGTCATTTCAACAATAACTACGTTTGTTACAATCAGCTGTTTGATATCAAGGTGTAAAACTATGAATGAATGAAAACAATTCAACAACTCAGACTGCTAATGTATTCACCCTGGCCTGGCCTACCATTGCCACTAAAGAAAGCTTAAGTATCAACGTCTGAACAAAACAAAGGCAATGCACATTCTATAAGGTGAATTTATTGTATTGATTTATTCATTCACCAGGAACAGTGCACATTAATCAACATGTCAGTCAAAAGCTAATTTTCATCTGTAGTCCCTAAGCAGGCTGTTAAAAAGTGGTGATATAACTATCCATACAAAAACAGACATATCAATACAGTACAATACAATACAATACAATACAATACAAGACAAGTAAACATCGTACAGGAGACAGTTTACAAACAATTACAGTAAAATATGAGAAATGACACCAGTGACAACTAGAAAAAGTGCTCCTCGGAGCACAAGTCTCCGCCAGGTCAGGTAGATTATTGTGGCCTCCTGGTGGCGCTATAATAGGCCAATGTGAAAAGAGTGCCATTTCTTCTTAGGCCTTACACGACAATCGGACACTGCATTCATGATTTGAGGCATTTTGTTCCAAAAATGTGGTTTGCTAAATTAGACCTGCTGGTGGCGCTATAACAGGCTGATGCGAAAAGGGTGGCATTTCTTCCTGGGCCAAGTGGGAATCTATGTGGAAAATTTCACGGAAATCGCATGCTGCGTTCATGATTTGAGGCATTTTGTTCAAAATGAACCAATCCTGCAAACTTTGGAAGCCAATTTTAGCCAATCAGGATGGAATATGGAAAATCAGTCAGATCCGTGTTGATCACATGGCTATAGAGATACTGTGTACCGATTTGCGTGTTTTTTTTACAAAATCTGTAGGAGTAATAGCAAAAAATGTGTTTTGCAAAAGTCTGCCTCATGGTGGCGCTATACGTCCGCCTCCCACACCCCGCTGTCGCTCGGCTTCAGCTCGGTCCACCCTCCGTCCGGCACAATGACGCTCACCCTGCGCGGCCCGGGCACCCTGACCCTGAAGTGCACCCGGGACAGAGGCTCCAGGAGCCCCGAGCGAGGCTCCAGGAGTTGGCAGCCTTTATCCCAGTTGGAATAAACGTACGGGAACGGGGGCCGAGTGCTGCTGTTCCTCACGATAAAGTCACACACGTGGCTGAAATTATTCGTCGTCTTGGCGAACAGCCCCAGCCGGTAGACGCCTGGCTTTAGCAGGCTGATGCTAACCGTCACCTTTCTGTCGGTGTAGGTGATAAAGATGTGGCGTTCGAGGCAGGAACTCGTTCCCGTCTCGTTCTTGTCCCGTTCCAGCACGGCGAGAATTTCCAGCTCTTGCTGGTTGTGGAAGGTGATGTCACATTTCCCCTGCTGCGTGCTAATGAAAGCACGCAGCAGCCCTGTGTGGCTGAACTTGAACAGCCCTGCCTCCTCCGCGCACGTCCCTGGACCGCACAATGAGGACAGGTTAGGGGGGAAAAGCTTGTCCGGGCCAACCACCTTCCCTTCGCAATGCAACAGGTAGTTAGGGGCGTTATGCAACTCGGCCCCTGCGTTTTTGGCATCATTGTAGTCCCCTACGAATAAGGACAGGCGGTAGAAGCCAGGCAAGGGGCAGAGCACGTGACAGGTGAGGCGGTGGGGTTGGATCTGGGTGGCCAGGCAGCGCTCAGCCACTGCAGGTTCCAGTTGTGGATGCAACAACTCATCCACCACCGTCAGGGACCTAGAGGTGTTTAACACCAGCTCAAACACCCCAGCCTACACCTCGGCTACTGCACTCCTTTGGCCGCTCCCTGCTACACCCAGGGACCCCGCTGTGGGCTTTAGGCCACAGCGGGGTTGTCGAGGATCACCTCCCTGGCTCCGGGTGTAGGGCACTCTATGGTGAAGGAACAGACAGATCTGAGAGTGGTGGCTGCCAGTTCAGGGCAGGCGAACACCTTTACATCATACGTGTCACTTGAGGGAGGACGTAGCTGCAAATTCATGCTATGGTCAGAGTAAGTGAGGAATCCGGAGGAGTTTAAGCTGGAGGAGGAGTTGTTGGAGTGTTTGTGCTGGTTCTGGTACTGACTGATCTCGTAGGTGAACTTCATGGGTATGGAGAAGCCCACGGACACGTTGGCCTCACCGCCAACTGTGGAAATCAACCAAATGTGATTTTAGTGAACTATTCACCAGCACCTGATAAGCACATATCCTTTATTAACCATTTAGCATTAAGCACTTTATATTTGAAATCTGAACGTTTATGTCATCTCCACAACCCCAGAGCGCAAGGCCACGTTTGGTTTATAATGATTGAACTGCTGCCCGCAACAGCTAAGGTACAGTAATGGTTATTGACGCTGCCGCCGAGCAGATAAATCAGTCGCCTGTTATTCTTTCGTTTATATCACTGATTTTTTGAACTGTGACAAGGTAATGTCATGTCTATTTGGATAATGAAGCCCAATGGTCTTTGGAGTAGTTTGTTGTCAAGTGTGTGCGTGCGTGCTAGTGTCATTAGATTAAAAATAAGAATTAAAAAAATAATAATACAAAAAAGAAAAACTTGAGCGCGCGTGCATGCGTGCCCACCCGCTCCTGCCCAGGCCCAGCCTAATCTGGCTACTCCACTGGTCTATACCAAATTTCTTCACCAAAAATTGCAGATCTAGCCTACAAGCTCACAACATGCTGGGGTTCAAGTGGCCAAGAAACATAAGAGAGATATATGAGACATCAGTCCAAAGCTTAACTTGAGCTCATTTAAAACCTGTTTATGTAGCGTGAGGCGGCTCGATGCACACACCCCCTGGACATGACGTTATCTGTCGCAGGGATTTACCCCCAATCCAACCCCTTATGCTAAGTGCCAAGCAGGAGGCACTGGGTCCCATTTTTTATAGTCTTTTGTATGACGCCGGGGAATTGAACTAACTACTAAGAGAAGTCGAGTCATATTCATGAAACGTTCTTAAAAGGCAGAATTGTTCGTAACTTATGTTCTAATGTTGATGAATCCGAATCCTCGTAACTTGAAGGTGTGTGCCAGTTAATCCTAATTATCATAGGTACTCGCCCCACCAATCCCCATATAAGGCATGACTGCATGGCCCTGCCTGCAGTCACACCTGTGTGTGATTGCTGCTCACAGAAATCACAGGAAATCACACAGAAATAAAGTTGAGAGAATGAAGTAAAGAATACCTAAACCTAAGTCTAAAGATGGTTGAACTAGACTCCAAGCATAACAATAAATAAATCAATAGTTCTGTGGAGGTACTTCTGAAGTGAACAACAAATTATTTGTATTTAATGAATTAATGTATTTTATTATTTCTCTCACATTAATCAACATATCACCACTAGACATCAATGTAAATTTGCTGAAATTAGCATGTTATCCATATTTCATGTTCAGGAGTAGCGTTAGTAGTGGATATAAAACATTTTATTACTGAAAGCTGGTGGATGGATATGGAGGGTTTTTAAGGTAGCAGCTGCTTGGTATGTAATGGGGTGGAAATAGGGGTGTGGTGATATCGTGGTGCAAGGAGGGGTGTAGGGGGCTGTGTGGGGGGTATGGGGATGGGTGTTTTTTTTTTGTATTATTATTATTATATTAATGCGAGAACAATGGCTTCTATTATAGCATGCTAACTTTCCAGGAAGAGAAAGCATGCAGCGTCTATTAGCTTGGAATCCTGGTAAGGTTTCAGAAATGTCCTGACACACTGAGTAGAAGTAAATGGTGCCATATTATAATGACCATTTATGTAAACTTATGTTGAAAATGGATGAAGTGGGCCTTTAACGAAATAACAAAAACAATAATTGGAAAAACATTTTAAAATAATAAATGAAAATGAAAAAAAAAACTAAAACTGTTTTGTGTGTTTACAAAACTAGCTAAAACTATGGCCTTAGATTTAGCCTTTGTTGAAATTCTAAAAATGATAGCAAAGATAACAAATACAAGCACGTTGGGTGCTTGTAGATCTGCTATTATGGCAATTTGTCTGACCTTTTTGAATCTTGCCCCTGACTAGATCATATTACAATAAAAAACTAAAACTATAAACTACCACAAACTTAACATAACTAAAAAGAAGCATTTTCACAAAATACAAAGTAAACCAAACTAATTGAAACTAAAACCGTAAAGTCAAATGAAATAAACATAAAAACGTATGAAAAGTGTAAAACTCTTTTTGTTTGTTTCCAGGTGAGTTTACCTGCACATGTGCAGACAGACGCAGGAGTATCCACAGTAGACCTCTCTGCCTGCTGCTATCACCTCCTCTGGAGAACACAGCTTCTCTGACTCACCCAGGTACCCACTGACATCATACTCTATGACCAAACATTACAAATAAGCATCATAGTCTATGACAGGGTTTTTTCAGGCCAAGGACCCTTAGCTGAAAGAGATGAAGCAGGGACCCCCACTACATATTGTATAAAATTGTTTTGCAGATTAGACTTTTTCATAGATTTCATAGATGGCTTCATAGACTTGTTTGACAGCTCTATCATCAGTGTTGTGTAAATTCATGTTTTTCAACCACTTAAACTGTCAATACTTAGTAAACTTGACATTTGGCTCTGTACTTGGTTTGCTCCTTTTTCCACTCTACACCAAACCACTGAGGCGTTGTGAGCTTTTAGATCGGGTATTTTCACAATGTTTGCCTCTTTCTTACGTAATATTTGACAGTTTTGCCACTTTGGCCAAATAAAAAGGTCTTAAAAGTCAGGAAATTGTAACTTTATAAATGTGCAGATACCCAGTATACACTTATACTGTGTATATATATATATATATATATATATATATATATATATATATATATATATATATATATATATATATATATATATATATATATATATATATATATATATATATATATATATATATATATATATGTGTGTATATAAGTGTTAACCATTGAGTGACAAAACAATGTTGCTCATTAAGCTTATCATCTGGGGACCCCCAACATAATTTGTAGACCCCTCCCAAACCCCAGTTTGGGAACCAGTGATGTAGTGAACATTACCCACCTATGTAGTGGCACAGCCACACCCAGATGGCACGCAGTGTCTCCAGCTCTGTTCTGGTTCCCTGTGTGATGTTCTGAGGTATCTTTTTCACATCATACACACACTGCTGCTTCAGCTGTGCACATACACACCAACACACATACACACCAACATGCACACAAGCACGTGCACACCAGACAGACATGTACGTGCATGCACATTCACACAAAATAAGAAATAATAGTACACCATTAAAGCAGAACTTTTTAATAAATACAAAAGTTAATATAATGTCATTGTGTCCAATCTGTATGGTAGAGTATGTTAATAAGTTATATAATTGGGTTGTTGTATTTTGTCTCCCTGCTCTTCTATTGAGACATTTAGATTGTGTCAAAGGTCATGTCTCACCTAGACACAGGATCTGACAACATTTTTGATCTGATGGTCAAGAATCAATTTATCCCCTGAGCAAGCAGGCAGGCTCTATTAGCTCAATGGTAAAAATGTCAGCACGTGCGAAGGAAACCAAGTTCAAATCTGGGGTAGAAGCGGAATGTTGTTGAATTGAACACATAGGACCACAACGGATGTGTTATCATTTTAGCCTAATTGTTTAACATTTTTGGACTGATAAAGTATTCAATCAATCAATCAAGCGTCCACCCAAAAAAGAAGAGGGAAAAAAAAGTCAGTTGATTGTTTTAAGAGTCTCTTAAAAACACTTTGTTTTATGAAGTTTCACTTTTATCTGTGCCAGTTTATGTTTTTTGTTGCCTTGTTTTAGACTGTCATCTTTATTGTTTTAACTGTCATTGTTTTAATGGGATTCATAGTACAGCACTATGTACAGTATCTATGTTTTGAAAGGGGCTTTATAAATAAAGTTTATTTATTTACTCATGCAGAACGAGACAGCAGAAGAAAAGGTGAAAGAGCCTTTTTGGAGCAATGCAGCTACATAATCTGCATTGATCATTTTCTACCCTGTATACACTGAGTTTTAAAAGTTGTTTTGAGCGTACTGAAATATTTGTGTTCTTTAATATTTGAATCTATCAGGAGACCACAAGGGGGAGGTACATTCCCATCGAAAGGATGGGCTACAGCCACTCATTTGGGCTTCCTCCCTAGTCCTGTCACAATTATTACATGATCGTCTAATCACAATTATTTGAGATAATCGCTATCACGTTTGCATAATCATCATAAAATTCCATTTTTTGGGGCGGTGTAGCCGCCCCCTATAAGTGAGTTTTGGACACCGACCAAAAAAATTGTGTACCCCCTAACCCTTCCATTGTTAATGCAAATCGATACTTTTTTCATATCAGCCAATCACATTACAGCTAGTGTCATCACCACTAACTGTAATGTGATTGGCTGACTTTGCAAATTCAGGACTGTGATTGGCTAGCGAAACACATGACACATGTGCAGCCCTATGAATAGCAGTATGGACTTTAAAAAAAGTAATTTATCCTTTTTTTAAAGTGAGTCATGTTGTGATGACCACACACCGCCCACTTCACACTGGGTGTGATTTTTTCAAGTACAAAATTATTTAATATGTCATCAATTTCTTTGAAATAATACTAATACTGCTTCATGGGTAGATCAGTTTAAGGTCCATTGCATTGACATGGAGAGAGTATAGTGTTAATACTGCTCCTGCTCATTGCATTGACATTCTGAAAGTGGGGTCCTTCCTTGAGGGGGTTCCAGGGGGCCCCAAGCAAAATGTGTTAATACAGCATCACAATCATTTTAACCCCTTTAACCATATGTCGGCTATTCAAAAAATTCAGATATACAAGCTCACAAGCTTGTATATCTGCTATTTTTGAACATTTTTGAAAAATCTTGAAAGTGGTTTGAAAAATTCTAAATTTTTCAAACAAATCTTCTCTATGGGGGTCCCTGGCACAAAACATTTTCAGATGGGGGGGTTTGAGAACCACTGGTTTAAGGTACATTGATAAGAGGAGAGTTTAGTGTTATAATACTGTAAAAAAAATATTGTTTTTATTTTAAAATTGATGATAAAGTAGGATATGCTGTAAGGAGGGGCGTGGCTACCTTGTGATGATTTGATTGACAAGCTACATAACCAATAGCATTCATTCCCCACCCCCGCTCTGGTCCCATAAAAGCAAGCGTTCCTCTTTCAATTTCCCTGGAATGCCAATTTCCCTGTGACATATACTGTATATATATGCATATGAACTACTTTAAAGTTTGTTTGTTTTTCAATACATTGCTGCAAGCTATTATTTGTCAAAATATTGCCACAGCCCTATACTGTATAACCACAGACAGCAATTATTTTATCCGTTTTAACACTGAAACTATGTGTCAGATTAATCTTCGCCGTTAGCCTTAGATCTACAAGTCTTAGCGACCACCCCCCGATTTTGTCCTGGAATGTCACCAGTAATGGCTGTATAACGTGTACAAATGTTAACTAGGTGTCCGGAGTAATTACTAAAACACTTCTTTATTGAAAAACATGGACTACATAGAGAGGTTTCCTGTTAGTAAACATGAGAGGAATATGACCGCGCAGCTGCGGGGGGAAGCCTATGGGTGCGTTTGGAAATTACGCACCGGAGCACACTCGCCTATTAGTTTGTATTGGCCAGTGCGCTCACTGCCGCTCAGGGCTGTATTTTCGAACGCGCCTTCACCCGGGCATGCGCAGATTGCGCATTCTGCTCTGTGATGACGTCGCGCGGAAATCCGTCTATACATTGCACAAATATTCCAGACACCTTAAAGGCAAGCGGGTAAGCACCTTATATTTTGCATTTGTGAGAGAGCGCTGTTCACAAACACGTTGTAACTCTCCCTGATGGCCGTGGTGTTTCTGGCATATGGCAGGTATCCCACTGGAACATGACCTATGTTATACACCTATACAGCACGCACGCACGCACGGACGCACACACACTGGCTAAACACTCGTTTTTAATGTGAGCGTCCTCTTCTCTGCGTCGGTTAGGTGTCTGGAACAGTAGGCTACAGGCTTCCAGTCCTCCCCGTGCTGCTGGAGCAGGACAGCTCCCGACCCGTAGCTGCTGGCATCTGCTGACACGATGGTAGGCTTGGTGACATCGTAGAAGGTGAGCACCGGGGCGGTTGCACGTGCAGTTTTCATTTTGTTGAATGCTGTGAGCTGTGCGGGCCCCCACAGCCACTCTGACTTTGCCTTCAGTAGCTCGTACAGTGGCTGGCCCACAGTGGACAGCTCTGGCACAAACGTTGCAAGGTAATTAACCATCCCTAAATATCTTTTTAGTTCGGGTCACATTTTGGGGTCGAGGAAAGTTCCCTATCCCGGTCACTTTGTTTGGGTCGGGCCTGACGCCTGCCTCGTCGATGATGTGACCGAGGAAGCGGATCTGTCGCTGTTTGTCGCTGTAACTTCACCATGCTTTGTTCAGTTTGAGGCCTGCTGCTTCAATGACCTTCAGTGCCTCGGTCAGGCGTTGGTCATGTATTTCCTCTGTTTCTCCATGTATGAGAATGTCATCCATATAGACCTCTGCCCCCTCAAGTCCTGTCAAAGTCTCTGCCAATTTCTGGAGCGCTCGATATTCCAATTGGGAGGCGGCGGAAATATGAATACAAGACCAGAATCTCAAGGTTAAATGCAAAAGAGACCCCAAAAGACGCCCCTGGCCAACATGCTTGTCTGACCTGACCATCACAGGCTGCTTCATCAGATCGTCTATTGTGTGGCATAGGTTCATGTGATAAACCAGTTTCATAATTGCTATTGGAGATTAATAACTACCGCAATGTGCGTCTTTGGTCTCCTGCAACAAGGCATGATAGGCCATTGTAATTCACCGAATGATGTTCATTCTTGCAGACACAGCTGAGGGACATGATTATTTTCAGCTCTAAATGTGTCAACTTAAAAATACAATAACATTGGTTTGAATTTGCATGATGTCCATAAGCATTCAAAAATAAGCAATAGATTGTTTAACAGACATATTTTTTCTTTTCTTTCATTATGTTTTGACAAATGTTGGGCAGATACAAGTAACCATTTTGTTTGTGGTTTGGCGCTATTGCAATTTGAGTGTACGTACCCTTCGAGAATGAGGCCCATTGTCATTCTTCTTGCATGTGCACCTCGGGTTGCTGCAGTTTGTCTTGCAGGTGCATCTGCTGACCTGTAGGAGTCACTGTGGAACTAGCCTCGGAAACCCATGGTTTTGTTTTTGTTACAAAAGAAAAAAAGCCTGGGCGAACGATGCAGGAACGATGGTCTTAGGACCTTGTTATCTCCTAACCAATATCAGAGTGCAGAGGGGCGTCACTCTAAATTTGGTGACGTCAGCGTGCTCCGTGCACAGGCCGGGGGGGGGGGGGGGGGGGGGGGGGAAGGGGAAGGGAGGCGGGGACATAGATTGGTGAAGCAATAGGAAGCGCTGCACGAATCCGGGCGGCTGGGTTTGGATCCGTCCTTCAAGACCATCGATTGGGCTCGTTCTTTCAGTCTACTGTGGAGCTGGTAGTCAATCCATTTGGTCATTATTTTTCTTTCCCCATTCTTGTGGCAGAAGTTAATCTATGGTTCCCTTCCAGATGTCATTTCAAGACATTTTGGTCCAATAGACACCGGCATCCTTAGGGACCCTGATTACTCAAATGTTTTGGGCTTATAATAATACATACATACCATTTATATAGCACTTTTCTAGGTACTCAAAGTTGCTTTACAGAAACAGAATAAAAACTACTTTATTAGGAGGGGAAAAAAAGAGTCAAAATTCTTCAATATTGTTGCTGTCGGGTGGAAACCTTGTATGTCCAAGACCGTTCTTTTTTTTATAAAAATAGTGAAAACAGACAATCTACAAGTTGAAATATGGAGATACAAGGTTTCTGCCTGACACCAAGGATATAGCACAGATGAATATGTGCTGTTTATTTACACAAGCTCTGTGAAAGCAATGTTGACATAGTTCCTCAAATGTACATCTTTCAACAGACCCTCTTTAGAATTCAAACAAACACACACACACACACACACACACACACACACACACACACACACACACACACACACACACACACACACACACACACACACACACACACACACACACACACACACACACTTTGTATGCTTTCACAATGCACCCTTTGTGTGGACATCAGACAAGAAGGCATGCGTAAATAAAATAAAATAAATTAGAATAAAATTAAATAAGCATAGGCCTACGCAGCAATGAAATAATGAAACTTCAATGTCTTACGTTGTAAAAGAGAGCAAATGAGAGGATGCTATAAATTAGATATTTATGAGAATAGAACATTTTAATTAGTTTATTTTACAATGTGTGTGATCATGTTGTACGGTATAATGTGTGCCCTGTATTATTATAATGAAACTCTATACTGACATTGTTGTCAGACTCATGAACATAGCGTTAGATTATGGATGGTGGTTGAATGAGCAGAGTGAGAATAATATCTGTTGGTGAGTGTCCTTTTATTGCTTGAGCCCCCAACATGTCTGTGCACGGTCCTAGAGGTTCTCAAACTTTTCAATTTCAAGGGCCCCCAGTTTGGTTTGGATTAGTCAACGGACCCCCATAACTTTGAGAGTGTATATAACTTGATTCCATGTGTACACTCTCAGAGTTACAGACCTGTAAGGGTCCATTTGGTTCCTAGCTATAACAACAATTTAAGATGGAGATCCAGATGAACCCCCTCAAGGACCCCCGGAGGTCCCTAGACCCCATTTTGAGAACGGTTGCTATAGACCATCATACTGGGGTCTTTAGTTTGTATTTATTTGATAGACTGACTACTACTATTATAATTTGTATACATGACAACAACAAATATGAGGGCTGCTGTAATGTACATTCTCAGGCTGATATATTTTAGTCCACCCCTGCACTCAGTAATCTTTTCCCTCTCTGTAGTTTGTAATCCATTGTGAACCTTCTCAATTAGCACAAATGCTGCTCACCAGTGTATGACCTCAACAATGCATGTCATAATACATTATTATAATGGATTATTACAATAACACATTATAAGGTATAGGTACATTGTTTTATTAATGTGACCAATATACAGTATAGCCAATTTGCAAAGATTTCAGGAGGGATGAAACCCACCACTTAAACTTTATCCACATTTTAAAATGGTAAAGAAAGTTTACCTAGCTTTTATTATTTCCATTAACGAGATGCAGTATTTTAGGTTGTAATAGCAAAGGCATAACCTTATTATAGGTATAAGTTGTTAAAACAGACAATATTTATGACTTATAAATATTATACACGGAATAACACAATACACACACTCTTGTACAGTGCAAAAGGTAGTAGATCAGTAGATCATTAAAAAAACAATTGTGAGCACTTTATTAGTTCACTTATTGGCTGCACGGTTCTGAAAGGAATTAAGTAGCTTTAAAAGATCACCAGCATTCACTTAAAGTTATTTTAGGATATCTAATTAATTTGTTGTTTTTAAGCAACAACAACGAAAGTTTCAGCCTAAGGCCTTCCTCAGTGTGATAATTACTTCATTACTGTAATTATCACGCTGAGGAAAACCTTTTATTGATTAATTTAATACTTTATTAGTAACACATGTAAACAGCACAGACTCTGCCCAGAAAAAGTGCTCTGATCAGCTCCTTATAAAAGCAGCTTCTCATACGGATACATGTAAAAAAGCAGTGCCTTTTTTAAGGTGCGTAGTGTACACAGCGTAAGTCTACAGATTAAACAATCTAACCACAGAGAGTGGTGAAACATCTATTACCTCCCTCTTTTCTCAACAGAAACTCATCAGACAAGAAACGTCAAACAGAGACATTGAGCGGATTCACAACACTGGATTCATAACTTAATGTTGATTTATGAACATCTACAGATAAACAATAAATAATACACAGACAACGCTGTGAATACTGGAGGAGTTTTCATGATCAACTTCTAGGAGGTGAGTGGAATCCTGAATTTCTTTTTGCTATTTTGTTACCCGAAAAGTAACATTTTAGGGGGGGGGGGGGGTTACCAGGCTACATGTGATCCACATGTATCAGTCAGATTTGTCATATTCCATTACAACTGGACTATGACACTCCACTGTAGCTACGAACAACCGCCTCTTGAGGTCTTCTCCCATGTCTGATTTCCACAATGCAAGGCATTTCAGGCAAGTCCCCTCCGGACCTTCAGGTCCTGTTCTGTTGAAGCAGTCCAGGCCCACAGATATTTGAAGTCCTCGACTGCCTCGAGCACCGTCCCGTCCCCAGTGGCAATGGTTTTGTCCTCTGTGTAGACTGTCAGTACTTTTGTTTTCTTGGCATTGAGGCCGATCTTCCTGCACTCCATTTCTACTGCCAGTAGTAGTTCCCTTCCTTTCTCTGCTGTATCCGAGACTAGGGCAATGTAATCGAGGTAACAATTGAGGAATAATTAGCGTTATTAATTTATTTTATAATTTGTCACACAACAGTGTTGAGCAAAAATAACGATAATAGCCGATCTACAAGCTCACAATGTGTCGCATTGTGGCACGTTGTGAGCATGTATCAGCTATTTTTTTCTGACAGAAGGGCCCTGGCAACCACATACACACCTTCAACATCTTTGTACAGATGTTGAAAAACATATTATTCCACGAAGAATATGTCTTTTTTTTAGGTAATAATTAGGTTTAACATAATGTTTTGTTAGGCAGAAGAGGAGGAGGGATGCTGGTATTAGTCCAGTGTTTGTGGATGCCTCTGACGCAGATGCAGCTCTGCTTTTGTGTGCAGTCATGCATGATAGGACATCTGATAAAAAGCATTCCACATCAGAAGCACAATTATCACAAGAAAAAATCTCTGACCAGCACCTTCTAAAAGCAGCTGTTTGAGTGAGTGAGTGAGTGAGTGTGTGTCGGCTTCAACAACTTAGGATGCCCAAAAAGGAGGCAAAAAGGCTGGCAAAGTATTGTGCTATCTCTGCTATAATTGGCAGTCGCCATATGTGGCGGAGACGCTGTTACTTATACCCGTAGAGTACTGAGTGACATGCCTATTGTATCATGAAAACATATGCCATGATTTTGTGAATGTAACCCTACTGCACCTATACTATTTGTGTGTCCCTGTATGTATTATCCTTTATGTGGACATAGATAAATGGTTAAAATGTGTGTGTGTGTGTGTGTGTGTGTGTGTGTGTGTGTGTGTGTGTGTGTGTGTGTGTGTGTGTGTGTGTGTGTGTGTGTGTGTGTGCGCGCGCGCGTGTGTGTTTGTGTGTGCGCGCGCGTGCGTGCTTGCGTGCCTGTGTAAGTGTAAGCTCTCTCGCGGGCGCGTGCATGTGGGGAGCGCATGCGTTCAGCTTCAGAGCTACCGGGGCGCCGCCCCCGGTGAGCCCCACTGGCAGCCCATCCCTGTATAGGATTATCAGTGTAAGTGAGTGAACTGTAGCCTAAGTCTACAGAGTAAAAGGAGGGAAAACAATCTAACCACAGTGGAAACATAACATGTCACAACAGCTCACAGAATGTGGCGTTATGTCCCTCCTCTGTTTTCAAACTGCGCCCTGCTGTGATCACATGTTACCTCCTTAATTCATCCTGACAATGCTGCTGCTGCAACTACTACTCTAATCTTATACATGGAATAAAGTATTACGCTTCAAATGAGAAAGCTTCTGGAGCTGAAAAATGTGCAGGCAGAGAGTTACAACTGCATTAAAATGCATTTAGCAGAGGAAGGCATCTCCTCTCCTCCATTCACACACATGAGCAACTGCATGTTTGTGTTACTTAGGTAACAATATACTGTATGTCAACTGCACTGACGCAGAGCTAGGACTTGACCAGATGTTTTATGAATATGGCCCCTGGAGCACACTTTCTTCCATTGGTAATTCAGAATTAAAGCATGGATTATGATTTAAGAGTGCAAGTATTATTAGTAATAATAGCTGAAAGCTATAAGATCAGTGATGTGATTTTTGAGCTAGTGGGGCTCTATTTTATGACGTCATGTGCATGTGCACGTGCACGCATGTGCACATACCCACTCAGCTCAGTGCTAGTTGAAATACTGCATTCAACATATGTGATTTTTAATGTAGTTATATTTCCTATTATTTAGTTGCATTGTTAATGTGTTGTTTTTATTTTTGTTGTGATGATTAAATTCATTTGGCTGAATCCCCTCCCCTTTCACACTCTGCAGTGCAACTATTGTCTCTCATTGTGAGAGACACATTCAATTCAAGTCCATGGCTTTTCTCGAGTAGCCTAATGTTATGCAAAGCAGCCAGGTAGAGGGCTATTGTTAATTTAGGTGTTGTGGCGCCGTCAACGCACGTTGACGGCTCTCTCGCGGGCGCGTGCATGTGGGGAGCACATTCGTGCAGCTTCAGAGCTACCGGGGCGCCGCCCCCGGTGAGCCCCACTGGCAGCCCATCCCTGTATAGGATTATCAGTTTGAATAGCAGTAAGAGTGTCACAACAGGTCACAGAATGTGGTGTTATGTCCCTCCTCTGTTTTCTCAACAGAAACTCTTCATACAAGAAGCGTCAAAACAAATGAAACAAATTAACTAATTATTAATAAACAGTTTGCATCTGAAAGTATTTAAGTCACTAACAAACAATTAAACTAGCAGATGGTAGCAAAGTAGGCTAAACAAAGAACATAACAAAACTAGAAAAATTGCTCCTCGGAGCACAGGTCTCCGCCAGGTCAGGTAGGTTATTGTGGCCTCCTGTAATTCAGAATGAAATCATGGATTATGATTTAAGAGTGCAAGTATTATTAGTAATAGTAGCTGAAAGCTATAGGATCAGTGATGTGATTTTTGAGCTAGTGGGGCTCTATTTTATGACGTCACGTGCACGCGCATGTGCACATGCATGCGCACACATGCATGCGCACACATGTCCTGCAAACTTTGGAAGCCAACCTTAGCCAATCAGGATGGAATATGAAATATCGGACAGATCCGTCTTGATAGAGATACTGTGTACCGATTTGTGTGATGTTTGGATTAAATCTGTAAGAGTAATATCCAAAATGTGTTTTGCACAAATCGGCCTCCTGGTGGCGCAATAACAGGCCCATGTGAAACATTTGGGGCAGAGGTTCTGAATTGGCATCCAGGGAGTGTGTGTGCACAGTTTTGCAGCAACCGGGCAATCGGTGCTGGCAGACGCGTCGCTAGGTCTCTACTAGATCGGGGGCTTAGCCCCGCAGGCAACGTGCGCAGTGCGCGTGCATGTTTCCCCCCCTCCGCACGCGCGCGATTTTTTCCACGGATTTCGCGGATTTGGGTACTTTTTTCCCCGTTTTTTGTTACTTTATTTCGGTTTTAGGGTTAGGGGTAGGGTTAGGTTAGGGTGATAGATATATAATTCAAAAAAAATAAAAACATATTTTAAAAAAATGTTTTATTTTTTATTTTTTTTATTGGTGGCTTTGGGTAAAACATTGGTGGCTATAGCCACCGAAGCCCCCCCCTAACGACGCCACTGGGTGCCGGAGATTAGCTGCTTGCAGACCAACGGACGGACAGGGGGTAAAACATACTCTCTCGCCATGCCTTACAACTAGACAACTAGAAAAAGTGCTCCTCGCAGCACAGGTCTCCGCCAGGTCAGGTAGGTTATTGTGGGCAAGCAATGTTTGGAATTCGCTAATCTCTCAAGAACAGATTCTGCTCTGCGCTTGAATCAGAAACTTGAATCAGGACAGAAACCTCCCGTGGAGCAGAAGGGCAAAAGCCCGCTTGATCTTGACTTTCGGGGGGGGTTCGTCATATTGCCTGCGCACTGGCCTACAAGTGGGCGTGCCTTCAGATCAGGAAGCAGGCCGCGCTTTACCCAATCAAATGTAGTGGGCGGGATTTACGTGTCTGCCGATCCTTCTCCACTAAACCGAAACTCATTTAACAATAGCGTCATCGGAGCAGACAAAACCACGGAAAGATTCACATTTTAACTTGCTCTTTCATCATAGAAACAAGTGGGCTTATAACCAAAACGATCCATGTTCTCTGGGAGAAGTGGTGTTAGTGTTCCGTGGAGAAATATTGTTAGTGGGAATGAAAACATAGTCGCACAACCGTAAGTGAAAGGCTGAAGGCAGACCAACACCCCGGTTTCCTTGCGCACGGGTGCTCCATTTTGCTCCCCCCAGAGCTAAGTGAGAGAGTAAAAAACAGCAGAGGGCACTCTTTCCTTTTCATTTGGCGATTTCACTTGACTATAGAGATAATGTGTACCGTTTTGCATGATGTTTGGACACATTTTGTAGGAGTAATATAAAAAAGAAACATTTTGCAAAATTCGGCCTCCTGGTGAACCTATAATAGGCTAATGTTAAAAGGGTGGCATTGGTTTCTGAATGTAGCGCGAATATGCGTGCAAAAGTTCCAAAGTTCCACCGCAATTGGACATTGGGTTCATGATTTGCAGCATTTTTTTCAAAACGGGCCACTCCTGCAAACTTTAGATGTCAATCTTAGCCAATCAGGATGGAATATGAAAAATTAAACAGATCCGTCTTGATCACATGACTATAGAGATCATGTGTACCAATGTGCGTGAAATTTGCATTAAATGTGAAGGCTTAATATCAAAACATGTGTTTTACATAAGTCGGCCACCTGGTGGCGCTATAAAAGGCAGATTTGAAAAATGCAGGTCAAAGGTTTTTCCTTTGCCTCTAGGGAGTGCGCATACAAAGTGTTACTGTGTTACCTTAGTGGTTGGTTGAGGGGCCTGATGAAGGTGGTAGGGAGGATGGCGAGCGGGGATGAAGGGAGGTAGGGAGGAGGGATGGAGAGGAGCGGGCAGGGTCGATCGGCGACCTGGTCACACCGAAACCCCAAAAGATGGTGCAGTGTTTTTAACGGATGAGTGCAATGTGGGCTTGGAGGAGGTCGTGGGAGTTGGAGCGGATGTATGTGTGGTATGCTTGCGACGACCACCTACCCAGGATTTGTATTACGTGTTCGGGGACGCCTTTCCGGATTCTATGCGGAACGAGTGGCCCGAGAAATGTTCGGCGGCGTAGCCGGCTTTGGTGAGGACGGAGCGAAGGTGGTGGTGAAACCAGGTGTGGGTGACTACGGAACCAGATTCTGAGATGAACAGAGGGTCGGATGGTGAAGCGTTTTGTGACTGTCGGGTGGAGAGGTGGCGGACGAGCGATTCGTATGGGCTGAGGGGTGAGTCTAGTTTGAATAAGTGAATGGGGGTGGATGCTCCGAACTGGTCGGTCTTACTGTGAGCGTGTTGATGAGGGTGGATGGGCTAAGTATATGGATAGGTCAGACAGACAGGGGTGGCGAGCTGAGTCGAACCTAGTGTTGGTGGAGGTGAATTCTGAACAGCGGAGGAATCAGTAGAACACCAGGAGAAATAGGGACTCGAGTGTGGAGTCTGTGAGTGGGTCGGTGCCGGTGAGTAGTTTGACGATGAAATTGATGTAATCTATGTAAACTCGGATAGTTGACGAGTGCATGGACCGGGAGTAGTGGCAGTGGCTGATGTATGAGGTGAGAGTGGCGGGAAGTGCAGGGCGAAGGTGTTATGAAACAGCTGGAAGTTTTTCCAGGCAGTCCAGTAGGTGGACAGTGAGGATGGGGCGAGTGACTGGGGGAGGCATACGTTAGTCCGACATCCCATTTCTCCGACTATGTGGCATCCGCGTGCGGTTAGGGTTAGGGTTCGGGTTAGGTATAGGGTTAGTATAGTAAACGTTGGAGGCATGCGCTGTCGGAGGAATGGTCTGTCGGACTAACGTATTGCACCCGTGACTGGAGGATGGCTTGTTGTGTGTGGAGAATGTGGTGGCCGAGCGGGTGTTTCAGGGGAAGGTCATGTGTGAATACGGAAGTACCGGAGTGAGATGGGAGTCTGCGTCTGGAGCCAAGAGTCTGAATTTCTGAAAGAGAGAACGAGAGAGTGAGTCAGCGATGGTATTAAGGTGACCGGGTACGTGAGCGGCGCGAATGATGAAATTGTGGGTGACGGTGATCCAGGTTAGTCGTCTGAGGAGTACCATGATGGGGAGTGAGGAGGAGTGACCTCTGTTAATGATGTTGACTGTGGTTTGGTTGTCGGTGTATTAATACGGAGCGGCTGGTCCATTCGGATTCACAAAGGGAAGCCACTACAACGATTGGGCAAAGCTCGAACATCTGAGCGGCGGAATGGCCGGAGTCGCACTGGGTATCTAGCATCTCCTCCGGCCATTCCTCCGCGAACCATCGGCCTCGGTAGTACCCTCCGTAGCCTACGGAGGGGGCGGCGTCAGTGAACAACTGTAGGTCCTCTGGTGAGGAGTGGAAGTCATCGTAGAAAAAGCTTATACCGTTCCAGTTCTGTAGTAGAGTGTGCCAGAGGCTGAGCTCCATTCTGCACTCTGGGGAGATGGTGACTTGGTTATGGAGGGCTGGGACGGAGGAGGCTAGTGAGAGGAGGTGGGAGATAAATGAGCGGCCTTGGGGGATGATGGGTGCAATACGTTAGTCCGACAGACCGTTCCTCTGACAGCGCATGCCTCCGACGTTTACTATACTAACCCTATACCAAACCCGAACCCTAACCCTAACCGCACGCGGATGCCACGTAGTCGGAGGAATGGTCTGTCGGACTAACGTATGCCCCCCGGGATGATGCGGGTGGCGAAATTGGGGTGACCTAGGAGTGAGAGGAGTTTCTGCTTGGTGCATGAGGGGGTGTCTGCGAAATTTGCAATGGTTAAAGTGATCCTGTGTAGTTTTTCTAGGGGGAGTGAGGCTTGGAAGGTGAGGGTGTCTAGATTGTCTAGATTAAAGGAATTCTGTCTTGTCCTCGGCGAGGGGAACGCCGAGAGCTGTGAATGATGTTTTAATGCAAGACAGAGTGCGTGCGGGGGGGATGATGGGAAGTCGACAGACAGGAAGTCGTCCAGGAGGTGGAACGAGGAAGGGGATTTTATAGTTGTTGAGGAGTATCCAGCAGAGCAGCTCGGAGAGATTGTTGAACAGCTTAGGGCTGCTTTTACAGCCAAATGTCAGACTGACAGCAAAGTAGTACTTCCCCCTCCAGCAGACTCCGAACAGGTGCCAGGAGTCTGGATGAAGGGGGAGTACTTTGAAAGCCGTAATGTCAGCTTTGGCAAGCCAGGCCCCACGGCCGGCTAGCCGGATGAGGGAGATGGCGTGTGTGACTTTTCAGTATTGGAGGGAGAAATCTGAACTGGGGATGAGGCTGTTGATGCTGGGGACTGAGGAACCGTGGGAGGGGATGGGAGGTCTATAATTAGCCTTTTCTTGCCTGAGTGTTTTCGTGTGGCTATGCCAACCGGGTTAATTCTGTAGGTGGGGAATGGGGGGGAAGTGAAGGGGCCTATCATAAAGCCCTGCTGGACCTCCTTGTTGATTAATGAGTCGACGGTGTCCGGGTCGGTTATGGCAGATTGTAGGTTGTTGCAGGTGTGGGATGTGTCTGGGAGTGTGATGAGGCCGGGGGAGAAACCATAATTGAGGCCGTCTATTAAGAACCGGATGAAGGTGGGATCTGGGTGGGAGGCCAATTCTGATGCTATGGCAGGGATGTTGATGGGAGTGGCGAGGTGCTTGGTTAGTCAGCTGGCTGAGGGCTTGGTGGGGTTGTGGGGACAGGTGGGGCGGGAGTGTGCGCCACTGCAGAATGTGCACACGTGTAGCATTTTGCAGGTAGACATGTCGCAGCCCAGATCGTTAAAATTATGACATACCATTTTGGAGCCTACGAACACTAACAGGCGGCCTCGACGGTCCCTTGACTGGGAGGAGGCTGGGAAGGTGTTGGGATGGTTGGTTTTTGCCCTGACGGGACGGACGGTGGTGGACATGAGTGGTTGGGGCTCCCTCTTGGCGGAGTAGGCCTGGGGATACTGGTTGTAGGTTGGCTGGGGGGACGGTGAGGAGGTGGTTGGGTGGGAGCTGATAAATATGGTGCAGTCGGTGGGGCAGCCGCACAGAGTGCAGGCAATGGCGGTTCTGCCGGCGAAGAGCCGGCAGAATAGCTCGGTGTCCTGCGCTCCCCAGTATGCTACCATATTCCACTCCATCCGCCATCGCCGCAAACTGCCGGTGGTATTGAAAGTAGAGCGTGCCCCCGAAGCGGACGGCCATGTCCATGATGATCTGGACATAGTCGTCCAGCTCCTGCCTGCGGGTGGGAAAAGGTGAACAGATTACGTTGCGAAATAGTGAAAAAGCCAGAACTAATTCGGTGGGTGTGAGGATGCTGTGTGATGGTGAGGTATGGAGGTCGCGGAGTCTGATTGAAACCCCCGCGCAATCGACGGTCCTGGGCTGGTGGGAGGAAGTGGAGGGTCTTAGTAGTGAGGCTAAGTCTATATCCATACCCTGAAGGATCTGGATACGGAGTGAAGCGGAGACTGGGATGGGGTTGGCGGCGATGGCTGTAGGTGGCATGGTTGCCGGCATACAACGCCATCACAAGCAGGTGAGCTTTGTTGATGTCGGCCAGATTGGAGGCGATTACATGGGGGAGGAGATTGTTATCTGGTGTGGTCTTCCCTCCTGAACTTACATTGTACCAATTGTATTTAGTCAGTGGACCCCAGTCATGTCTCTTTCTCTCCCCTCACTCTATCTCTTTCTTTCTTTATTGATCTCATTCCTTTTACATTACTGACTCATTATCCTCAGAGAGTGCTTGGGCAAACAACTAAAACAATTGGCCAATATGGACTACGTGGGATGTCTAAGTATGGGTTTTGGGGGGTGCTGAATCATTCCAACCATCCATTTTAGCAAAGAATAATACTCCCTGGCCTTAAAATCAGCCACGCCTACTTGCCAGGGGGCCTATCAAATTGTAGTGGCCATAATTTTCACTCTTACATTTCTGTTGAGAGGTATATCTTGGGGTTCCTAGAAAGTCAGATAAATATGTCCAATGTTTTTCTTCTTTTTTTCTGTTGGCTTTAGTTTATATACTGCATAATTAGCTACTTATTAATTTAAAAGCATTGATATGGCTATCATTTTGAAAGGTGATCTAAGAGTCTAAGTTCATGTTTATGTTGTCCAGAAATTAATCTATTACCATGGTGCAGTCGTGCAACCTCTCCTCATTAGCAGGAGAGATTGCAGAGTTGGATCAGACTACGACAGACTAAAGATATGAGGGTGTCAGGGTGCCATACCTTTGGTTGCTTTGTAGGCCAGCATCAGTGTTATGTGCGGGCAGAGTCTGTATTACTCTGTAGTACTTTGGGTGGTATGATAATGGGGTGCAGTACGTTAGTCCGACAGCGCATTCCTCCGACAGCGCAGCGCTCCGACGTTTCCAATACTAAACCCGAACCAAACCCGCACCCTAACCCTAACCGCACGCGGATGCCACATAGTCGGAGAAAAGGTCTGTCGGATTAACGCATGCCTCCCATGATAATGAGGGGCAGGTTATGTGTAGATACGTCGTAAAAACTTTGTTTGTCAATTGGGCTTTTTGACACAAAAGCTTTCAGTTTACAGAAAGCTGACATGATTGGCGGGACACGCAATAACCCCACATTTGCAAGACCACTTTGGTAGAGGTTTGGGTTGTGTAGTTACCTTACCATCATGATGTAACTCCAAAGATGGACAAGAAATAAAAAAATATTTCTCCATTGACTAGAATTAACTAATAATTTATATATATATATATATATATATATATATATATATATATATATATATATATATATGTGTGTGTGTGTGTGTGTGTGTGTGTGTGTGTGTGTGTGTGTGTGTGTGTGTGTGTGTGTGTGTGTGTCAGACATTTTTTATGTGTGTCAGACATTTTTATAATATTTAAAAAAAATCTGTAATATATTATCAAACATCTAACAACAATATGAACTATAGTGTTAACAGAGGGACAATGACATATCACATGAGTCATTGTGAAACAATTATGATTGTCACACACTATTTCAGTAGGCCAATATAATTAATTTGATTATATCTTATTGTATTTATTTCATTTTATTTGAATGCAAGGTCATTAAAATGAGTCCATATTCAAACACATGTGTTGAATTAACTGTGGAAAAACTTGTAGAACAAGGCACTGGATTAAGTAAGCTTGGCTGTTAGCCTGCTCCTGACCAGGCTACCTTCACAGCTAAATTGCCATGGTAACTAAGGTAGGCTTGCTTCAATTCTCTTTCGTGGAATCGGATAAGGCTAAACTTAGCCAGGGTGAACTGGCTAAACTAATCTTCAAGATAATTCAGCTTTCGTGGAACCGATTCAGCCCTAATCCTGGCTAAATTAAGTCAGGATAGGTGGTAAAGCCAGGCTTTAGCTCTAATTCACCTTTCGAGGAACAGGCCCCTGGAGTCTCAGCAGGTCTGGGTCATGCGTCACTGAAGTGAGTTCACTTGTTCATGGTTCATTTGTGGGTTATGTGTTGTTTGCCTTGAAACTCATAGATAGGTGTGTGTGTGTGTGTGTGTGTGTGTGTGTGTGTGTGTGTGTGTGTGTGTGTGTGTGTGTGTGTGTGTGTGTGTGTGTGTGTGTGTGTGTGTGTGTGTGTGTACTTATTATAGAATTCAGGGAAATACAATAATCATTAACCTAACCTTAAGAAATATTGAATGTCACTTGGTGGGTTAGGGTTAGTGAAGCCTCACCACCTCCTTGCCCAATCATAAAATGCTCATGTGTACAACGGAACAATAAATGGCTTGAACGGAACTTGGTTGTCCCACATTCATGTAGATGTGCCATGGTGATGTTCAATATTCTGTGAACCAAAGTAGAACTCTATCTTACAGTGGGTGAGGGGGGTGGGCATTGTACAAAACATGACCATCCTCCTATAATTTGAGAAACGTCTGTCTGTAGAAAAAAAAACATTTCTGCCCGGTTCTCCTCAGTGGCTGGAACAATTGATCTGAATTTGCACACAGCCATTGACCATTACCATGTGCACGGAACAGCGAAACCTGTTTTTCGATTTCACCAAATCTCAGCTGTTTATTAGCGTTTTTGTAGACATCACATTTCTCTATTGATAAATGCTTTGTGAACCACTGATCTTAGTTTTAGTGAAACAGGGGCTCGGTTCAATGCAGAGGACAAGATCTTCAACAGACACCGTCAGGCTGGATGAAGCCTTAGCTCAATCACTAGTGTGACAGCCTGTGAGTCCGAAGGTTGAACGTTCGATTCCTGTCTATGGCCATGGGTAATGTTCTTACCCCTGGATTGCTACCCACAATCCCTCAGCACTCTGCTCAGCTGTTGAGAATGCTCATTTCATTGTTAGTTGCATGCTGCATTGTCTCAAGTTCAATATTCTGTTTGTACGTCTTATTGTGCTATTGTTGCATATCGCTTTTTGCCTCTCATACCTCGAACCTGTTTATTGCTGCTTGCAGCTATATTTTTGTCTTATTTTTAGCCTACTGTCTATTTAGTTCTTTATTACTTTTTCTGCTGCAAAACAAGTTTTGTTCTTATGTACATGCAACAATACAGACCACATTGAACCTTAAGATGTTTTTGTTTTTTTTGCTTATCTTAGCAGTAACCACAATGCTGGCAACATGCAGTTATAAATATTAAACAGCTTCTGACTAATGCTGCAGCACGTTTTAATACATATTTGGATAATGTCTAATTCTCAAATGAAAGTAATAACAATTATCAATCAATTACAGTCATATTCCTTGTTATGAGCTGGTTCATTTAAACTTTCGGCATTCATTTCAGCAAATGGAAGGAGAGGAGCGCTGGGTTGAAGCTCAACCCATTACAAGCCGTGAGTGTCTGTCTGTCGTCTGTCTGTCTGTCTGTCTGTCTGTCTGTCTGTCTATCTATCTATCTATCTATCTATCTATCTATCTATCTATCTATCTATCTATCTATCTATCTATCTATCTATCTATCTATCTATCTATCTATCTATCTATCTATCTATCGATCTGTTTATCTCAGTGAATGACAATATTTATGTGTACTGTCTTGTTTTTCCTCATCAGATTTCCATCATCTCACACTGGACATAAACACAGCAAACTGTGGACTCTCTCTGACTGAGAACAACAGAAAGGTGACACGGCTGGAACAGGATCTGTCATATCCTGATCATGTTGACAGATTTTTCACATATTACCAGGTTCTGTGTACAGAGGGTCTGACTGGACACTGTTACTGGGAGGTAGAGTGGAGTGGAAATGTTGCCATAGCAGTAACTTACAGAGGAATCAACAGGACAGGAAGTGGTGAAGACTGTCTGTTTGGAAGAAATGACAAGTCCTGGAGTCTGGAATGTTCAGATGATTTCTACGGTGACAATTACAGAGTCAGACACAATTGCGAGTCCACAGTCCTCCCTGTCCATCCCTTTGAATCCAACAGAGTAGGAGTGTATCTGGACTGGCCTGCTGGGACTCTGTCCTTCTACAGAGTGTCCTCTGACACACTAACATACCTGTACACCTTCCAGTCCACATTCACTGAACCCCTCTACCCTGGATTCTGGTTGTACCGTGACTCCTCAGTGTCTCTGTGTCAGATAAAGTAAGTAGAATGGAGGAATACACACACGCAAGCACGCACATGTTTATGCAGTCAATTCCATTTTCTGAATGAATTTATGTAGTGATTAAAGGAAAGAGCACATCCGCACTTCCACAACATATAGCAAACACAATATCAAAGAGGATAAAAACACGATAAAGCCCTAAGGTGTGCTTCCTTTGTTGTCCAGAAACACAGAACAGTCACACCATAAAAAAGACAACTAGAAAAAGTGTTCCTCGGAGCACAGGTCTCCGCCAGGTCAGGTAGGTTATTGTGGCCTCCTGGTGGCGCTATAATAGGCCTTTGATGGCATTCAAACACTGCATTCATGATTTGAGGCATTTTGTTCCAAAAATGTGTTTTGCTAAATTAGAGCTGCTGGTGGCGCTATAACAGGCCAATGTTAAAAGGGTGGCATTTGTTCCTCAACATAGTGTGAATCAGCGTGCAAAGTTTGACCGCAATCGGACGCTGCGTTCATGATTTCAGGCATTTTGTTCAAAACAAGCCACTACTGCAAGCTTTAAATGTGAATCTTAGCCAATCAGGATGGAATATGAAAAATCAAACAGATCCGTCTTGATCACATGACTATAGAGATCATGTGTACCGATTTGCGTGGAATTTGGATAAAATGGGAAGGAGTAATATCATTTTTTTTACATAAGTCGGCCTCCTGGTGGCGCTATAAAAGGCAAATGTGAAAAAGGGTAAGGGTTTTTCCTTGACCTCTAGAGAGTTGAAGTTTTACACAGATCGGTGCAGTTATAGGTAAAAACACGAATCGGCCTGTTATTGCGCCACCATGAGGCTGATTTGAAAATGTTCAAGTGGCAATTTCACGGAACTTGCATGCTGTGTTCATGATTTGAGGCATTTTGTTCAACACGGAGCACTCCTGCAAACTTTGGAAGCCATTTTTAGACAATCAGGATGGAATATGAAAAATCTGAAAGAATTGTTTTGTTTAATGACTATAGAGATATTTGCCTGACGTTTGGACAAAATCTGTAGGAGTACTGTCAAAATGTGTTTTGCAAAAAGCGGCCTCCTGGAGGCGCTATAACAGGCCCATGTGAAACATTTGGGGCAGAGGTTCTGATTTGGCATCCAGGGAGTGTATGCGGACACACACACACACACACACACACACACACACACACACACACACACACACACACACACACACACACACACACACACACACACACACACACACAGACGGACGGATTGAGAGGGTGCAAAACATACTCTCTCGCCATGGCTTTCGGCCTGGCAGAGACAACTATGACACAAGTAGCAGCATCAAGCAGCAGCATTACTGTTAAGCCTAACCCTAAACGTACCTAAAATGTAACGTTTTTGTGGTCCAGAAATTTTGTCATTGAACGTTTCTGGAGAAATGTACAGTGACAACGTTTCCTCTGGGGATTGGGTTGTTGGAGACATTGCAAATAACATACATTTAGTCTTGTCAGAGTTTGAGACAAGCTTGTGACTAATTAGAGACAATTAAGACTTAGTAGTGGACATCACAGTGCAGGGAGGGGAGCGCAATATCGTTATATGTACAATACAGTGTAAATAAAAGAGGACCTAAAATGGACCCCAATTAAAAGAGCGGGATCTAGCACCCTCAGCAACAACTGCTTGTGTTCTCCCTGACAGATCATTTGAAAAGCATAACATCTCTGTTTGCGAACGCAGCGGAAGGAGGCAAAGGCGCGCCTCCGCGCAAGTGGAGCCTACTATGAAACCGTGCTTGGGTTGTGTCCCTGTGTCTCTGTCTGTGTGCAGTATGTGTGCACTGCCTGTGTGCAGCCAAGTAAATGTCCAATATAGACGTACCATTCATCAAATGAAAGGTCTTTGAAAACTGAACACACCTGTCAAGGTTGTGTTTAAGCCCGCCCCTTCCCCCGGAAGCCACGCCCCGGAGAAGGCTCCTAAAAACTCCCCATTGAAACCCCATGTTAAATGAAAAGTGCCCGAATCGCTCCCAGACTTTTTCTACCCCCCCTAAGTGGGGGTCTACGAACAAATACTTCGGCCTCGGATTTTGGCTCCGCCCCCCGGAAGTGGGTGAAACAGCCACTTCAAACACTTTGTTGAATTGTTCAAAAACATTCAATTTTTCTTTTTTGTGAATTTGTATTTTTCTAAGATGCTCCTTTTAACGCAGAATTCTTTGGTATTTAAAAAAAAAAAAATATTGGTTACTTTTTTTTTAAATATATTTTTTTCTTTATTATTAATATTTTTTGCGTTCGCTTCCCGCGTTTGCGCATCTTACTTGTTCTCATTCTGTCACACTCTCACCTCTCTCTCTCTCTCTCTCTCTGTGTGTGTGTGTGCGTGCGTGCGTGCGTGCGTGCGTGCGTGCGTGCGTGCGTGCGTGCGTGCGTGTTTCTAGACTCTCCTCTGAGGTGGATCAGTCAAACATGGACATTGTGTGTAAAAGCAGCTCCTCTACAGAATAATCACACAGACTGAACATCAGGAAAGTTACTGATTGTTTGTCCTCACTGCTTTATGCCTTTCAGAGCAGTTTTACACCCACCGTGAACACAGAACACACAACCAATGAATACAGGTAACTCATCATAAACAGCTTCATTGGTACAACCTTTGTCTTTGAAGGGTCTACACCATGAATTTTAACTTTTTCTTCTTTTTTGTGTGTTTTTGGTCTCCCCTACCTCTCTTCTATCCTCAAAAATACCCCAGTTTGAACACTCAGGCTTTCACAGCAAATCTGGGGTTTTCTGTAAATTGGTCTAAAAACAGGCCGAACTGATTTGGTCCCCCTGCCTACGTAGGCAGGGGGAACAATTCCTCCCGTTTTTCAGTTCCAACCCAAAAAAAAAATATATATATATATTTTTCTTATTTTTTTCTTATTTTATTTTTTTACTTTTTCCACACAGAACCAGGAGATAACATGCATACAAAGTGGCTCAATAGCGCCGCGCGCCAAACAGGACAATGTGGTATTGCTGGTGAAAGTGCTTTATAAGCCAGAGAGAAGTTAGTTGGAATGAGTATATCTGAGGCTTGATTTAGGCTCAAACCTTTTGAAAAACGTTTGAGGGACATAAACAATATGATATTAAATATTATTATTATTTTTTAAATTCATGGTGTAGACCCTTTAAGCCCATCAGCTAATCACTCACCCCACTGAGTCTTCCTGTTTACAATAACATGTTTCTATTGAACAACCAACTGGGATTGAGTTATATCTCAGGTGTCAGCTTTGAACCGGTGCTCCAAAGCGGACATTCATGTAGCAAAGCACATGACAAGTGAGACTAGTAAAAACAACAACACTGCTCTCACAGCAGCATGTAGGCTTCCAGCTTGTTACTTTAAACAAGGTTACAATACATAAAGCTAAACAGGCTACACTCTTTGTCTGCGTTTCACTACAAAGGATTCCAACACTGGGACATGCAACGTGTACAAGCTAATCTCAGGCACCACTGCACCAATAGACATGAAACTGTGCACGCACAATCCCAGTACGCCTAGGAAGAACAAATCAGGTTCATGGTGGCAATATAAAAGGCCACTTCACATAAAATGTACAAAGTTGCTAAAATGTTCTTTCTTTAAACTGTTAAAAAATGAAATGTTCAAATTTGTAATTAGCACTAGATGACTGCACATCCCTAATTAGGCAACCAGGCCCTAGCAAAGATCTGTGCTCGGAGGAGCGCACTTTTGTAGTTTATTAGCACTTTTAGTATTTTATTTTACTTATGTATTTCATTTAAGAGAGAGAGTGTGTGTGTGTGTGTGTGTGTGTGTGTGTGTGTGTGTGTGTGTGTGTGTGTGTGTGTGTGTGTGTGTGTGTGTGTGTGTGTGTGTGTGTGTGTGTGTGTGTGTGTCACAGCTTCAACATCTCTGCAGCAGAGCTGATCCAGTGCGATCAATCAGGGTTGGGGTTTGGAATGTCAGGAGAAGGATAAGTCCTCTACAGGACTGTTCAGTGGGAGAATGAAAAGCTCCAATCAACAGAAATGACTCCTGTAGGACCTCTGTTTAGCATCAAGTGTTCTCAGGAGTCTATCAACCAGCTGCGCCTGCCACACTGCTATATCACACCCGGTGAGGAGCTGTTTTATCATTCTGGGCAGCAATGAGGTAGCCTGGTAAACCCCTCCCTCCGGAAATCTCATTGTTTCCGCCAGGCCGAAGGCATGGCGAAAGAGTATGTTTTACACTCCGTCCGTGTGTGTGTGTGTGTGTGTGTGTGTGTGTGTGTGTGTGTGTGTGTGTGTGTGTGTGTGTGTGTGTGTGTGTGTGTGTCTGTGTGTGTGTGTGTGTGTGTGTGTGTGTGTGTGTGTGTGTGTGTGTGTGTGTGTGTGTGTGTGTGTGTGTGTGTCCGTCCTGTCCGTGTGTTACCACCAAATCTCCGGGGCACCGTTGGCCCGGTCGCTGCGAAACTGTGCACACACACACTCCCTGGATGTCAAATTTTTCACATGGGCCTGTTATAGCGCCACCAGGAGGCCGATTTGTGTAAAACCCATTTTTTCACATTACTCCTACAGTTTTTAACCAAACGTCATGCAAATCGATACACAGTATCTCTATAGTCATGTGATCAACCCTGATCTGTCTGATTTCCAATATTCCATCCTCATTGGTTAAGGTTGCCATCCAAAGTTTGCAGGATTGGTCCGTTTTGAACAAACTGCCTCAAATCATGAACGCAGCTTGCAATTTCCGTGAAATTTCACACGCACATTCCCACTAGGCCGAGGAAGAAATGACACCCTTTTCACATTGGCCTGTTATAGCGCCACCAGCAGGTCTAATTTAGCAAAACACATTTTTGGAACAAAATGCCTCAAATCATGAATGCTGTGTCTGATTGCCGTGAAAGACCTAAGAATAAATGGCACCCTTTTCACATTGGCCTATTATAGCGCCACCAGGAAGCCAGAATAACGTACCTGACCTGGCGGAGACCTGTGCTCCGAGGAGCACTTTTTATAGTTTGTATTTGATTTCAGTAGTGAGTCTGGCATGCAGGCCTGTTTGCCTTTTTTTTGTGGCCGGGAGCTGGGCGGGATTAGTACTGTCGACTGACAACCCCTTCAGCCAATCAGCAGTTCATTCCCCTTCAGCCAATCAGCAGTATGTGACAGGGGGACGTGACAAGGGGACTTTTGAAAGGGCTATGTCGAAAATAGGTTGCTTTATTCGGATACATGGTGTCACTGCCCGCCCCTGCCGGTTCTCTGATTTCTTTTTAAAAAATAGGCTCTGTCATGATTAATTGACCATAAATATGAAGTTAAACAACTAAATGCTATCTAAAAAATATCTTAAAATTAAATTCCGTGCCACAAAAAATAAGTTTTGGAGCGTTTTAAAGTTTGAAAACAACGAAGAAAACAGCGGACAGAGTTTTAATGGCCGGCGTAACATTTTGGTCGGCTGCACTCGGCTCCATTCGGGTTCACTCGGGTTCCACCTGATTGGCCAACCTCCACTGTCAATCACAGAACAATGAGCGAGTCCATTTTGTGGACGAGCAAGAAACGCCCAGATAAGCCCTCAAGCCAGACCCAATTCCTGAAATCAAATGCAAATGAGATTTCCGGAAGAGAGGGTTTACCAGGTTAGCAATGAGCAGGTTACTGCCTTGCATGGTTTCCTCCACCGTCAGTGTGTGTGAATGGGTGAATGTAACACGCATTGTAAGACACTTTGGTTAAAGCAAAAAAAAAATGTCTTTCATTGCTCAAAGCAACACAGTATAACCGTCAATAATAGGTTGAAATCCAATATGGGAGGTTGTATTGTGTTGTCATGGATACTGTAGCCTTTGTCTTCCTGTTGAACTGAATTGTTTTAGATATCTCTGCTGTCCGGCAGGAACCAGCTAACTCCAAAATGTCAAAAAAAAAAAAAACTAAACAGGAAAAAAATGGAGGTTTTGTTCATCATTGATAAGAACAGGTGAATGGACCTCCAAGCTCACAATGAGGTTGGAGGTCAAAAGGGGGTGGAGCCTGGAGTCAGCAAAACCAGCTAACTCCACCCCCTTTGCTGGAGTTAGCACTTTTCAATACTTTTCATTGGTTCAATATTTTTTTTTACCAACACACAGACGTAAAGGGTGTTCAATAGCACTGATTTATGGAGAAAAAAAAATGCAAAAGCGGAAAAATTGAGTTAACTGGTTCCTGCCGGACAGCAACGTTATTAAAGACCATTTATTTTTAAATAAAATGGAAACTAGAATGTCTCAAAAACTTTTCACAGGTGATGATCTGTCTGTGGCCCACATCACAGACGAGGGGGAGATGGAACTCTTAAAACCACAGGAAGTGACTCAGACTCACGTGGTTGTAAATGTGACCCAGCTATCTCTCTATGGGATCGTGGAGACAATTAAAGAATTCATGAAACCAACCAAGGGTCAAGTTCTGCTGTTCCTTCAACCACCGAGATGTGGCAGACGGATACTGAGTGTATTGCTGCTGCCGATCAATATACCTCTCAAAGAGGTAAAATATATTTTCTGTTAAGTAAATAGCATCACAGATCCGCCAGGCTGGATGGCCGAAGGCCTTTGTTTTCACCCCTGTCCGTTCGTCCGTCCGTCCGTCCGTGTGTCTGTGAGCAGCTAATGTCCTGCACCGTTGGAGTGACATCCAAAGTCTGACGTAACGAGCGCCGACCGACATAAAGGTGGGCGTTTTGTCTCCCCCTCCGCTCCCTCTGGCTCCACCGTCAGCCAGCAATGTTGTCCGTGCGGTTGCGTGCAACATCAAACCCGACGTACATTTCCTGTCCGTCACATGCAGTTCCTTTGGCGAACTTAGGCCAGTAGTGAGAAAAGTCTGCGACCAAATGGACCCAGCCGTTCCTTAAACACACACATAAATAATATAGCACAGTGCAGTAGGGGAGAAACACAAGTTTTGTAGGCAAGCATTGTTTTTGTCTAGTTTGTGGACTCAGGTTTGCGCTATCTTAAAAACACACTTTTTGCTACTACGATTACAAATACATATGTTGACCAAAACTCACACAAATCAGTATCTCTGTGGTCATGTAATTGAGATGCATGAGTCAGATTTGTCAGATTCCATTCCAATTGGCTATGACTGCCTCCAAATTTCAGGGACCTGCAGGCAACCTGGCCTAGCGGAGACCTGCGTTCAGAGGAGCACACTTTTCAAGTTTGAATCTCTTAAGACTTAAGGCAGGTACACACTGCAGGATATTTGGTCCGATTATGCTGTCTGGGACCTTTTTTGGCGCTCGCCGACAAAGCCCCCGATCTGACGCAGATCGGGATGTGATCGGCGAGGTTTTGGTCGCTGTGTGAAAGGCTCTGCGAGAGGATACGGCCACGATAATTACGCTCGGTGATGGCTTCCTGACCGTTTTCAAATATCTACCAGGTTAGATATTCGGCCCCGACTATACATGAGTCAGTATCATACAGTATGAAAGGGTCTGAGATAAATCTGCGAGGAGATCTGCGCCACAACCAATGAGAGCACATTACAGCAGCCACCGTGGCTAGGAGAGGATCACTGGACCTGACAGCAACAAACAGACCCTCCCCCGCAATATTACCTGTTTTAAGTTAAACATTATAAAACTGAATGAGAGAGAGAGCGTGAGCTGTGTGTATTGTGTGTGTGTGTGTGTGTGTGTGTGTGTGTGTGTGTGTGTGTGTGTGTGTGTGTGTGTGTGTGTGTGTGTGTGTGTGTGTGTGTGTGTGTGTGTGCGTGCGTGCGTGAGCAGTGTGTCTGTCATAGTCTAGCCTCGGGAACACGTTTTTTTTTGTTGCCAGATTTTGCGAGAGAAATAAGCAACCAGATCTATGAAAACAAGCCCAACAAAAGCGACTATAGGGCAGGCCACATGAGCACTTTAACCCTATATACAAATACATTGCATATTTGAAAATAGACGATCTACAAGCTCACATTGTAGATTGGCTATTTTCAAAGAAGAAAATATTGAAATAAATTGAAAATTGTCTATGGACAAATATTAATTTGGGTGTCCTTGCGATGAAAATGTTTGAGAACAACTGGTTCAAACAACATTAGGACACAAGGCCAAATAAGCAACTACACTTTCAAGTAACTTTACAGAAAAACAATCCCAAAGTCGCTTATAATATGCGGACATGGCAACACTGCGTGCTGCGCACTTGACGAGAGAGAGAGAGAGAGAGAGAGGGAGAGGGAGAGAGGGAGAGAAAGAGAGAGATGAGAGAGATACCACGGGAGACATCGATTAAAATGAATTGGAATAAAAACAAATGTATGTATTGGGTCTGAGTCTGGAAAGCATCCTAGTGAACTATCCTACAGTGTGTAATCCCTGGTCGGGGATCAATCTATAGTGTGAAAACCACAACGATATATGACAGCCGAAGAAATAAACTCCTGCAGTGTGTAATGCTTAACGATCAGATGAATCCCCGACCACTTTAAAAGTCCTACAGTGTGTACCTGCCCTTATTGTACTAAATGTAAATGGATTATAATTTTGAAAAGACACACAGAGACTGTGGGCACATTTGACAACCAATGCAAGGTCAAAGTTTACAAAAGACCATTCCTGGTGTATTGACATGAACAAAGACTGGTAAAGTATTCTGTGTAGATAACCTGAAAATGAATCCATATATTAGGCATTATGATTGACCTACCTGGTCGAATTGTGTTGTCATTGTAGGTGAAAGTACAACATAAGGAGGATGAACACATCAAGACCACCTCCTTCTGTGTTCTCACCCCAAACCAATGCTACAGTCTGCAATGTACTTCATTTAAAGTACAACCTCAGGTATCACACATCGTATGGTGAAGCATTGAGTCTGGAAAACTGATAATGTCACATTCCCACTAATACTGAAAGTGCTACTACTACTGCTGCTACTACTACCGATACTGTTATTACTACTGCTACAACTAGAACCACTACTAGCTCTACTACAGCAACATAATACAATACTAATAATAGCCTTATCTGTTTTCAGGATACTGTAAAATATCAATTGAACTATGGACCAAATTACCATCTGACATTTGAGGTGCAGATGGATCTCAAAGCAAACGTTGTGAAACTGGAAGTACTGGGACCTGAGAAAACCCCAGTCTGGCAGCGAGATATTCTCCTCCCATTGGAAGGTAAGGCAGACTTATTCAGGTTAATTGAATTATTCCCATATTAAACTCTTTAACCATCGGTTTTAAATAAATATGTAGCTTTTCGCACATATTGAATAAACTATGTTTAGGTACTAGTTGAAATTTACAGAAGGGTTAGCCCTGGAGGAAAATTGGGGAGGGTCATGCATTTCTAATTTTAGTGCAAGGGAGGGTCAGGTAATTTTACTTTGAATCCTATGGAGGATCATGCTAATTTGAATCAATAAAATTGTCCGTTTTTTATAATACTGTATACCTTTTTAGTACAGCAGAACAGTGGTCAATGATCCCTCTCTATTTCAAAGGATACAAAGGATTCAAATCAAGTAACACTTTGGTCTATTTAGAATCAATGACGGTCGTTAACAAGCCATCAACGCACAGCAAGTGTGAACAACCCAGTCAAATCTCTCTCAGAGAGAGAGTGATATTTGTTCTATGTAGGCAACAGAGGTTAATAATTGGAGGTCACTAGAGGTTAATAATTAAAAGGGCAGTGTGACAACACTTGTAAACTATTGGTTACCAAATATTCAACTTTCCTCGATCTGACCAGGATTCAATGGGTTCCCCACAGTTGAGAACACTATCCATTCTGCTACCACAACTACAGCTACTACATTGTGCATTTAGCAAGACTCACTACAGTAATGTCCTAATCGATGTGGAAATTAAAACATCACACATAATATTAGTTTTAAATGTCATGTTGTATTTGATGGGGAAGGTTAGGGGTGTCACGTTACACAAATTTCACTATACGATACATGATGTTGGGTTTATGGTATCGATACCATACATTATTAATGTTCTTTTTTCAAGTATCATCAACATTGGCCATCATCTTAAGTTTAAAATAACTTTAAACAATTACAAAGTGCTTTGTACATAAAAATACATAGAAATAAAGCTGCAAGCAGCGATGACCCAGCCCTCGCATCTCTGTTCACATTAGGGGCAAATATCAACCAAATAGAACACGGAGCAGAGCTAAGCAACTCTAGCCTGGGATCAATACCATTTTCGAGTTTCTGATCCAGTCGGAACGGAAATAACTTTACGTCATCAGGCGGCCGCAACTAACGAATCTCCGGTGCCGTGCACCCCCAAAATGATTCCCCTAGTTTAAAATGAGCGAGACTAAACTAATTGATTCGCATTATTTGGGCAACAAAAACAACGCGACACCAACTGGAACCCACCACCGGAACACGATTCCTTTTTTCCATACCGGATCACACGGGCCAGTTTAGAACGAATACCGGCTTTCCTCCGTGGTGGAAAGGCTGGTGACGCAAGGTTAAAGCAACTCTAATGAAGGACAAGTATTTTCAACCGAGTCCAGTGAGGTGACTCATGACTCTGTATGACAAACTGTTCAAAAGTTATGGCAAAAGATAGGAACAATCGGATAGGAACCGATCGGAGCATCTGAGAACACGTCACATCCGGTTTCACGTATTTGACTGTTTGACTGGGTGTGGGGGAGGGGCGAGTGAGTCAGCGAGCTGATCTGTCATTTGCTGCTCTCTAGTGGCAGATTTGTCGTATGTGTTTAAAACCGCACTGAGACAATTTATTTGAATGAAAAATTACAAAATAAAAAAATAAAAAAACACGAAAATCGCTGGCACTGGGGGAGTACTTTATGAAAATACTCTGGCAGTCAAAGAGTTAAGAACAAGGACCTGGCTACGACAAGCAGGTCAAAAGTTATGGCAAAATATAGGAGTTTGCAAATATCGACCAATCAGAAAAGGGGGTTGAGCAAAGTTAAACCAATGAAAGACAAGGACTCTGATCTTATTCCAATGACACCACCCTCAAGTCTATATGGCAATCTGCCGAAAGGTTATAGAAAAAAAGGAAAAACTTGACCTGGCTATTTTCACTTCCTGTTTGGCGGTAAAACAAGGAAGTTTGATGCTTCGCTACGGTCACGCCGTTTTTTTTAAAACTCACGCTTTTGATAACTTTTTAGCGTTAAGATCTCTTGAGTATGCTGAACGAGTTTGAGGTGATACTGACCATCCTCCTAAGAGGAGTTTGTTAAAGTACGACCCGTGAACATTTTGAAATAAATTAAAAATGGCTGACTTCCTGCTGGGTTTAGGCCATGGCTCCAAGATAGTTTTTTGTAAGGCTGGACATGATACAGGTGTGTACCAATTTTCATACATGTAGGTGAAATCATATTGTGGGGCTTCAATGTTGAAAGTTTGTAAGTGGCGCTTACAAGTATCTTCCCCTTTCAATGAAATATTTAATTTCTTCTTTGCTTGTCAGCTGTGCCTCATCCAGAGAAGACCATGGCTTCCACTCACATAGATACTCTACAGGTAGGTTTACTGGCAAATAGTAACTCAAAAGAAGGTGTCATTATTACAATTGTTGCATATTGAAAAAAATAATAATAACTGCTACTCATTTCTACAGGGCTCTTCTGTGAATATATTGGTCGCCAACAAGGTGAAACTTGTCGAGTGGCTCAGCTCAGATCTCCACATTCTACAGCATGCACAGTCTGATGGAATTATTGATGGAAGACTTTATAAACAACTGAGGAACACAGCACAGCCAGAAGATGCTTGTATTAAACTTCTTGATACAATGACTAATAGAGGAGAGGGAACTTCATCTAAGTTCCTTAAACTTCTAAAGAAAACAGAGATTCTCAACACGTATCCACAACTCAAGGAATGGAATTCTTCTTTGGCGTTGCCAGGTAAAAAAAAAAAAGAAAGAAAAGAAAAAGGCTGAGACTTTGTGCCGGGTGGGTGTAATGTTTACTTTGTTTGACTGCATAATTAATTGAAAGTATGAAAAATTTAGATTTTATGTCTCTCAGTTATGAAATTACCATCTTATTTGGTCAGCTGTTGCACCTTGCAACATAGACCTTAAGAACATGAAAATGAGAACACTGCAATAAATGCTTTTACTTCTCTCCTCCACAGGACCACCTGAACCAAAGATCACAAACAGCCTTTGTGTTCCAGGTACAGACCCACTCTCTTCACAATATATCCATAATTCCATATGGACATTTTTCTTTCAACTTACTATCTTGAGATATTTTATTTATTGCAGTATGTTATCCTTTGTTTTGTGTAAAGACAGATAACAAACTGTTTAAAAGTTATCGCAAACTATGAAATATCGAATAGGGGTGGGTAGTAGCTCCAAACAAGGACTCTCAATTCGAATCAAGTGACAGACTCACAAGTCTGTACAACAAACAGTTCAAAAGTTATAGCAAAAAAAGGGACAATCAAAGTGAGTCGACTCATGACTCTGTACGACAAACTAAGTTATGGCAAAAGATAGGAACTATCAAATATCAACCAAACAGAAGAGGGGGCGTGGCTAAGTAACACCAATACAGTTTTCATACTGAAACTGTATTGTGGGGCTTCAACGTTGAAATTTTGTTGGGGGCGCTATTGAGCCATTAGGCCACGCCCCTTTTTGAGACGAGATTTCTCACCATTTCACTCCAAGGCTCAGGGGTATCGGGGGGTACGATAGAGGGCGCTCTTCCGCAGCCTGTGGATGATTATGATGATGATGATGAAGAGTACACCCAGATATCACGTGATCACAACGAAATGAAGCTGGTTTCGTTTAGTGTTATAGGATTTATAAAAATTGTAGGGGGCGCTATTGAGCGATTAGGCCACGCACCTTTTTGAGAGTATTTTTTTGCCACTTCACTTGTGATGTGTGTGCAAAGTTGCGCAACTTTATGAGTATGTTTGGCGCCTCGCGCGCTTCATTATTGCAAAGAATTTTGCAATTTCAATAGGGCTTCACACTGTGCAGTGCTCGGGCCCTAATAATACTGCCTAAATACAAATTCCACAAACCTCATATTTTTGTCATCTGAACTAAGTGCAGCGTAGTTATTTACAACAGGCCTATTTGAGAGTGCAGAGACATAATTGCTTTGACGCATGTAACATTAACAAGCGTCAACGAGCATCAGCTGGACACATGCACACCTCCCCTCTGCAGTGCTCTAAACTGAAAGTGACTGGAGTCTGTTTCATTTCTCTCCAAAATACCTTGAATATGGAAGACATGATTAATAATTACTGTGATTATGATAAGCTTACATTTCATATCATACACCATACAGTAAGAAATCCTATAACTTTGTTTTATAATAAAAAAATATATAAAAAACATATTACGATACAGTATGACATCATGACAATACCTATCATCACATATAGTATCACAATAGGCTATATCGTGGGACAATATATCGTGACACTCTTAGGGAGGGTTCATCTTTTTTTATTATCACTTGGGGAGGGTCATTGATTTTTTTCCAGTCAAATGGAGGGTCATGGCATTTTAGATCAGTGCACATACATTTTCTCTAGGTGTACACTTCTTTAAAAATCGACCTGTCCCTTAACTTTAAGAGCCGATTGAAAATGTAACGCTGTCAATCTCCAGTGCTGTGTGTATACTGCCTGCTGAACAGCATGGAGGTTTTATTTAGCTAGGTGAAATGCAAACAAAAAACATTCAACTCTTTAGTGTTTAGTCACTAACCTTTGACAATAACTTCACTTTGTACAGTTACAATTACCACAAATTGTGCCTTACCTTTGTTTTTGTAATCAAAAGTTGTGTGTTATTCACATAAAACAAATGGTAATGGCTATCCAATGACTCTGGGTCATTTAGAGGTGATTCCAGTGACTCCATTAATTTGCATGGTGTTGGGAGGGTTTAGAGGGGGGGGGGGGGGGGTAGCCTGTAGCAGTTTGTCTCCATATTGTGGTCAAATGGTGGTATTGACCCAGATTTGGTTTCACCCAAATGATTTCTATTGGCTCTGTCCTTCCTATGAGATTAAAACTCAGCTAGAATTCTAGAATATAATGATTGAAGGCTATACTATGCATAATCTAGAAATGTTTCGTAATATAATTATCCCACTGTAATGGCACTGTATCGTCTTTTAGAGTCAGTTTCCATGTTGTGAGGAAAAAAGCCATAATTGGCACAACATGAGTATTTTAGATCTCCAAATGGTTCAAATGGAGAGTTCACCTAGTACACTGGTTCTCAATGTCATGTCCGGAGACCACCAGGGGGTCCAAATGGTCTGTAACTCTGAGAGTGTACAAATGGAATCAAATGGATCCAAAATGGTCCAGTTGGTACCATTTGTTCAAACTCAGAGTTACATTAAAGGGACTACACCATGAATTTTAACTTTTTATTCTTTTTTGTTTGTGTCATTTTGTTTTTGTGTTTTTGGTCTCCCCTACCTCTCTTCTATCCTCAAAAATACCCCAGTTTGAACACTCAGGCTTTCACAGCAAATCTGGGGTTTTCTGTAAATTGGTCTAAAAACAGGCCAAACTGATTTGGTCCCTGTGCCTACGTCACGTCAGGGAACAATTCCTCCTGTTTTTCAGTTCCAAAGAAAAAGAAAAAAAAATGTTTTCTTATTTTTTTCTTATTTATTTTTTTACTTTTCCCACACAGAACCAGGAGATAACATGCATACAAACTGGCTCAATAGCGCCCCGTGCCAAACAGGACAATGTGGTATTGCAGGTGAAAGTGCTTTATAAGCCAGAGAGAAGTTAATTGGAATGAGTATATCTGAGGCTTGATTTAGGCTCAAACCTTTTGAAAAAACGTTTGAGGGACATAAACAATATGATATTAAATATTATTATTATTTTTTAAATTCATGGTGTAGTCCCTTTAACACAGATAATTTTACAGTGCAGATTTGGGTGCCAACGGGATAAAAAAAAAAAGATACAATTTGTACACCCTCCGTGTTACAGACCAGTAAGGGTCCATTTGGACCCCTGGTGAGCCCCAGACCAGACGTTGAGTCTACTACTATCACTAAAATGACCTTAGAATTGTTGTGTTTCACTTCTGTAATCATCACATTTGGACAAATTGCGGCTAAGCAACCCCTGCAACAGATTCAGTACCAACAATAGCTACAGGCTCATTGTTACAGTGATGTTCCGATCTGTTTCCAATTTACAGTAAGTAGCTAAATTATCTGACATGCTTGTGTTTTAATTCCATTTGATCAATGTTGTATTTCTTACAGCACAATTCAAAGGAGCATCTATCCTGTCTGGATCGATCCCAGGTGAGTGCTGTCTAAACAGTACGCACCAGCAAATCCACCGTGTAAAAGTAACAACACACATCTCTCAATTACCTCCTAAATACTGTACAGGCCTATCTAAATATATCTAAATATATATATATATATATATATATATATATATATATATATATATATATATATATATATATATATATATATATATATATATATTAATGTTTATCATAATTATAGGAAAATACATAGGCTTTGACGTTTTTAAACTCAAATCACCCAGGACAGCTATTACTAAATTATGCAATTATGAGGTTTGCGTGACCCAACAGGGGGAACCAGCTAACCAGAGCCTGCTAACTAGTTAGCAGAAGTAGACAGAAGAGGTGAGACACCTCAGTCATAATTATCAGAAAACCAGAGTAATGCAAATAACCTAACATTTGTATGTACAGTAACTGGGGTTATGCAACTAACGTAAGTAACATACATTTTGTAGTGTCTGGTGTCCCAGACACCGGGAACTGTGCATCTAGAACTCCACCGTAGATCCACTCTAGCCACGGCATGGATTAGCCTGAGTAAAACAACCAGCTGAGCCAGGCTAGTGACTGTACTAGAACCGATCAAATTACTGTACAAATAATATAACAGTAGCCTACTAACGATTAGTTTAATCATCTTATGTTTAAATCACCACCAATGCTACAGCTAAATGCTATAGCTTATCTAGGACTAAAGCAGGTCCCAGGGAAGGGAGCATTAAGTGTAAGAATTGAGGGGGCGATCTCCGGATCTTAATGACAACACGATAAGTTTGTCGGTTAATGTTTAATTGGCATTAAGTGCTTCATATACTAGCTGGCTGTGACCTGCTTGGTTCCTTTTCAAAACAGGGTCACGTTCATATCCTACAGCATAATGAAACACATCTAAGATTCCATTCATAAGATAGCTTTCCAATTATCATTCATATGTTTTTACACTCGGGGCTTGCTGTTTATTCCAATGATTATGAAACTTGTAGGAACCAGCAACTGGTACGTGACTCAAACACTTTCTAATATTCTAGTAACTATGCAAAGTCTTTCCAAGTTTAAACATAGACTAGTCATAAAAATCTCAATTTGTTTCAATCTGTTTTGCCCACAGTGTGGGCGAGTGACTTTGTTGATCAACACCGGATTGACCTGATTGAGCGAGTGTACATGGTTGCACCCATCCTGGATCTGCTCCTTAAAGAGGGTGTCATCACCCATGAGGGCCAAAGTGATGTGATGTCTGAGCGCACCCGTCAGAAGAAGATGAGGAAACTCATGGAACTCCTCGATTGCGGTGGGCCAAAAGCCAAAGGCATTTTCTACAAAGGTCTTGAAAAACATGCAAAGGGTCTTCTAGATGATCTGTAAGTCATTTTGATTTAAATGCAATTAAAATGTAGGCCAACATTGTATTAGTACAAGATAATGTACCTTTTCAGATCATGGTGCTTTCATTAAATGTATGGTGCAATTACAGTATATGGTGCCATGACATTTTCCATGGCAATTTATTCAAAACTAACATTGGTCCAACCGCTCACTTTTTACTAAGCCTGAACCTAAACCTAACCCACATTAACCCTACATTTTTAGACTATTTGGGCTTCGGAATAATGTGCAGGCCCCCGTTTATATAGCGTTATCACCAGCACTTTACAGTGTGTATTACTTTCACCCATTCACACACCAACAGCAGAGGAAACCATGCAAGGCACCAACCTGCTCATCAGGAGCAGTTAGCCAGTCAGGAATTTTGTGTCTTGCTCAAGGACACTTCAACCAGGAACCTTCTGATTCACAAGCGGTTATCTCCTGAGCCAGTGAGCCACTGCCGCCATGTTACATGGTTAAAATTGCCAAGAGCAGTTATCACCTGTGCACCAATTGGTTCATCAGCTTACACACCTTTTTTTTTCTCCATGTGCAGGTTGAAGAGACGAGCAAAGACGAGTCAACTGGTGACAAAGGAACGAGAGGCAGAGACGAGTCAACTGGTGACAGAGGAACAAGAGGCAGAGACGAATCAACTGGTGACAGATGAACAAGAAGCAGAGACGAGTCAACTGGTGACAGAGGAACAAGAGGCAGAGACGAGTCCACGGGAGACAGCGGAACAAGTGACAGAAGAACAAGAGACAGAGACGAGTCAACTGGTGACAGAAGAACAAGAGGCAAATATAGCTGCAAGCAGCGATAATATGGGGCCAGGAGAGAGAAATGATAATTCCTTTAACAGGTCAGTTCATGAAAGTCCTTGCGGTCTTGTTTCCAATGAGTGCCTGTGAGCAATTAGGGGTTAAGAGTCTTGCTCAGGGACAAATTTCTTTTCATCGACACATTTGCTGACCTGGCCTGGAATCGTACCTGGGGCAACCAGAGTCTCTGGCTCCCTAGGCGGGCTCACTAACCACTCAGCTATGGCCACCCCTCAGAGAGAGAGAGAGAGAGAGAGAGAGAGAGAGAGAGAGAGAGAGAGAGAGAGAGAGAGAGAGAGAGAGAGAGAGAGAGAGAGAGAGAGAGAGAGAGAGAGAGAGAGAGAGAGAGAGAGAGAGAGAGAGAGAGAGAGAGAGAGAGAGAGAGAGAGAGAGAGAGAGAGAGAGATACACGGAATAGATTGTAGAGACAAATGGAATAGATTGAAGAGACAAATGGAATAGATTGAAGAGACAAATGGAATAGATTGAAGAGACAGAGAGAGAGACATGGAAACGGAATAGATTGAAGAGAAAGACATGGAATAGATTGAAGAGAGAGAGAGAGAGCGCCATGGAAACGGAATAGATTGAGTCATGTTTTTTGCATTTCAACTTAAATGAGTCTGCATCAAGTGAGGCTTGAACCGGCAACCTTACGGTCATGAAGCACTCTTAGGTAGCTGCAACACTACCTATAGTGCTATATCTTTGTCCAGGCTGATATTGTCTGTTGAGGATCACAAACTCTTGCCTTCTGTCATGACCCAAGCCCCTGTTTCACTAACACTAAGATCACTCGTTCACAAACCATTTACCAATGAAGAAATTGTACATCTCCTCAGAACCAAAATTAGTGAAAGTAGCCGATCTACAAGCTCACAAACCATTAAAAGTTGTCAGATTGTACATTGGCTATTTTCACAATGAAGTATGTTATACATTGAAAAAACATACTCTCATTGCTATCTGAAAAGTTGTGAGATTGTAGATCAGCTGTATGTAAAAAACACTCAATTAAGTATTTCATGTTATCTTTAACAATTGCAGATGTATTCATTGATAGTCATGTTGTGTGAAATGCAACTCAGATGAAGTCTGCACCAAGTGAGGCTTGAACTGGTGACCTTCAGGTTGTGGGGCACACATTTAAGCGAGAAGCCACCAACAGACAAGAACCTGTGAAAGGAGATCACAATGATGATACAGTTTCACGCAAATAGCTGAAAAATCCTGGGTTTAAGTGTTTTTCAAACTGCTCAAGATTGCGGACAATCTAAGGGCGGTGCTTACTGGTCAACGTGATAGATGTGTTCCTCATTAGTCAAGGCACATGTGTAAGCAGGTCTAATGGCTGTCGGCCAAACGAGGCATGACTTTTGCCTGTTTAAAGTTTCAATTTTCAAAAAATTGCTATAGCGCCCCCGTTTGACCAATTGGAGTAAGATTGGTTTCAGTGATATTTGGAATGGCCCTTTACATTTCTGCAAAGTTTCAAAGAATGGTAAGTCTGCATGTATGTGTTAGGGGCAGATGAATAATTGTCATAAAACTGCAATATTCATTGGCTCATTAAAGCTTCATTTTTTCACTTATGGAAGATATTTTGCAAACGTTTTTTGGTATAGGTCCAAAGTTCATGTGTAAAAAGTTTCGTGCAGATTACTCAAAAATCCCAGGAGGAGATAGGTTTTAACTGTTTTTCATATAATTCCAAATGGTGGGAGATCTAAAGGTCAGAGGTCAAAAGTCAGAGTGTGAAAGTTGTTCAGCATGAGGAGACGCATGTGTGCATTGAAGTTTCATGGCTGTAGGTCAAACACGGCATGAGTTGTACCTGTTCAAAGTTGGCATTTTTCAATTGAGTGCTATAGCGCCACCTTTTGACGAAAGATTGTGAGAATTATTTCTTGATCGTTTTTCATGACCATCTATCATATGGCCGAGTTTCATAAAAAGCGACTGCACGGTTCAGCCAGAACTGCCAAAAGTGGCAGAAGAAGAAACGGAATAATGCGAATAACAATATGGGTCCATGCTGGAAGCCTGGCCCCATAACTAAGAAGAAGGAGAACAAATGTTGTGTGACATTATGATATTTATGACATACTCATTAATTCCCTTTATTCATTAGGGATGTCCACAGCCAGTCGACCATGCAGTCATTCAAACTATTATTTATGATCATGATTTAGATTCTCAAGGTTTAGAATAATTTAGATTCTATAAGGCATCAATCATGCAATTTGCACCTTTGCAGCTGCCTCCAAGTGTTATTTTAAGGAAAAAGCTACTTCCCCAACATAAACACAATCAAACTGTCGGGAAAGAGTCCTTCACTATGTTAACCCTTCACTGAAGCTAGTGAAGGTTTTAGATTTTACTGTTTGGATTTCCTACACATTTTTGTAGGATAGCCATGATGCATGGTCGTAAAATCCCTTACTTTTCTGCAGCATTTAAAATACCATTTTAATAATTTTAATAATGAATACTACATTAAGAATTTCAAATGGCTTTTATGTACTCAAAATATTTTTTTTCTGACAAGGTTTACCCTTATAGCTCAACATGTGCTGTGTGTTTTACTAGTTGGGTAATCATTCTAAAAGTAAGTGGAAATAGTTGTTGCACAAATTTACCTAGAATCCATGCTTGTTGCTTAATTTATGTAATACAGATCCGTGCATCCAATATGTCGGTTACTTGTTCAGAATGTCCACATATGTTTATCTTAGTCAGGGGTCCCGGAGCATGAAGACATTTTCATTTGTTTTATATTTGGTTATGTAGCCAACCCCTTCCTCTTAAGCAATTTCCTGCTGCTATAGTGGCTATTTGTAGTTGAAAACAGACATCATAATCTAAATGATAATAATAATAATAATAATAATTTGGGGGGGGTTTGTCACTGTATTTTTGCACATACATGAAATTTGTCCCATCCTATAACTACTAGGACAGCCATTCTACGGTGCTCAGGGAGTAATTAGGGGTTAAGGGAGAATCCCGCCCTAGGTTTGAGGTTGTTAACTCATGATAAGAGTGGTCCAGGACCCCCAGTTTGTAATGAGCAAAGTTCTCCATTTCGGGCAGGTCTAAGAGTCTTGCTCAGGGACAGAGAGAGAGATCATTGCAATGAGATTGAGCTAACATTTTGTTTCTATGTCTGTTATTTATTCAGTTTGGGAAAGGCATCAATTGATGACTCTAACTCATTAGCTCAAGTTGGCTGGTTACTGCAATAGTAAGGCGGAAACTTGATACCATAGTGCACTTGGTGATACAAGCGCGATTTGGCACAGATGACCTTCATATGACCCTAATTGATAATCAACCTCTGGCCACACAGAATTCCTAAGATTTCAAGATGGCCACCACCAGTTTTCAAAATGTCTGCAACTGGAAATGTGCATCTGCTTATGGTTTATCCACATGAGCTTGTAGTACATGTATTTTTGTATTAATTACCATACACAGAATCCATTTATGGAACATTTGAAAGTGATTTATTAGCTTGATAAAGCTTAGTGCTTACTTTTTGTTTTGTTATCAAGTCATTATAAACACATTTTCATTTACAATGGTGGCTGGGCAAGTGACAGGCCAGTGTACTAGCAACTGCAACCACAGAGGGGTGTGCAGATAAGTCCAAACTTAAAGCATTTGCAGTGTCCAGAACATGCTTTTTTACATCCACATTGTGTCAGCTTCTCGCATAATTTGGCAAACAGGACTGCACAAGAGTGACTGGCCCCATATATGTCCTGCTTGGAATGCACTTCACTTGCATTCACTTCCTTGTAGGAACTACTTCTATGAAGTTCTATCGTACATGAGTACTATGAACTCCTCAATGACTTGCATATGTTTATCATTTATTGCAACAGGTGTTGAACCTAATTCAAGGTTGCCATGCTGACCTTTTTCCCTTTCCATGGAAGGACGAAACTGTGTGGCATCCCCTGAATGCATGAAAGAAGCAAAGACCTGATGATTTTGATTCAATAGCTGATGCAATTTGTTGTTCATATTAAGTACGTCTGAGACTTATTAAGTCTCAGACTTACTTAATATGAACAAGTGCAACTGCTATGACAACGTCAGTATCTGAGCTGCGAATCATGATGTGTCAGACGCTATCCTCTGCAGCTCTGCCTCAGATACTGACATTGTTGACATAACAGTTTCACTTGTTCAAAGACTTGGCTTGAATTAGCTGTGGATTGCCTTTGGAAGGAGGGAAGGATCTCAGATGGATCCCGTTCATGAAATTGCATCAGCTATTGAATCAAAGTCATCAGGTCTTTGCTTCTTTCATGCATTCAGGGGATGCCACACAGTTTCGTCCTTCCATGGAAAGGGAAAAAGGTCAGCATGGCAAACAACTTCTCCAAATTAGGTTCAACACCTGTTGCAATAAATGATAAACATATGCAAGTCATTGAGGAGTTCATAGTACTCATGTACGATAGAACTTCATAGAAGTAGTTCCTACAAGGAAGTGAATGCAAGTGAAGTGCATTCCAAGCAGGACATATATGGGGCCAGTCACTCTTGTGCAGTCCTGTTTGCCAAAACACGATGTGGATGTAAAAAAGCATGTTCTGGACACTGCAAATGCTTTAAGTTTGGACTTATCTGCACACCCCTCTGTGGTGCCAAATAAGCTGATGAAAAGCTTTACATAATGTCAACTGTTCCCAAACAGCACACAAGTCAATGCCCTTTTTTTGTCAACAGATAAATAGATAGCTGCTATTTTTCACTGTAGGCAGAAAATGAATAACATTATGGGGTGGGGAAAAGAAAAGGCAAACTAAAATAAATACATACAGTAGGCTACATAAGAGGGAAAAGATCATCTAGAGCAGTGGGGGTCCCCACATGATTTTTGGGGGTTCCCCAGATGACAGTGAAGTGACCATTTATGGACTTTTAAGGCCATTTTAATACAAAATAATATAAGAAAGAGGCAAAAACTGTGAAAATAGCAGATCTACAAGCTCACAACGCTTCGCATTGTGTGGCATTGTGAGCTAGTAGATCTGCTATTTTCACAATTTGTATCTGTGGAACCAATTCAAACTAAATAATACCTCAACTCCTACATTCAAAGTGCTTGTCAGGGTGGGGGGTCCCCAGTTCAAATATGATTATTTTGGGGGGTCCCCAGTTCAAATTTGATTATTTTGGGGGGTCCCCAGTTCAAATATGATTATTTTGGGGGGTCCCCAGTTCAAATTTGATTATTTTGGGGGGTCACGGCCTGAAAAAGTTGAGAACAATTGATCTAGAGTAGTGTTGATAATTCATATCTTTTATATATATTTATTTGGATTTAAATACAGTCTAAATTGATCAATTGATTTTACTTACAAAATGAGGAATATATAGGAATATTATTTGAAAATGTCAGTTTTGTTTGACATCACACATTATACTGTACATTATAATAAACAATCAAACTGAGCATTTTTTGCCTGCCTATTAGTGGAAAGTTGTTCTTGATCATGAAGTTTATAAAAAAAAGTAATTAAAAAAAAGTAGTGTCGATGTAGCTAGCTACTTTTGCCATGTAACTTGTAGTGTAGCTTGCTACATTTCTCTGACGATAGCTTCCGTTGTAGTTGAGCTACATTTAATCGAGAGTAACTGGTAGTGTAGCTTGCTACATTTTCCAAGTAGCTTGCCCATCACTGCATGACACATACATGACAACAACATGTGAATGTGTGCATACATGACACATACATGACAACAGCATGTGAATGTGTGCATACATGACACATACATGACACATACGTACATGACAACAACAGCCAGCGTGCTACAGAACACAACAGAGTCAACACGTGATAATATATAATGTCTATGTCTGGTGGTTTTCACAGGGGCCAGGGCACAAATACCAGTGGTGGACAGTAATGGAATAAATGAATTTGAGTACTGTAAGTAGAGATTCTGAGGATCTGTACTTTACTTGAGTATTAGATGTTTTAAATACTTTTAAATTACTCTTGAGTACATTTCCAAGACAAATATTTTACTTTTACTCGAATACATCTCTAGGAAGGCTCTACTTTTAGAGAGAGCACTTTTGAATACTTAAGTATATTCAAAAGCAATGACTATTGTATCCTTACTTGAGTAACATTTGGAGATGACGTCAGTCAGGTCAGCGCCGGTAATGCATGCAGAAGTTTTTTTTGTGTGTTTTTTAAGTAATCACTGCACCGCCGCATCTTCTAAGAGACTGAGACACAAAGCTACAAACAACATTTAGATTAGATTAATTAAGATGAAAAGGAATAGGCCCAAGTTGCCTTTCTTTTCTCAATGATCAAAGAACTAACCTGTGAATGTGGCTGTTGTTAGCATAACATTAACGTCAGTAAGTGGGGATGCTACTTTGTATGCATTGACTTGAGAGATATTTGGTCTCTCAGATTGATTGATTGATTGATTGATTGATTGATTGATTGATTGATTGATTGATTGATTGATTGATTGATGTACTTTATTTAGTAAGACATGAGAACAACAGTACATGGAAGTACAAATTCACAATACAAGGTCTACTAAACTGGAAGACTCATTAAAGCACTGAGCTTGTTTCAAATGAGTTCCCCACGCACACAAATCATGATGACATATAAGAGACAGACAGATATACACACTACTATAGAATGTCATACAATCAGTTTACAGGTTACTTGTATGAAGAGTGAAAAATATGTACAAAAGAAGAACGAGAGTAGTAGAGGTAGGGGGGTGGGGTAGGTTAGGACGGGAGGCATGCGTTAATCCGACAGACCTTTTCTCCGACTATGTGGCATCCGCGTGCGGTTAGGGTTAGGGTGCGGGTTTGGTCCGGGTTTACTATTGAAACGTCGGAGCGCTGCGCTGTCGGAGGAATGCGCTGTCGGACTAACGTACTGCACCCCGGTTAGGACTTGGACAGGGGCCATTTATCAATTGCAGCCTCCTGAAGGTGTATCTTTAGGGCAGTTTTGAAAGTGAGTAGGGTTTTAAACTCCTTTACTCCTTTTAGTAGGGCATTCCACATTTTTGATGAATAGCATGAGAACGAGTTCATTCCCTTTGTTGAGCCAAATCTGGGTTGAACATGATTAGTGGAGCTGCCTCTGGTGTTATGATCATGGACTTCATTAACATTTTGGAAGTATTTTGACAAATACAGGGGGGTCCCAATGTTGTGGTGTATCTTGAAGACCAGGCCCATAGCAAGTTGCTGTACTCTGTCCTCAACCCTAAGCCATCCAATCCTAGCAAAATGAGCATGGGTTAGATGGGTTTTGTGATTGAGGCCAAGTAGTAGCCTTACACGTTTGTTTTGGGATGTTTGGAGCCTTGTTTTTAAGGCCTTGGAGGTGTTGTGATAAGTGCATGCATAATCAAAATGACCTTGTATGAGGGCCCCTGCAAGAGTCTTCAGAGTATTTTTACTGACTAGACGATCAATCCTCCACAAATAGCGTGTTGTTTGGATGACCCACTTTGATGGTGAAACTCTCAACCTTGCTAAGGTTAGGACTGGACCCAAAGAGGATGGATACAGTTTTACCCAGGTGTAATAAAAGTTTGTTGTCGGAGAGCCAGATGCAGATCTTGTTGAGTTCAGTGCTGAGAGTTTTCTCAACCTGCAGCCTGTCCCTGTCCGAGACCAGCAGAGCCGAGTCATCTGTGAACAGGAACAGTTTGCAGTCGCAAGCTGAAGACATGTCATTCACATATATCAGGAACAGTAAAGGTCCTAGTATACTTCCTTGAGGAACTCCACAAGTCACTGGGAGGGGAGGGGACTGGGTGCCGTTTACTTCCACCACTTGCTCCCTCCCTTCCAGGTAGGATTTCATCCAGTTTACTGACGTATCATCAAAACCTATTGCTTTGAGCTTATTGATCATAATTGGGTGATTAACGGTGTCAAAGGCCTTCTGGAGGTCCAGCATGACCATGCCGCAATATTTGCCCTTGTCGACATCTTGTTTGATAGAGTCGTTCAAATAGAGAAGGCATGTGTCAGTGGAGTGGTTTGTTCTGAAACCAGATTGGAATTTGTAAATTAGATTGTTCTCGGCAAGGTAGGCTACTTATCGACCTGTTCATAGACTATTTTTTCCATGACTTTCGAGATGGAGCTTAGAATAGAAATAGGGCGGTAGTTGCCAGGGTCTAATTGGTTTCCTTTTTTGTACAGAGGGGTCACTCTTGCTTTTTTGAAGTCGTTAGGGACCCGTCCCTGTATGATGGAGAGGTTTATTATGTGAGTAATGATTGGAGCAATGGAGGCGGCTGAGTCTTTTAGAAATTTGGCGGGGATGTTGTCGAGTCCTGTGGCTCTGTGTTGTTGGAGTGCACTAAATTTTTTAAACACCTCATCTGTTGTCACAGGGGAGAGTTTAAAATCATCTTTGCGTACACCCTGTTTTTATGGCGAGAGAGTATGTTTTGCACCCTGTCGGTCCGTCCGTCCGTCCTTCTGTCTGTGAACAGCTAATCTCCGGCACCGCTGGCCCGGTCACTGCGAAACTGTGCACACGCACTCCCTGGATTCCAATTCAGAACCTCTGGCCCGAATCTTTCAGATTGGCCTGTTATAGCGCCACTAGGAGGCCGATTTGTGATAAAACTCATTTTTTGATACTAGTCCTACAGATTTTGTCCAAACATCATACAAATTGGTACACAGTGGCCCTCATTTATCAACGCGGTGCAGCCCGAATAATGAGCGTACGGCGTTTTCACCACAAATTTCGGCATTTATCAATATATCCTGACGTGGGCTTTATCCTACGGTACGCTGAGATCTCACGTCTGGTCGGGACCAGTTGTTGACGTTGGCTGCACCCGTTTATTCCATTCTAGACCTGTGGAGCAGCATTGTCTGACTGTCTGAGAGGCATCTGGACACATAATCCACTCCTAAATGTGTATATCTACTCACTAATAAATAATCGCTGTGAAAATATATCATTTTATAAAGTAATTTAAACAAACTGCTTTAACAGTCATTCAGATAAGATTGTAGATCTGTCTGTATTGAAAATAGCAGATCTACAAGCTCACAAGCCAGCATTGCATCGCGACGCGTTGTGAGCTTGTAGATCTGCTATTTTCAAAAATATACGAGCGCTTTTGCGCCGGGAGTCCCGGCGCTGTGTGTGTGTGTGTGTGTGTGTGTGTGTGTGTGTGTGTGTGTGTGTGTGTGTGTGTGTGTGAGAGAGAGAGAGAGAGAGCGAGAGAGAGGCGTGTGCGTGTGCGAGGCGAGGCGAGCAGGGCAAACCGTTTCTTATTGGCTTTTCATGGCTTTGGTCGTATTCTGGTTCGTCTTCATGTCGTAAAATCGGGGCGTTTTGAGAATATTTTAAGGGCGTGTTATTTAAATGACGCTCGTTTCAGCCGTGACATTTATCAAGGCTGGGACCAAGTGTAAGCTCGGATCAGCTGTGTAGGATGCGTTGATAAATGTGACTTCGACGTTGGTGTACGGCCGAATATATGGAAAAATATACGGCGGTTTATACGCTGCGTTGATAAATGAGGGCCAGTATCTCTATAGTCAAGTGATCAACACGTCAACATGTCAGATTTACCATATTCCATCCTGATTGCCTAAGATTGGCTTCCAGTTTGCAGGATTGGTTCGTTTTGAACAAAATGCCTCAAATCATGAACGCAGCATGCAATTTCAGTGAAATTTCACACGCACATTCCCACTGGGCTGAGGAAGAAATGCCACCCTTTTCACATTGGCATGTTATAGCGCCACCAGCAGGTCTAATCTTGCAAAACACATTTTTGGAACAAAATGCCTCAAATCATGAATGCAGTGTCCGATTGCCGTGAAAGGCCTAAGAAGAAATGCCACCCTTTTCACATTGGCCTATTATAGCGCCACCAGGAGGCCACAATAACCTACCTGACCAGGCGGAGAGCTGTGCTCCAAGGCGCACTTTTTCTAGTTTGTGATGTGCCCCAAACAGTGAAGGAGGCTATGACATCTCCACATTCTGAGTTGTGGGCTAAAGCTATGGAGGAGGAAATGGATTCACTGAGGGAAAATGACACATTTACCCTGACCACACTGCCAGAAGGTAAACATGTAGTGGGGGGCAGATGGGTTTACACATTCAAAGAAAACCCAGTAAAAACATACAAAGCCAGGTATGTAGCAAAAGGCTTTAGTCAAGTGTCAGGGATTGATTTTAAGGAAACCTTTTCTCCAACTGCAATTATGACAGTACGTAGTCTAATGCAAATCACAGTACAACATGGATTAGAGTTGCATCAAATGGATGTTAAAACAGCATATTTACATGCTCCTATAGATTGTGAGTTGTATGGAACAACCTGAAGGATTTGAGGTTAAGTCAGAGACAGGGGAGAAACTAGTCTGTAAACTTAACAAATCACTTTATGGTCTGAATCAGTCAGGACGGAATTGGAATAAAATGCTGAATGACTTTCTAAGTGAAAGCGGTTGTATTCAAAATCCGTCTGACCACTGTGTTTACAGTAAACTAACATCTAAAGGTGAAAGGATTATCTTTATAATCTGGGTTGATGATCTTATCATTGCAGGAAGCAACAGTCAAACACTCCAAAATGTAAAAGAAATGTGACAATGAAGGTGAATCTGTTGATCAAAAGAGGTATTGTGAAGTGGTGGCAGCTTGATCTATGTAATCAATTCAAATCAAATCAAACTTTATTTGTATAGCACATTCACATCTTCCAAGGTCGAACCAAAGTGCTTCACATTACAGAGCAAAATAACATAGACATTACATTACTACAATATATAAAAGAGCAACATGTAAAATACAATAAACAGTACATGGGAACATCATCTACGTCATAGGCTACAAATTAAATTGAATTAAAAGCGATAGAGTAAAAATTTGTCTTTAATAGGGATTTAAAAGCCGTCAGAGAGCGGGCAGAACGAACATGGAACAGCAGGGCATTCCAGAGGTTGGGACCGGCCGCGGCAAACGCACAATCTCCTCTGGTCCTGAAATGTGTGTCGGGCACAATCAGGAGAGAGTGATTGGCCGATCTCAGGGCTCTTGTTGGGACGTGCGGAGAAATCAATTTAGCTAAATAAGGAGGGGACAGGTCATATTGGGCTTTAAAAACAAACACTAAAATCTTAAAATCAATTCTAAGGCGGACAGGGAGCCAGTGAAGGGAGGCGAGGACTGGGGTGATATGGTCCCGCCTATTAGTGCTGGTGAGGAGGCGAGCGGCGGCGTTCTGGACAAGCTGAAGGCGTCTGATGGCTGACTGGTCAATGCCTGCATAGAGAGAATTACAATAATCTAATCTAGTTGAAATAAAAGCGTGGATGACTCTTTCAAGGTCGATACGGGGTAGATAGTCCTTTGCCCTGGCTAAAAGCCTAAGCTGAAAAAAGCTAGCCTTGACCACAGAGCTAATATGTAGGCTAATGACATGTAGCCTACTAGACCTGATCTAAGTTTTATTGTCAGTAATGTTTCTCACTTATCCGAACCAAAAGAACAACATTTGTTAACAGAAAAACATGTGTTAAGAATGGATACTTGAAGGGAACTGTAGACCAGCAGTTGTGTTACAAGGGAACAAGACGTTATTCAAAACTAAAACTTCAGCAGATCAAAATGACAGACGAAACACAACTGGGTACTGTTTTAGTCTATGTCAAACAGGACCTGTTATTTCCTGGAAGTCTAAGAAACAGTAACTGTAGGCTGTGTGTCAAAAGAATTGTCAGTATTTAAGAGCAACTTGGCATGTTGAACTATTGTGAACATTGACTATCTTGATGCTCTTAACTCTGACGTCACCTGTCAATCACAATCAGTGTGGGGGTTGTATTAACACAGGTGGTGCTAATAAATTGATCACGGCTATCTCGTCTGTGAGATTCAGTCAGTGTCATGGAAACTACATGCAGTGTGTGAGCGTCCTTTATTCCTCTGTATATTAGTCCAGGATATCTAGACCTTTGCTGGAAATGGCTGCTGTGCCAACAAACACACATCGTGCTTGTGTGTGCACACACACACACACACACACACACACACACACACACACACACACACACACACACACACACACACACAAGCACGATGTGTCTTTGAAATTGTCATGTAAATACTGTTTTGAACATTCCCACACCTGCCATCTTTCACATCACAAGTACAATACTTAGCTACTGTAGTGAGTAAGGGAAACGGGTGACCGATGTTGAATGTTTCTGTAAAATAAGGTTTCAGAGTTTTTCATTATATTCAGTGTTGTTGTTAATCATTACTTGCCAATCATTTGTTTTCTTTTGACATCTTGAATTTGAAATACTGTCTAAAATGGCATACTACCTGTCTACATGCAAGCATAATATGGTTGCAGTGTTACATCAGTTGCAGTCTATGGTTGCAAAGGTGAAGTGCTCCCTCTTGTGGTAAAAATGTTAATTGTGAGTGCCAGAGAAAAGGGACAAAACATACAAGACAAAATATACATCCATCCATCTATATCTATCTATCTATCTATCTATTTGTCCGTCCGTTTGTCTATCTCTGTGTGTGTGTGTGTGTGTGTGTGTGTGTGTGTGTGTGTGTGTGTGTGTGTGTGTGTGTGTGTGTGTGTGTGTGTGTGTGTGTGTGTGTGTGTGTGGGCTTGCGCGCATGCGTGCACGCGCGGGAGGCATGCGATAATCCGACAGACCTTTTCTCCGACTATGTGTACTGCACCCGCACGCGCACATGCTCGCTTCAAATCCTCCATCAGCATTTTTAGAGAAATACTGACAATTTAAAGACCGGTGAGTACAGCAGATAAAGATTTATTACTCATTAACAGAGAATAAAAGTTTTATTAAACTGTATCCAGACATGCTCTTCCCCTCTCTTCATATTCCTTGAAATTCCCAAGTCTGATCTTTCAATTGTTAAAAATGACATGTTTTCATGATGTATATTGACCTTATTCTTGGCTCTTCTCCGGGCGGTGCCATTGCCCATTTCTGCTGTTTCATTGTCTCCGCCAGGCCAAAAGGCATGGCCGAGACTATGTTTTGCACCATGTCCGTCTGTGTGTCTGTGTGTCCGTCGCCCCCTCCGTCTGTGATCAGCTAATGTCCGGCACCGTTGGCATGATCACAGCAAAACTGTGCACACACACTCCCTGGATGCCAGAGCAGTACCTCTGCCCCAAATGTTTCACATGGGCCTGTAATAGCGCCACCAGGAGGCCGCTTTTCAGAAAACAATTTTATTTGGTTCTATTGTGAATCTGCAGCCTTTATATAATATAAGGCCTTACTCAAGGCGGAAATAGCAAAAAGTGAAATTTTCTGAGCAATATTGACTTGTAACTTTGGTCTTACTCTGTATCAGGGGTAGAACTAAACGTGGGGGGCACGGTGGTGCAGTCGGTAGCGCTGTCCCCTCACAGCTAGAAGGTCCTGGGTTCGATTCCCGCCGGGGACACTGTGGGCGTGTTCTTTCCTCCGCGTCATCAGCGCCCATACCCTAGGTGGGGTTGGTGAAAGGACTTCTCTTTGTGGAGTTTGCATGTTCTCCCCGTGTCTCCTAAGGTAGGTACCCACACAAAAACATGCAGTAATCCTGGTCTCTATACTGCCTCCCCCTGGTCAGCTGGGGCGCCTGATGGAGGGGAAAGGAACTGGTTGGAATAACGTGTTCGGATGGTCAGTAGTTTTGCTTTTACTGCAAAAGTCATGAAATTCATCCATTAAGTGACTCACCACTGTAAAAGAACGCCTACCCTGAAAAAGTGAGTTCATTTTCTACATGGTGGTTGTTTTCACATCATACTTGCACAGATCGTCTACAGGTAGTGCCCTTACAGCTTAAAGCAACCAGAATGACAATATTTGGTTCTATTGTGAATAATAATAATAATTTTAGATAATATAAGGCCCTATTCAATTCCTAGGTTGAAGAAAAAACTTTTTAATTTTCTCCAGTACCTTTTATTTAAAATGTCAGCCTAACTAAATACTGATTGATTTACAGTAATCAACAATTGTTACTTTTGATACAAAATGTGCTGATTTAAGTTGTCACTCTTTTATTTGTATTTATTGTAAATATTGTTTTGAACATTCCCATACCTGCCATTTTGCTTTGTTTTTCAAATTACAAGTGAAATACTTAGCTAGTGAGTAATGGAAACGGGTGACCGATCCTAAGTTTTTCATCTTATATTTAGTGTTGTTGTTAATCATTACTTGCCAATTGTTGGTTTTCTTTTGTAAATTAACATCTTGAATTAGAAATACTGTTTAAAATGACATGTACTACTTGTGTACAGTACATGCAATGCATAATATTGTTGCAGTGTTACATCACTTGCAGTCTATGGTTGTAAAGGTGAAGTGCTTCCTCTTGTGGTAAAAACGTTAATTTTGAGCTCCAGAGAAAAGGGACACAAAACATACAAGACAAAATATACATCCATCCTTCTGTCTGTCTGTCTGTCTGTCTGTCTGTCTGTCTGTCTGTCTGTCTGTCTGTCTGTCTGTCTGTCTGAGGAAAACCATTGGAATCAATATTTTAATATAAGGATTGATTCTTACTATTGGAAGCATCAATATGCCAATGTGTGTGTGTGTGTGTGTGTGTGTGTGTGTGTGTGTGTGTGTGTGTGTGTGTGTGTGTGTGTGTGTGTGTGTGTGTGCGTGCGTGCGTGCGTGCGTGCGTGCGTGCGTGCATGCGTGCGTGCGCGTGTGAGTGTGAGTGTGCGCACACACGCGTGCGTGCACGTGTTGCATGTGGGCACAAACTGTAGCCTGGCCAAAAAGAGGATGTGAAGGGTTAACAGCTGCAGTACAATGAGGAGTTCATAAGTAAGTCTAAAGTCTAAACTGAACGTAAAACGATGACAGTTTGTCATAAATTGTCATATGCTCGCTGCAAATACTTCAACAGCACTTTTACAGAAATACTGACAAGTGACAACTTAAAGGCCGGTGAGTACAACAGATAAAGATTTATTATTCATTAACAGAGAATAAAATAATGGGTTTAATAACCCATTAAGACCTGTGGCCGATTCTGAAAATATCTTCTAAAACAGTTTTCTGAAAAACGTACAGTAGGCTATGTTGATTCTCAAACTTTTTCATGTCAAGGACCCCCAAAGTTATATGTTTGGCCGCCGACCTCCATCTCAAAGTATTTTGTATCAGGGACCCCCAGAAGCAAAGATTTGAGTTAAAACTGTTTACTTTAAATATATATATATTCAAAGATTTTCATGAACCAGGAACCTGCTGAACCACATGAAGTCTCCTGTGACGTCTGTACTGAGACAAAGATCAAAGCTCTGAAGTCCTGCCTGGTGTGTCTGACCTCCTACTGTGAGACTCACCTGGAGCCTCATCAGAGACACACAGGGTTAAAACGACACAAACTCATCAACCCTGTAAAGAACCTGGAAGACTTTATGTGTAAGAAACATGACCAACCTCTGGAGCTGTTCTGTAAGACCGACAACATGTGTGTTTGTCAGTTCTGCACTGAGTTAGACCACAAGTTACATAGAATTATATCTTTGGAAGAAGAATGTGAAGGAAAGAAGGCTGAGCTGGGAAAGACAGAGGCTGAAGTTCAGCAGATGATCCAGGAGAGACAGGTGAAGATTCAGAATGTCAAACATGTAGTAGACTTGAGCAAGAAAGACGCAGACAGAGAGATAGAAGACAGTGTGCAGGTCTTCACTGCTCTGATCAACTGTGTTGAGAGAAGCCAGGCTGAGCTCATTGATGTGATTGAAGAGAAGCAGAAAACAACAGAGAAACAGGCTGAAGGCTTCATTAAAGAGCTGCAACAGGAAATCACTCAGTTTGAGAAGAAAAGCTCTGAGCTGAATCACCTCTCCCACACTGAAGAACACCTCCACCTCCTCCACAACGTCCGTCACACATCCGTCAACATCCCTCCACTCTTCAAGGACTGGACAAAGGTCAAGGTCCATCAGTCTTCACATGTGGGGACTGTGAGGACAGCTGTGGCTCAGCTGGAGAAGACGATCAGTAAAGAGTTAGAGAAGCTATGTGATGCTGAGCTGAGGACAATCCAGCAATATGCAGTGGATGTAAATCTGGACCCTGATACAGCAAATCCCTATCTCATCATTACTGGGGATGGAAAAGAAGTGAATGCTAGAAATGTAAAGAAGAATCTCCCAGACAACAAAGAGAGATTCTCTTTTTGTCCCAGTGTCTTAGGAAAACAAAGCTTCTCCTCTGGAAGGTTTTACTATGAGGTTCAGGTTAAAGAGAAGACTGCCTGGGTTTTAGGAGTGGCTAGAGAGTCCATCAACAGGAAGGAACCAATCACACTGAGTCCCAGAAACGGTTACTGGTCTATAGTGTTGAAGAATGGAAATGAGTACAAGGCTGCTGCTGCTGGCCCTCCTGTCATCCTTCCTGTAAGAGAGGAGGTCCAGACAGTGGGAGTGTTTGTGGATTATGAGGAGGGTCTGGTCTCCTTTTATGATGTGGAGGCCAGAGTTCATCTCTTCTCTTTCACTGGCTGCACCTTCACTGAGAAACTCTACCCATACTTCAGTCCTTCTCTTAATTACAATGGTAAAAACTCTGATCGTCTGATCATCTCTCCTGTCAATAACACACGCTGATTTGCATTTACAAGATAATTTGTAAATTAGACACTAACATTCTATTGAACTAATTCACTTTCATGGTCAGTGTGTATTAAAACATGACATTCCGAAACAGACAATTTTATTAATATAAAATTAACATTAATATTTTTGCTGCAAATTTGTATCAATGTTAAAATTCTGTATGAATCAAACTCATAATTACAGCACTGTGTTCATGTGCAAATAAACTATGAAACCTTAACTTTAACATAAAGTGACACAAAGGAGTGTTTTTATGTTATTCATTTTGTTGTGTCATTTCCATCATGAACTTAGAACTAAATGCTTATTTTGGAATAAATAAGCAATGCTTCTTCCTACTACTTTAATTTTGTTTATTATTTTATATCTGATAAATTATTGGCTATTGTTGGAATGTTTGGCTTTTAAATGATTGTATTCTTTTTCTGAAATTAAGTTTTAAATAAATAATGAATTTCAAAGATTTAAATAACTGGCATTTTTTGTAAATTTTGTTTTGTTTTTACGCTAATGTAAGAATACAAATCTTTAATATTTGTCTCATGTCTTAAACTGCCTGGTACGGCTGCACCCCACAACTGACACAACCCTGGTTAGGCAACCAGGCCTGGCGGAGATCTGCTCTCAGAGGAATGCACTTTTCTAGTTGTTTACCTGGTATATTAGTTTCTGTGAGGCACAACATTGTTCTCTCTGCACTTATGTGACTATTTACCTTGTTGTTTATTGACTAGAGTCCATGTTCTCTGCTTATTATGATCAATTGTAAATTGCTTAGTTAGTAAACAAGAGAAACATGGGAAATAAGGTTGACAAATAACTTGCCAATAGTTTACTTTCTTGTGTAAATTCAATTGTTATGTGTATATATGTGTGTGCATAATAATATTCATACCAAAAGTACGATATATAAGACAGACAGACAGACAAACAGAGGGGACCTGCAACTGGCAACCATTTCACACAGTAATTCAATTACAAGATGATAATTGACACATCATCTCACATACACTCCCTTTAAGTTAGAAGGACATTGGAGCCAGTGCTGTGAGAAGCTCTCTAACAGGACTTATGTGAGTGTGACCGGGGTATTTGGACATAGAGCCACACATAGGGAAAGGCAAAAGATTACAACTAGCAGTGATTTTCTAGCCTGGTAAACCCTCCCTCCGGAAATCTCATTTCCATTTGGAATCAAATGGAAATTAGATTTCCGGAGGGAGGGTTTACCAGGCTAGTGATTTTCAAGCTTTTTAAATTCAAGTACCACCATGCAGTTTGGTGAGGGTTCCGGGTGAATATCCGTTGAGGATGTGGTGACGGGCTTCTATGAGGAGGTGCTGGAGCTGAGGGGTCAGTGGAACACTGTCTCCGAAAACGGAGGAACGGGAGTCGGGTGCAGGTCTGCCTCCGGGGCTAGCTGCCGAAATCTCTGAAAAGAGAAGCGGGAGAGGGAATCTGCAATTAGGTTGAGGTGACCGGGGATGTGTGCTGCACGGATTAGAAACTGGTGGGTGACGGAGGACCAGGTGAGGCGGCGGAGTAGGGGTGAAATGTCAGGGGAGTTTGAACGCCCTCTGTTTATGATTTCGACCGTGGCGGTGTTATCGGAGTGTATGAGGATGCTCCTCCGGGACCATTCGTGGCCCCAGAGAAGCGTGGCGATGACAACCGGGTAAAGCTTGTGGAGGGCGGAGGAAGGGTGGGTGGCTGAGTGGGTGAGGGTGGCGAACTCGGGTGGCCAGGCAGAAGCAAACCAGCGGCCCTGGTAGTACCCGCCGTAGCCGATGGAGGGGGTGGCGTCTGTGAACAACTGGAGGTCGTCGGGGTGGGTGATGAGGGAGTCATAACATAGTGTTATGCCGTTCCAGTTTGACAGAAGGTGGAGCCAGAGGCGGAGGTCGGTGCGGCATGATTCGTCAATGACGACGTGTTCGTGCAGGGAGTGGGCGGTGTGCGCGGTGGTGAGGAGGTGGGAAATGAAGGGGCGGCCCTGGGGAATGATACGTAGTGCGAAATTGATGTGGCCGAGGAGGGCGAGGAGCTGACGCTTGGTGCACCGGGGAGTGATGAGGTAGTTTTGAATGAGGAGGGTGATCCGGTTTAGTTTGTCCAGGGGGAGGGAGGCTTGGAACGCCACGGTATCGAGGGTGATGCCGAGGAATTCTATGGAGGTGGCGGGGCCGACGGTCTTCTCTTCGGAGAGAGGGACACCGAGTTCTGAGAAAACCGACCGGAGGATGGACAGGCCGTGTGCCGGGGGGGGGGGGGGGGGCTCGACTAGTAGGAAGTCGTCCAGAGGAGGTGTACTAGGTGGGGTATCGGGTGGTTATTGGTAAGAATCCAGCAAAGCGCTTCGGATAGGCTGTTAAAAAATTTGGGGCTACTTTTACAGCCGAAAGTAAGGCGGACGGCAAAGTAAAAGTTTCCCTTCCACTGGACCCCGAAGAAGGGCCAGAAGTCGGGGTGGATGGGGAGGACTTTGAAAGCGTTGGTGATGTCGGCTTTGGACAGGAGGGATCCGCGGCCGGTGAGGTGGATGAGGTTGATGGCGTGGGTGACGGTGGAGTAATGCATGGAAAAGTCGTGACTGGGAATGAGGCTATTGATGCTGGGGGTGGGTGTGTTGTGGGGTGAGGAGAGGTCCACGATGAGGCGCTTCTTCCCTGAGTATTTCCTGGTCGCAACGCCGATGGGGCTGACGCGGAACACAGGGAAGGGAGGTGTTTCGAAGGGCCCCATCATGAACCCCTCCTTGACCTCCTTGGCAATGAGGGTGTCAACTGCCTTCGGGGTCGTGCACTGCAGAAAGGAGGTTGTGACAGGTGTGTGAAGTGGTGGGGGTGGCTAGCATGCCGGGGTGGAAGCCATGGGTGAAGCCATCGACTAGGAACTCGACAAACTGCCGGTCGGGGTGGTGACGGAGGGCGTGGATGAGGGCTGGGATTTTAACGGGGGTGCTGAGGTGGCGGCCTAGTCATGCGGTGGCCATGGGGTTGTGTGGGCAGGTGGGGCGGGAGTGGGCTCCTCCGCAGAAAGAACAGACGTGGAGGAACCTGCAGGAGGCCAGGGGGCAGCCGTCCTGATTGAAATTATTGCACACCTGGCGCCCAGACTGGTAAAGGACGGGCCGGCCGTGTCTGTCAGTGGCGTTGGAGGAGGATATGCTGGTGTCTGACTTGGGAATGAGGGGTGGGGGGGAGCTGCAGATCGGGAGGTTAAAGAGTAAATGAAAAGTTTCGAAAGGAGTACAACAGGTATTAAAGCAATACGTTCTTTTTTTAATAACTTAGCGCGGACGTTCTGGCATTCTTGACCACGTAAGTAGTAGGAACATGGAGCAAAGGCTCGCAGCTGCTTTTAAGCTCGTCTACTGAGGTGATTGTGACATGAGATTGGCTGGCTGATAATGGAAGGCAGGTGTAGGTGATAAGGTGATGGCGAGCGGGGAGTAGCCGTGTTACGCAGAGGGAGGTTTCCACTCCTGAACTTGCGTTGTTATATACAACTGCATTTCGAGTATGGAGACATAGTGTTGATATTAGCCATAGCGTGAGATTTAACCCGTTGTACAGTATACTTTGCAACTTTGTGTATAAATGTTGGTAAAAGTAATGCACAGAGAGAAGAAATATATGCATGATACTGTAGGAGAAAACAGAGCATCCTAGATTGTGTTTTTTTTTGCTTGAAGTGTATCGTCACTCCCTGAGCATGTGCAGGTATGCAAACAAAAGTAGTTTGATAAAACACAACTGATGTTAATAAGCATAAAAAAGTTACTTAAAACATGCAAGATCTTACTTAAAAGTGAATAATCCTTTAAACGCTGGGGGTCTGTGGAGGTAATAAGGGTCTGTGAGAGTTGTTACTGTTGTACTGTTAAACTACTAAAGCTACAATTTAGGCACACTTTGTGTGAACCTGATAATAATTATGTAAAGTGTTAACCATATTAAATTTAAACTAGAAAAAGTGCTTCTCGGAGCACAGGTCTCCGCCAGGTCAGGTACGTTATTGTGGCCTCCTGGTGGCGCTATAATAGGCCATTGTGAAAAGGGTGCCATTTTCTTAGGCCTTTCACGGCAATAAGAAAAAAAAATCCTCTTAAGAAAGTGTGCGTAGATTCTGTTCTTACCTAAGAACAGATCACAGCTAAGAAAACATTGGAGAATACCAAAATCTTCTTAAAAACTTCTTAACACATCGGGTGCCAAACACGGTCTGAACCGTGTTTTTACGTAGTGGCGGTTCCGAAGCTTCGGTGCCGAACACGGTCTGAACCGTGATTTCAGTCTTTTTGTTTTTTTCGTTTTTCTCCGCGTGGGCGGGGCTAGAGCAGCTCTGGGAGCACCCATTGTAATCCTGCGAAGGAAGTGCCAGATCGCTCACCGGAAACACTTTTTTTTCCCCCATCCGGTTCCTGTCTATTTCCTACTTTGAAACGCCTATATCTCCGAATCTGTTTCCTGTGGGGAAAAACGGTCATGCGCGATGCGCGATCCACCCCCCGTTGTAACTCGGCAGGGTAATGTTATGGTTCCAGCCTGTAGCCAGGCTCATGGCAGAACATGAATCGATGCTTTTTTTTGCGTGGATTTGCTTGTAACGCACGTGGAAACAACAAACAGCAAAGCGCAGTCAATGGGAGAATGCTGGCACCCACGGTAAGTTGTTATGAAAAAACGCTGGCACCCGATGTGTTAAGTGGGTTTAAGAAGAAATTTCCTCTTAAGTACCGTTGCTGAATGAGGCCCATTGTGAGTGGAGCACGGGACGATTTTTAACCTAGCGGGAGTGGGATTATAGAAAGGTAGGAGTAAACTCAGAGCTACATGGATACATGAACACTGTAGATTTTACTGTTCAGCATGTGGCTTGATGAGAGAGAGAGAGAGAGAGAGTGTTAAAAGACTCAAGGAGAAATCATGCATGAAGTCATCTCAAATCACCTCAATCAATCAGCATTGAATGGCAGCTTGTTCTCCGGCCCCACCCAGCTGCTGGGGACTATTTAACCTGCACCTTCTCCACTCACTGTGGTTCAGATCCTCACCACAAACAGTCAAACCTCCCGACCGCAAAACCTCCTGATCTCCACCATTTCGCCAATCCACCATTCTCCAAACCGGTCCATGTGTGCGTCCACCAAACAAACGTGAGTCCTTTGATCCTAATGCCATTGAAGATGAGTGGGCCACCAGTGGGCCATCAATGTTTGCTCTCCCAGCATGGGCTAAACAAGCGCATTGAGAGATGTGCCACTTATTATGGACTGGACTACACATTATGTTGGATTTGACTGCACCACTTGAGCAATTCACACCTGTTTATGTTTTCACCTGCGTTTATAAGCAGTGCATTTGAGTTATGTTTATTGTCTCCGCCAGGCCGAAAGGCATGGCGAGAGAGTATGTTTTACCCCCTGTCCGTCCGTCCGTGTGTCCGTCCGTCCGTCCGTCCGTCCGTCATTCGATCTGTCTGTGTACAGCTAATCTCCGGCACCGTTGGCTTGCTCGCAGCCAAACTGTGCACACAGAGTCCCTGGATACCAGAGCAGAACCTCTGCCCCAAATTTTTCACAGGGGCCTGTTATAGCGCCACCAGGAGGCCGATTTGTGCTAAACACATTTTTTGACAGTACTCCTACAGATTTTGTCCAAAAATCCCACAAATCGGTACACAGTATCTCTATAGTCATTAAACGAAACGGGTCTTTCAGATTTCTCATATTCCATCCTGATTGGCTAAAAATGTCTTTCAAAGTTTGCAGGAGTGCACCGTTTTGAACAAAATGCCTCAAATCATGAACACAGCATGCAATTTCCGTGACATTTTGCACGCACATTCCCATTAGGCCGAGGAAGAACTACCATTTGTTTTTTTTTCAAATCAGCCTCATGGTGGCGCTATAACAGGCCGATTCGTGTTTTTACCTATACTTGCACTGATCTGTGTAAAACTTTGTATGCACACTCCCTATAGGCCAAGGAAAAACCTTTGCCCTGCATTTTTCACATCTGCCTCTTATAGCGCCACCAGGAGGCCGACTTGTGTAAAACACATTTTTTTATACTACTCCTTCCAATTTTATCCACATTTCACGCAAATCGGTACACATGATCTCTATAGTCATGTGATCACGACGGATGTGTTTGATTTTGATTGACATCTAAAGTTTGCATTATTGGCTTGTTTTGAACAAAATTCTGCAAATCATGAACGCACCGTCCAATTGCGCTCAATCTTTGCACGCACATTCACACTATGTTGAGGAACAAATGCCACCCTTTTAACATTGGCCTGTTATAGCGCCACCAACAGGTCTAATTTAGCGAAACACATGTTTTTAACAAAATGCCTCAAATCATGAATGCAGTCAGTGTCCGATTATCGTGCAAGGCCTAAGAAGAAATGGCACCCTTTTCACGTTGGCCTATTATAGCGCCACCAGGAGGCCACAATAGCCTACCTGACCTGGCGGAGACCTGTGCTCCGAGGAGCACTTTTTCTAGTTGCCTTTTAGTTTACTACGTATTGAATATATAATGAATTGTTTACCTGCTTGAACTGCTTATTATATATATTATTTGATGCCTTAATTCCTTATATATTACTAATTGACTAATGACTTGATGATTATTGACCAAGTTCATTATGAATATTGACTCCCATTATTCCTTATTGTAATATTGAATATGAATTGAATTGCTGATTATTATTTATTTATTGGATATAATTATTAATACCAATATTGTATTTCTGTTTACTTTTTGTACAGCACACACACCAAAACCTCAGTAAATACACCCCACCGGGGTTAGATCGAGCTCTCTGCCTCTGCCTCCTCTCATTTCCTTATATGGTCAGCCTGACCGGTGGCCATTACCTGCTCACCCCTGTCAGTCACTCCACCTGAACAAATAACCCCATAGACATTCTTTCAGAGAGAGAGAGGTGCCTTATACTGTAGATGTCAGTTGAATACGTTGTGGTTGAAAGTGATTATACTGTGGATGAACAGCAATGTTTGAATCTTTGACTGACACAAACTCAAAATAATGACAATATAACCGATACAGCGAGGGGTATTGTGATTAGATATTTAGAGGTTAGGTTCCGGGGTTCGGGTTAGAGCAGCATTTTAGTGTTTATTTAGAGAGAGAGTTTGTTCCACCGTCAGGCAAAGGGGAACAGCAGGTTCTGCACGGTGCTGCTGGCCTTCTTGTGGGTCTTCAGGAAAACCAGGTTGGTGTGTTTGGGCTTCAGACCCGGGGATGGGTGGGAGCACGGTGCAAAGAAGCCCAGGTTTTAGTAATATATTACTATTACCCTCCTTTTAAAGTAATACATTTCGTTACATATTACTGTCTGAGCAATATCATATATTACTATTAGATATTAATTTTTAGTTACTTTTTTAGTTTTTTTTAGTTAAAAAAAAGCTAAAATTGAACAATTAAATAATCTAGATTTTGTATTATTATTAATTAGCACACACGTTATTTTTGGGACACAGAGATGGCAGATGGGCAGCCATTTAAATTATAAGATATGATTATAAATTTACATTAATGAATCAATTTACTTAAATTAATCAATTCATAAATAGACATATACCTTCTATAATGTAGCCTATAATGACATGACAAGACACAAGCCTCTTTCTATACCTTTTTTAAAACTTTTTTTAAACTTTCATGTGGATAGAATGCACATGAAAGTGCTTTCTTCAATATGCCTTGAAAAAGAGGTCAATTTCGGTCATATGCATGGAGTTCGGTCATATGGAAAATAGAAAGACCTAGACATTTGCTATAGGACATGCTAAATAAGTAATGAACAAACACATCGGTTAATAAACAAACACATACGTTTGGTAGCCTATATATTAAAACAAAAAAGCTTAGCAGCAGTTCACATAAGAACAACTTCAACAAGACATTGTTTTTCAACAATGAAAATAAAAAGTTACTGGCTTAGATGCTTTATAAGCCAACACAATAATAGTGCATTTACACTGAAGAACAATGCATAGCCTACATTTTTCAACAATTAAACAAAAAGGCCATATTGGCTTAATATTAACCTAATGAAATAGGTGGTCCATTTAGCCTCAATTGCGGCTTGAAACACACAGCCTAATAAATAAAAGTAATACAAAATTAAAATAAAAGCCTATATCAATTATTATGGCTGCACCGCTGAACGGCATGGACCCTCGCAACAATTAAAATCAAATAATAAACATGTGCTCCAATGGAGGCTTCTCTGCGGCCAGCATTGGGCCTATGTTCCAATATTTTACGAGCCATATTATCTAATACTGCCTGAAAAGATAATCATGAAACCAAACAAACGTAAACCTTTATGAATATGCCTCATTTCAGTCCCAAAAGGACACTTCAGTTGAATTCTGAGATCAGAACTTAGGCATAACAATAAATAGGCATAGCCTAAAAATAAAATAATGTACAGACAGTACAGTACACCACAAACTAAATAAAATTACAAACAATGTAAGGCTCTTAAAGCCTTCTTTGACATAAGGCGACTCTGGAGCTAGCTTAATCCTGAGCACTAAAGTACCTGTTGAAACGCATCAGAAGAAGCTGTTAAAAGCGTGCATCACCGAGGCGATTTCGTTTTGGTGTGAGTATTAGGCTGCCAAGACTGAACAGCCTTTCAAATGGTGCACTGGATGGTGTTGGGGCGTTATAGCGGAGTGCAATTTGCTTTATTCTTGGATACAGGTGCAGGGTTTCCATCGTATTGGCGCTGCTGAGATCCGCAAATACCTCGGTTTCCACAGACATAGCAGCGGTCTCGCCGCCGCCACCGGGTCCCTTTTCAAAGAAAAAAAAGTCATCCTCCTCGCTAGCAGCATTATCATCAGATTCAATGTCAGGCGTCGGGTTGGTGGCAAGCTCAAGTTTGCGACACTCTGTAGTGAGCAAGAGCTTAATGCGATCTCTTCGGTCTTCCTCTTTTACCCAGTGCAATTTGAATTTGGGCAGGGACACAGCGGCCAGCAACGCATCCCTGGAGTCGAGAATCCCCGCAAATCGACTTCGGACTGCTCCCACAATTGCTTCAGGCAGTCCAGAAGTCATTTTCAATAGACCATTTTCCAATCCCATGGTTTTGGTAATTAGGCTTTCTAGTGTTGGTTGAAGCGTTCCGGAATATCACATATCCTCACCCTGCAGTTTGTCAAATACTTGTGTGAAGGGCAATCCTTGAATTGGCGTCATATAATGAGTTCCACTGTGGGGACAAGCAGCTTTCGAGCACCGAGCTTCTCTAGGGACTCAGATGCTGCTGTGGAGCGGCTGGCCTTTGACCACAGCCCAGAACATTTGCCTGTAGCGCTGCGATATACAGCCCTCGAATCTGTATTGGATGACAGCCATTTATCAACCACATTGTTGGCAATTAATTTAAGAGTATGGGCTGCACATCTATAGTGGGTAGGCAATGAGAATAGAACAGGTTGGGCATCATCTTTCATGGCCACGGTGAATACACTCTGGAGGTCTGTAAAGTTCACCTCGCCCTCTTCGTTGCGCTCGTCGCCGAGGCCGAGCGCCTCCTCTTCATCAGAGTCCGACGCGGAATCTCCTCATTGTCCTCAACCAATATCTCATTCTCAACAGACTCTGCCATTCTGCCTGGTGTCAATGTTGTTGTTTGTTGTGGTGTGCTGGACCGGTGCATCACATTCACAATCGCAAAGCGCGCCAACAGGAAATAATAATGGATCGAACGGGTCAGTGGGTTTTGTAGTTTTCCGGGGCTGTAGGCTGCGGCTTTGTGGTTGGATTAAAAAAACACCTTCACTTTGGTGGGTAACGCACAAAGTAACGTAGTAACGTAGTGTCATTTTAATAATATATTACAGCTTCTCCTTGTAGTAATGCGTTATATTACCTATTACCGCAATTCGGTAATATATTACGTAACAGCGTTACGTTACTAACGCACGTTACCCAACACTGGTCCTTATGCAGCAACAGCAACACACCTGTGTGTTTGAACTATTGGAGTCAGGTCCTTGGCGAGCAAAATATTACAACAGACTTTGTAGACTTCTGAGTCTTTGGAGAGACACTTTCTCTTCCCGTCTTCCTCATCAGTTAGTGGTCCATGAGCACCCTCTATTCACCTGCCATTCTTTCCATGTGTGGACTCCACAGATGTGGTACAGTATGGATTCACTTCCATCTCCTTTTTAGCTCCTGAAAAAGAAAACAATGCCAAATCCACAAAAGTCAGTGATACTCATCTCCAGTCCTTGTCATCCCCCTAAGAGAAGCTTTTGGTTCTAGCCAGGAAAACACACGCTCGCTCGCTCACTCACTCACTCACTCACTCACTCACTCACTCAAAAACATATCAAGACCGTGTCAAATTGGTTACCTCTGGTTAGAAATAGCTTGTCAGGGAGCTCAAAAGCATTGTATATGTTGTAGATAACATAGCAGTTGCGATAGCTTGAGTTTTTGTTTTTGATGTAGACCACCATTTCAGTTGCAGAGAGCATTATATTACACACAACTATTTAACACAAAAAGCATCAATTCTCATGTCCACAGGCAACATTACAGGTGAAATCAATTTGTAGGAGAACTGACTGTAGCCAAATGATGTTTTGAGATGCTATATGAATTATATTAACATTTTTACCAGATACATGGTAAAAATGTTGGCTTTTATTAGAGCTATTACATAACGTTACACAACTCAATAAGGTTAGTGATAGTGGGTCAAAATCATGGATGGTGATATATCCATAAAACAGCCAGCAAAGCTGTCTACTTGTTGACATTTATGCATCACAGACGGGATAGTAGCCTATACCTCGAGCGGTTCGACCACCGATGGTAACAAGCTGGGCACAGCTCCAGATTTCAGACGATCACCTATTTGGTCTGTGGCTTGAAAGTGGTCGCTGCATATCCTGAGTTCTTGCTTGTACGTCTTCAACTGTTATGTTGTCGTTTCCAATTGCATCCAGCCATGTCTGGCACAAAGTTGGGGGGGGGGGTCTAAAATATCTACAGTAAATACTAAACGTAACCACTTCAAAACTGTCTGGGGCTATCACTAAAGCCAGAGTACGCCTAAGGAAATAATTTGATGACTGGTAGGAGACTCAAAGAGTCTCCATTGAGTTTATTATTCATGTGTCAGACTTTCAATAATAATCATGGATATACTAAGATATCAATAATGGGAAAGAAATATATCCAAGTATATCCGAGTCTATTTGAGGTGCATATCACGATAATAAAAAATACTGACTTTAAACTAGCGATTACAAACATTAAGTGTTTATGAAAATGTGTAGCCTACTAGTTTTTCAACTGATGTGCTGAGTCTGAGTTGAGTGTGCCGTGTACACTGCTAACATGTCCATATCTCAAAACAAGGCGGAAAAATGGACCGCTACTTTGGTTGTGACATTTTCGAGCCTGGTTGAGCTCCGTTCTACACTCAGTCACTTTGTGTTAGTGACGTAGGCTATCAGGAAACAGCTGTGTGTAGGTACAGTAGGGGTCTGCTATCAGAATAGCCAAACCAGGGGCCACATGTGCAACTAAATTGCACACATATGGGGCGCTACAGCAGTGTTACAGAATTGTAAAGCCATAACTCGCTAATAGGATGGGATTTTCAGGCTGCATATCAACCAGAAAAATCTAGTGTGTTCAAATAATGAATGAACTACTCAAGTTAATCATAGGACATTGTTATTTCTGCATACTGATACCTGTCTATCTCAGTTTGACAACAGCCAGATTTAATCAACTGAAAAGCCTTTGATCAGGCTGCATTGTCAAAGGACTGTGAATCAGAACTTTGGCCAAATACATAATCGGTTTGGGGGTCCAGTCCTTGACATGAAAAAGTTTGAGAACCACTGGAATAGAAAAAGGTAGAGCATTTAAGGAAACAAATACCATAAAGCAGTCCTTCTCAAACATTATCAAGTCAAGGACCCCCGCATTGATTTGTATTTAGCCACAGACCCCTTATTTAAATATAAGTTGTGCCAGGGACTTTTTGCAAGATGATACATTTTTTTTTGGCTATTTGGCTATTGGCTATTTTCAAACAGCTGAGGTATAAAATAGGTTTAAAGTGGTTAAACTGATTTTGATGCTTTATTTCCTGGGGGCCCCCTCGGAACCCCCTCAAGGAACCCTGGGGGTCCCTGGGCCCCACTTTCAGAACCACTGCCATAAAGGAGTCAGTTTAACATGATAGTCCTTTGTCATTCTTGAAAGCCATTTTTTATTTCTTTCCCATTATTGAAATATGGGTATATCCATGATTATTATTGAAAGTCTGACACATAAATAATGAAATAATAATAAAAAAAGTGAGAACTACAAACCGTACCTCTGGCCTGACCTCTGGACTGGTGGAAATAAATATAAATCACATACAGGCTATACATACTGTATACAGTACAGTATGTGGCAACTGTGGACTGTAGCAGAGCTGCTCTTAGCACATGTTTCTATTGGGTTCAATGAGAGTGTAACTGTCCCAGATGGAGAGACAGTGGTTTCAGTTATAATTATAAATATGTTTTGTTTATGTAAAGTTCATGTACACACTAGGATAAAAGATTAATTTAATTATGAATAATTAGTACTAAAAGTTACAATAAATATATTAAAAAGGTTTATATAGTACAAGATTTAAGGTAAAAACGCGGTGCCCATTGCTTGAAGGGTTTATGGTAAATTGGGCAGAGTCACATGGTCAGAGTGAAGCTTGTCAATCAAGTCAGAAGCAAGCAGAGCTGACACAGAGAGGTCACGTCTTGAGAAACTCCAGAGAGAGAGATACAATTGCTATAGTTCTGCACAAGGTTCAAGAGGCGCACACGGTAAATGTTTATTGCATTCTGTGCCTTTCTTTGATTTGTGATGTATTGTTGTGTGCATTGTTATTTATAAGTTAAACTTTGTTTGGAAGACTTCATTGTAAGATGACAATAATTGGATGCACCTGTGTAGACTGACTAATCAGAGGACTGTTTCATAATGATTATGGATTCAACTGAACAAATGTATGTTTATTTCTTTGTAGTTTTCACGGTGTCTTGTATGGTGTCTGTATGGAGGAGTTTGGAGAGTTATGATGGAATAAATACCAGAAAAAGACATCTGTATGATGCGTGGACATTTGTTGAACCTGGGGCAGCTACAGTGAAAACGTAACGCCCAGCGTGGTCCCCAAGAGAGAACGTCAAGCCAGCGTGGTCCCAGAGGGAACGGAACACACCAACGTGGACGTGGTAGTGAAAAGAGTGACATAGCTCTAACGCAGTGAAATAATGTCCGACGGAGAGGAGAGGAACAGTCTGCTTTGAACAACTGAAGCTGCAGTACCGCAGTATCACCCACGGAGGGCAGCGTTGCCCAGTGTACACTGCAGCTCTGCAAGAGGCTTTTGTGCGCATGACTGTTTTCATCTCATCGCTGCAACCAAGAGAGTGCAGGATTGTATCGTCATCCCAGACGTCAAGGTTTGACAGTGCAACACATGAAGAACAGTTGATAAGATACAGAAGTTAAAAGAGAAAAAAAAAAAAAAAGAAAAAAAAAAAAGAAATTGTTTACAAACATTGTAATTGTTATTTGCTGTATTGATGTTGCATTGCTATGCATATTGTTTGTGTTTTGACAGTTAATTGCCATTTGATAATTCAGAGTCGCTGTAATCAAAGAGTGCACACAAAGTTTATTTTTGAATTGCTATACAGTATAGAGTTTTGGTTTACACTCATTGCACTCAAGGTTTAAGAGCACCTTTTAAGTTGATGTTAAATACAGCACAGCATACAACAGAATTATGCCTGCTGGCGGTGGAAAACCACAAGGTGATGAGAAAGAAATGGAGTCTCTTCAAAAGGACTATGACAAACTAAAAGAACAACTTGAAACAGAAACTGATGATAAAGAAAGAGAACGGCTTGAGACACTAATATGTGAAATTCATGCTGAAATACAAATACTTCAAGTGTCTCAAAAGGAGCTTACCTCCACGCCAAAGCAAGATCAAACACGGAAATCCAGTAGAGAGAGAAGGTTCACTCCAAAAATGCAGGAGCTGAAGCAACAAGAGATTTCTAAAATGGAGAGTAAATTCAACTCACTGTATGGACATTGGAAAGACAACGTTAGAGTTGCACGTGCAAATCTGAAACTTGAATGCTCTGACCTGAATTTGGCTGAGATGATGGACAGTGTTGAAGGGTTAGAGAAACAATTGGAAGATGTGTATAATAGTATGAGAACATTATCAGCTCCGTCTCCGGATATTAGGCGGAAAATAGATGGCTGCGTACACCTAACAAAGGACCTGATGAGGCTGATGAATATACGTTTGGTTGAAAATGGAATGGAAGAGTTTGATCCAGACGCAGAAAGAGCAAGACTCAATATGGTGTTTAACAAAGAATACGCCCAATCCATAGCAGGGACTTCCCAACACTCAAAACATGGATCAGATCACCCAAGTGTCTCAGCAAAAATTGCAGATTATGCAGCAGAATTGGCTGCCAAACAAGTAGAAATGCAGATGGAGGATGTTATTGCTGCACAAAAACAAGCTATGGCAGCACAGCAACAAACTATGGCCGCACAGCAACAAACTATGGCGGCAGATATGGCCGCACAGCAACAAGCTATGGCCGCACAGCAACAAACTATGGCGGCAGATATGGCCGCACAGCAACAAACTATGGCAGCAGAGCTTAAAAAGCTAGAAAATCAGAGGGATATTCAAGTGCTAACTGCCAAGCTTAAGGCATACTCTGAAGCCGACTGTGATGAGAGATCAGTTTGCAGTGAAGTGGTTCTTCCTCATGCAGTTCCTAAGAAAGAGATAAAAAATGAGATAAAAAGTGAAAGAACATATAAGGACGATGTACAATCAAACAGTACTAACAACGAAGTGTCATTAGTACAAGCCCTTTATGACACAATGGTGCTTACCAGACTGCCTGCACCTGAGCCCTCCATCTTCACAGGCGACCCACTGAACTTCCTGGAGTGGAGCGTGAGCTTCAAAGCATTAATTGAGCGCCGATGCACAAATACAGCAGACAGGCTCTTTTACCTGCAAAAATATGTCAGTGGAGAGGCACGATCTGTGTTGGAAGGAAGCTTCTTCAGAAAGGATGAGGAAGCCTACGGTCAGGCATGGGAGGCACTGAATGAGCGTTATGGTCACCCATTCATAATCCAGCGTGCCTTCAGAGATAAGCTGAAGAACTGGCCAAAGATTGGTTCTCGAGAGTCATTTAAACTAAGACAGTTCGGTGATTTTCTTAAAGCTTGCAGCAATGCCATGCCACATGTAAAGGGGCTTCAAGTGTTGAACGACTGAAAGTAATCAAGAGATGCTTCAAAAACTCCCTGACTGGGTTACCTCTCGGTGGAATCGCATAGTTTCAAAATGCCTAAAAGAAAATGAAGAGTACCCTAGTTTTAAAGAATTTGCTGAGTATATTGCACAAGAAGCATATATCGCGTGCAATCCAATAACCTCCTTCCATGCACTGAAGCATACTGAAGAGAGGCAATCTAGAGACATGACGCGCCCAAAGGCAAATGTGTTTGTCACAAACCTAAGCACCAGAGACAAGCCAAAAACAGTGGCAAAAACACACAGTGCAGAGGAGAGTAGCTCGGAGGAGGCTTCCGAAGATGAGGAAGTAACAGCATCCTCAAACACAGTCAAATGTACATGCTGTGGAGAGAGTCACTTCATCTACAAATGCAAGACGTTCAGTGACAAATCTGTTGAGGACAAGAAAAAGTTTGTATTTGACAATAACCTATGTTTCGGCTGTCTAAGAAGAGGACACATTTCAAAGGACTGCAAGAAAAAGGCTACTTGCAACATATGTAAGAAATATCATCCGACACCCCTTCATGAAGACCGTCCTGTTGGAGACAAATCATCTTCTCAGGTTGAGCAAGTAGAAGAAAGTACCTCTTCCCTAACTTGCAGTGTAAACACAGGTGATGGTGGGAGCACATCCATGATAGTACCTGTATGGCTTTCCTCGACCACCACCCCTAAAACACAATCCCTAGTGTATGCCCTATTAGACACCCAGAGTAGCAACACCTTTGTAGACAAGGAAGTGTGTGAGAAGATTGGGGCAGGTATGGAACCAGTCAACTTAAAGCTAACTACTATGATGGGAAAAGACTCCAGCGTCAAGAGTGAGAGAGTTAGTGGGCTAAGAGTTAGAGGACTTGACTTAGACAACTATATTGACTTGCCACCTGCCTACACCAGGGATTTTATCCCACATGAGCGTTCACAAATACCTACCGCAGAGACAGCCAGAAGATGGAAGCATTTGGATGGCATAGCATACGAAATGTCAGGGCTGATTGATGTCAAGGTGGGGTTACTAATAGGGTACGACTGCTCTAAAGCATTAGCGCCACGGAGAGTTATCACAGGAGGTGATGACGAGCCATATGCTATAAAGACGGACTTGGGCTGGAGCATAGTTGGCAGCGTACCACAGAAAGTAAAGTCAACTGATGTGACTGGTCTGTGTAATCGGATATCAGTTAAAGAACTTCTGCCAATGACACCAGCTCCTGTCAATAGAGACACAGAGAACAGCAGAGATAAAGAGCTTGAGACAGAAGACACAAGTTCCACAGCATTCAGTCTGGAAGAGGAGATGGAAGCCTCAAAGGAAGAGACCCACTGCACTTACAAAGTGGTACCAGAACCTGAAGTGGAAAGGAAACATAAAGTGCAAAATCTGCAAATACATGCAGATAAAGACACAAATGTGAGACCTGTGAGAAAAAGGGTGGTTGTGTTCAGTTTGATATCCTTCTCTGTCAGAGTAGCTCACACATCTTGCTGCTGTGTTTGCACATTGTTGTACTTCGCCCAGCAGATATGGGAGTTTTTTGTCATTAGTGTTTTCAAACTCTCCTTGGGTGATTGTAATCTGTGGGATGTACAGTATGTGTCTCTGTGTGTCTTGGTACAGTGGGCAGGCGGTTAGGAAGTGTAGCTCAGTTAACAGTTCATTTCGTGTGCAGTGGGTGCTGTCTTCACTAGGGAGCCAGGTCTGCCTATGACGTACCCTTACCTACATGTACCAGAAAATGAACATTTTCATGGCTTTGTAAGTATATGGTTATTGCGAAATTGCCACAAAAAAGGGGGAAAAGGCAATCGCTAAAGACGAGGGATGTAGTCAAGCCGCTTGTACATACACATGCATATCAGTATGTCAGTATGTCAGTGGTGGTACTAAAAACATTTTAATAGGACAAGAATGGTGTCCTAGTAGTAATTCAAAACAATGCCAAAGCAAAAGTGGAACAATGCAATCAAAACAAACTAATGTATGTACAATAAAAAGGGAATAGAAATAATGTGTAACTTACAAGACCATAAGAATGTTGCTTTTGCTGTCAGAAATAGTTAGACTATATATCCACATAGGAAAGGTTAGCTTGGGATAAGCTTTTGCAAAGTTGTGCACAAATAGCAGCTATTTTTTTTTAAGTACAGTGTTTTTACAATTCATTTACATTATTTTTTCAAACGTGATTAAAGGTAATTGCTCTGATTGTATGTACAGTGTTTCTACAATTTACAATTTAGGCATTTAGCAGATGCTCTTAATCCAGAGCGATTTACAGTAAGCAAGGAGATCACAAGGTAATACATCAAATGCATAGAAATACTAATCTAGGATCATTGGTAAACCAAGAACCTATTATATCCAAGAAATCTATTTCTATGAATCTACAGTAGGTCACTCGGTGCAGATAGTGCAGGAATACAGACAATGATTGTTCTGTTTGATATCCTTCTCTATCACAGAAGCTCACAAATATTGCTGCAAGCACATTGTTGTACTTCGCCCAGCAGATATGGGAGTTTTTTTCAAATGTTCTTCCTTGGCCTTTAGGGAGTGCACATACGAAGTTTTACACAGATCGGTGCAGTTATAAGTAAAAACACAATTTGGCCTGTTATAGCGCCACTAGGAGGCTGATTTGAGTGGCATTTCGTCCTCGGCTTAGTGGGAATGTGCATGCAAAATTTCACAGAAATCATGATTTGAGGCATTTTGTTCAAAACGGAGCAGTCCTGCAAACTTTGAGAGCCATTCTTAGCCAATCAGGATGAAATGGAAGGAAGAAATCTGAATGACCTTAATGACGAGATACTTTGTACCGATTTGGGTGATGTTTGGAAAAGATCTGTAGGAGTACTGTAAAAAAAAAAGAAAGAAAGGTTTTATAAAAAGCCGCCGGAGATTAGCTGTTCACAAACGGAGGGGGCGACGAACACACACACACACACACACGGACGGACGGAGAGGGTGCAAAACATACGGAGACAATGACAAAACACTCTCATATCTGCTGGGTGAAGTACAACATTGTGCAAACACAGCAGCAAGATGTGTGAGCTGTTGTGACAGGAGAAGGATTAATGGAATACATGTGTATTTCTGCCCTGTCTGCACCAAGTGATCTCCATATATATATATAGAAATAGTGTAAATAGTACTATTATAATTATATACATAATGAAAACGTTGCTGCTATTTGTCCCAAAGGTTTTAGACAAAGTGAAGTGAATGCAAAACATTGAAACATTGATGCCATTTGTTTCAAATGTTTTTCCCAAGCTAACATCCTACTTGGATGTATAACTTTTTACTGACAGCAAATGCACAATTGTATGGTTTTGTAAGATACTTTTCTATAAGTTGCAATGTAACACAGCGCTGTTTACACATGTCTTTATTCTTTGTTATAATTGTACCTACGTATTTTTTTTTTGCATTGTCTTGCTCCACTTTTTCTTTGGCAATATAAAGATATGCTCATGCCAATGAAGCGCCTTTGAATTGAATTGAATTGATTTGAATTGAGAGAGAGAGAGAGAGAGAGAGAGAGAGAGAGAGAGAGAGAGAGAGAGAGAGAGAGAGAGAGAGAGAGAGAGAGAGAGAGAGAGAGAGAGAGAGAGAGATAGAGATAGAGAGAGAGAGAGAGAGAGAGAGAGAGAGAGAGAGAGAGAGATAACCCTTTGTTCATGCTGACTGTCAGAGAACTGTACATGATTGAATCAGAGAGAAAGAGAGAGCAGCACATATAAACAGCACTTCATGAACCTCAGTTCAGACATTGCGGCTTGAGGACTTGACCGAACGGATGAGCTGTTACTACAATATATATATATATATATATATATAATTACTACAAAACTTACTTTTGAGAAGCTGTTAGTTTCTTCTTCTACCCCGTTGTTGGATATCCTACTCAAGATAAGTCAAGTAAGTAAGACACACACACACACACACACACACACACACACACACACACACACACACACACACACACACACACACACACCTCAGTGAACTTGTATTTATTTCAGCACTTATTTAATGTAAGTAAATGTAGAGCTTCACTGCAGGCGTTGCATCTGATTTTTTTGTCTGAAATACAAACTAAACATTGTTGCTAGTGCGTCTATAGGCTATACTAGCTCACACAATCCACATGTCTCTTGTGTGTCAGGCCGGTTTGGCAATATTGTACTTTTTACTCAATTATTTGAACATTTTATTTAAAAGTTACTTTGTAGATTTAGATGTATTATTACAGATCTTCAAGCTCACAACACCTCACGTTGTGACGCATTGTGAGCTTGTTGATCTGCTACCTTTGAAATATTTTGAGCGTTATACTTTTGATAAAAGATTGAGGTCATGTGATCAGTGACATACGCACGGTGTACTTTTGGCTCCGCCCCCTTAGTACTTTTGGCTGAGGGGGCGGAGCCAAAAGTACACCGTGCGTATGTCACTGATCACATGACCTCAATCAATTATCCTTTTCTAGGCAACATAGAAGGGGGGGGGGACTTTTTTCTTATTTCCACACAACAGCTCTAAGGTGTATTAAAGACATAGTTCAATGTTGAAAATGAGTGGTCTTCCCCTTTAAAGGGAGAATGCCTCATTTTAGAATTAAACCTAACACGTGTTTTTCCTGTGATGTCTGCAGGTTAAGTGTGGCGTAAAGGACAGCAACAACCACTAGACTTTGAAGCAGGGGACAGAGGAGTGATTCGCTATCGGAGAGCCCTGCACCACCCTTCCTCGGAAGGAAGCACCGATGTCGCAGTGGCAAGAAAATATGTCCTGCTCACCGGCCTCCATCAAAGGCCCAGTCAAATATGGGGAGCTCATTGTCCTGGGGTATGAAACGTTCATCTAACTATATAAATGGCGAGCGACTTCCGCACCCTCGGTGCGGACACCCCACAGCTCTGTTATCGAATAAACAACGCACCGCCAGACCACATGTCGCCAACTGACTCGCCACGGCGGCCGCGCTGAATTTACGCGTCGCGTAGGGGACATCTCATTGCTCACTACACCTTTTCCACCGCGCAACATAATTAATTCTACTCACCAAATGTCGGACAAAACGGAAGGGGAGGCAGCTTCGTACCGTTTACCGTGCACACCACCGACACCGCACGGCGACGGGTTTCGCCGAAACAACACGAGCGGCCGCCATTGCACTCTGCCCATGTCCTCCACAACACCACACACACAGCTCCTTTGCTTCAACCCCCCCCCCCTTCTTACGTACCTCCTTTGTTCCACCCAGGCCGTTACTTTCACTTCACTCATGTCTCGATCACAATATGTCCGTCCTTCACGTGCCATGTTCATCCCAAACACAAAAACAAACAGCCACGGCCAGTCGGCCACAGCACAGCACGCTGCCCAGGGTAATCTGGTAAACAAACCTGCCTAGGTTCATGACACCACAGGACTCGACAGTGATGTCATCATTATGCAACCCGGAAGTACAAATACCAAGGATAGGTCAGTGATGTCAGTCGGGTTGCCAAGTTTGCTGCCAGGTTTTAAAAAACAAGCGACAGAAACAAGCAAACCGTGCATGAAAAAAAAAAACTGCCGAAGGGGTCCGCCATGTTCCAGGGGGGTCCCCGGGGGTCCCAACACTCACAGGGGTCGGCGGACCACCAGGGGGTCCGCGGACCACCAAAGTAACAATCACTATTAACATTTTTTCCAAATTTTTTTTTTTTTTTTTTTCCTTTTGGACACTTTTACTCCGGCGATTTGGGTACCCCAATATACACGCACCCACGCTGGGCCCCGTGCGCGGCTGGGGTTGAGGGGGGCGTAGCCCCCCGAAACTCTAGTTTATTAATATTCATTGAATAAGTTCTATGCACAGCTGCCAATTCCTTCCAGTGTCAGGGTGCTGACAACTCTGAAAGTTAGGGGGGGATTTTGAAATAAAAAAGTTTGACATATCTGTGCTACACTAAATGGAACGGAGCATTCATTAGAATCATTGGTCCACCTATGAAAGAATTAAGAAAGCCGCCCAATGTCTTTCCAATACAGTTGCTGTGCATAGAGCCTATCGACCATGTTCCCACTGCGGTCATGCCAGTCATCATTTGGTCACTCATCACTTGGTGACGTACAATAAGAGCTAAATGGCCATTGTGTGAATGTGCTCAGTGGTTTTGCTAAAACACACATGGCTCTTGTACAGCATCGTCTAGAGTTAGACTTTTAAGGGTTGTAAGTGATATGTTTTTGTCTTTGGTTTACTGGAATGCTTACATTGACCTTCAACTACTGATTGGCATTTGTGACTAATTCCACCTTAATCGAGGGGATTTCAATTCCTTTTTTAGTAAAAACGAAATTTAAAAAATGAAGAAAATAATAACCGTCCCTTACATCAATGAAGCTATCAATATTCTTATTTTGTCAGTTGTTGGCTTCAAATAGATTAAAAGTTCTGAAGAAAACAAAAAAAAGTGAACCTTGCAGGTGACAGTGGTTTTGCTTTGACCAGATTTGACTACTCAAGCAAATAAATGCAGTGTGTAGGTTTTACATTCATTACTGTCGTTAAAATAGCCAATCTACAAGCTCACAGGGTGTCACAATGTGACCCATTGTGAATTTGTTGATCGGTTGTTTTCGCTATTTTGTAAAATTGTTTGGGACATGTCAGGTTTCCACCCGACAGTGACCATGTTGTAGTTTGAGTGGGAATTGTGTAGTGTAGAGACAGATGGCTAGTTCAAGGGCAAGAGTCAGGGATCAGTATTAACTTGTCGGTTTACCAGCCACCATGGTGGGTAAAACAACAGTGAACTCTGCTTGCGTTTACTGCCAGCTCTGGTTGTGCAAAAATGCAAGACATAGCTTCCGCTGTCTCTGCTTAAAGATCTTGTACTTGCTTGTAGATAAGGTATTTATTTGGTGAAGATATTTGTTGTAGAGGGAAACACTATTGGACCTAATATAGAGCCCTGGGGGATCCCGTTTAACTAGGTAAACTAGGTAAACTAGGTAAGTTTAGTTGGTAAAAAGTGTGCCACCTAAGTTCAAAGAAGAAGTGTTGTCAGTGAAAATAAACAAATGGGGACTTGTGGAAATGTTGGCAGACGTAACCTCGCAGGCCAAACACAAAGTGTTATATAATCTATATACTGTACATCATATGACCTGGCCAGGTTGATCCTATGACTCTTTGCCATGAAGCTCCATATTACAACACTGCCCACGCATACTTGCTGTTCCAAAGATTTGAAACCAAACTAAACTTGTCACAAACTTACTTTATTAACCAGAGCGCTCCCACCACTGTTTCATCTTCTCTTCACAGGTACGATGGCTTCCTGCCCAACGGGGACGAGGCCAGGACAAAAAGCCACTTTGCTTTGTGCCAGAGACCCAAGGCCAACGGTGTGAAACCAAGCACTGTACACATGGACTGCACTCCAGAGGCAGCAAAGGTACAATCAGTGGTGGAAGAAGTACTCAGATTTGGGACTTTAGTAAAAGTAACAAAACCACAGTGTAAAACATACTTTCTTACTTGAGTCAAAGTTCAAAAGTATTAGCATATTATATCAGCAAAACAAAACTTTTTTAGTCTCAAAATGCGGAATGGCCACTTCAGAATCATACACCATGTTATAGGACATTCATTATTGGTCATTAGACACTTAAAGCCCTATTTTATACTTAAGATATTCAAAAAACTCACAAGCTCATTTAAGCTTGTAGATCTTACATAGTTAACACTCCCCCAGGTGTTAAATATGCTGACGAGTCATAAGTCTTAAGTGTTCAGCACGACTTGTAAAATAGTGATTGTGCATAAGATGGGGGCGTTATTACTTGATTTCCACCTAAGACCTGGAAATAAGACGCACAAAATATTGCCCTCAGAGTCATAAGGGTTCATTTAGAATTTCTGGAACCCCCTCGAGGACTCCTGGGAAAGTGATAAAGTTACACTTGAAAATAGCTTGTGGTTTCCAGTGGGAGCCGTATCAAAGTACATTGACTAAAGCAGTACTGTACTTTACTCAAGTATTTATTTGTATTTGTGTATACTTAACTCCACTACAAGATACATATTGTACTTTTCACTCCACTCCACTCAATTGCTCAATTAACCAGAGCCCTATTTCAAATATATTGAAAATAGCTAATCTACAAGCTCACAAGGTGTAGCAATGTGACCACCTACAATTAAAAATGTACTTGGGTAAACGTACAAAAGTATTGGTATCAAAATGTACTTAAAGTACCAAAAGTAAAAGTATTAAAATATTTGAAAATAGCAGATCTACAAGCTCACAGCACGTCGCGATGCGACACGTTGTGAGCTTGTAGATCGGCTATTTTCAAATAGTGTATGTATAAAATAGAGCTAAAGTGGTTAATGTATGTTTTATAATATTATAATTTATATCTGAAAAGTAACTAGTAACTAAAGTTTTCAAATAATTGTAGTGGAGTAAAAGTACAATATTTGCCTCTGACAGTGAACTTCTCTGTGTTCCATAGGCTATCAGCATCATGGACCAGCACAGCATATCCTACACTCTCTCCCAAGCCTCCATGGTGGTGGTGGAATACGGTCCTGACAGCAATACGGACATGTTTCAGGTCTGTAGGATCCAACATGCATACATTATGCTTTGCACTATATAAACCAGTGATTCAGAACCATGTTGGCCGTGAGGATATTGCTAGTGGGCCCCCAAATAATTGCCAAAACGCTAAGATTGTATTAATAATATAACCTATACATATATCAATGAATAGGAACTTAAAGTATGGTACGTTAGTTGCCACTGATCCCAGGTGGAACACAATCGATTGATTGATCATTGAACATTTTATATTCTGATAGTTATAGAGTGTTTGTTCAGTAAGAACACTGTCTCTCCAGCTCTTTAGTAAAAACAACTAAACAATTTTGGAACTAGAACATTTGAAGCTGATGAATTGTCTTCTATCCTGATTGGAGGATAAGCAGGGTTATAGTGTCCTTCTAGGAATCAAACCAGGGACCTTCTGTTTCCAAGGCAGCCTCTATACCCATTCAGCTATCGCCACCCTCCTATAATGAGTAACTATAATGACGACCCGAAAATAATGTGCAACCCCATGTGTGTTTGTTTCTAACAGATCGGGCGGTCCATGGAGAGTCCCATTGACTTTGTGGTGTCGGGCAGACAACAATGCCTCATCATCTGCCAGAGGAGCCCGCCCTATGCCGCACGCATCTATGCCGGCGGCTTCGACTCCTCCAAGAACATCTTCCTTGGTGTAGGTCATGAAATGTCAGATGAAATGTCTCATACACAATTGTGTTTGTATGACTGTGCAGGGAATCATAACTTGTTTGATATTGATTCATCCATTATGAACAAATGCATTCAAAATGAAAACCTGGAAAATAGGCAAATTACAGCGCGTTGCAATGTGATGTGTTGTGAGCTTTTAGATCTGCTACTTTTGAAAAAAGTTTGGTACTTCTCCTTACTATAAGTACACGTATTTTAATGCCGATGCTTTTGTACTAAAAGTAAAAATTTAAATACAGTACTTTTACTTGTTGTAACATAGTATTTTGTGGCACTGCTGCTTTTACTTTGGTAAAACATCTGAGGATTCTTTCACCACCTTCCTCCCCCTGCAGGAGAACGCAGTTAAATGGAAGACGCCTGATGGACAGATGGACGGACTGGCCACCAACGGCGTGCTGGTGATGCACCCGCTCCATGGCTTCACTCAGGACTCCAAGCCCGGCCTGTGGAGGGAGATCTCGGTGTGCGGCAACGCCTTCACCCTCCGGAAGACCTCCTGGGATCGGCAACGGGGGAAGATGGTGAGGACTATATACAGTATATATTACTATATACATGTTCAAAACAAACATTACACGTGCACAGACAAATGATCAAAACAAAATAAATCTAGAATAGTTGGCAGTGCACGTCATTGTGCAAAATCAAAGTGTGAAATACGCTACAGAAATCAGAGGGTCACACAAACTTCCGTTCTGACGATTTAGTGCACCACATGCCTCCCTTTTTGCAATATATAAATAAAGAAGCAAACAATAAAGCACACACATCCACTCACTAGTAATAACCAGGTGCTGGGCTGAGTTCAGAATCCAAAGAGAATAAGGTTCGCAATAAAGTTAGCTTTGGAGCATGACCCAGTGTGCAGACTTTATTCTCATACATAAATACTCACATGACCCTGGTAGAAGATCACATAATAATAAAAGTGTTGCTCTGCATCGCTGATTTGAAATTAAAACAAGCCAAGCGTGTTGCTTGGTGGGTGTTGTGTGCCATATTATTATTATTATTGGGACATTTCAACAGATATATTGGCATGAAAATAAGCTTTTCGATGTAGAGTAGTGTAAATATTTAGCATTTATTTCCTATTTTAGTTTGTGTTGGGGTCAGGGGGTCAGATCAGGGGGTCTTGATATTTGCATGTTGGTTTAATTTAAACCCTACACTTAATTGACTGGGGTCCTCCAGGGGTCTATACTTTTGTCCCTCCCTTTTTCCTCTACACCAAATCCTTTGGCCTATTTGATCGAATGTTGGCCTATTATGACCATTCCCAGAATAGGAATGCTCGGGTTCATGGGGTTAATATCAGCTAGGCCTAACCATCCATTTATTGAGTTGTAACCCATATACCCATTGGGTTTTGCCATTTTAGTTGTATTGTAGACATTGAATTGTATGAATGTATTTATTCTTGATTGATTGATTTATTTGTATTTCTATGTATGTCTTTACCCTCCCCCAAACACATTTGCACAAGCACTCAAAGTACCACAAAATGGAAATAAGCTCTCAAGCTTCTTCTGTTTAGTTTTATCCTTTGGACAAATCATGTTCAAATCTATGTTCATCATACATATTTGCATTCTTGTCTACAAAAACATCAACCAAATCTTATGTTCTCTGTCCAGGTGGACAGTGAGTCTCAGGAACTGGTGGACGGCTCGCTGATCGACCTGTGTGGCGTAACCCTCCTGTGGCGCACGGCCGAGGGCCTGGCTCTCATGCCCACCATGGAACACCTGGAGGTCCAGCGCCAGGAGCTTTACGCCGGGCGGACCTGTTTTGTTACAAAGCTCAAAAAGTAAATGTGATTATGTGTTCTCGCAATTATTTGAATGACTACTAATCATCAGCTATAATGATGGTGACAACCCCCTATAGGTGGAAGCGGAAGGCCAGGAGTGCGAGTGTCATGTGGGTTTGGAGCCCCTACACGCATAATGACATAGATATAATGTTGTGCAATAGAGCTCATACTGTACAATACCATACTGTGCATGTTGTTGAAATTAAATAACATGACTGTGTTCAACAGGATGGTGGTGGCATCTTGAAGGATCCACAAAGAGGTGAGCTTTTTATTGTCCTTCAATAGTTCAATGCTTGATGAGGTATCATTATCATATGGGGGCCAAGCACGTAGTGCCGTGGTCCCATATTGTTTTTGTTGGTTCATATATTCTTCCGCCGTTTTAGTATTTGCCTAACCATGCAGTCGTTTTTTTAACGAAACTCTGCAATATGGTAGAGGGCTATGTCAAATGGCGAAGACACAAAACCCACTACCATTGGCCAAAGGGTGCCGCTATTAGTACTCAATTGAAAATGCAAACTTTGAACAGGTATAACTCATACCCTGTTTGAGCTATACCATGAAACTTCAATATCAATGTGTCTCCTCATGCCAAACAACTTAACCGTTTTTCTATCTGCAAAAAACCTTCTACACAGGGCTGGATTAACACCCCCCGACCCCCCACCCCTGTGTGCGTGCACGGACATGCACGCACCACACATCCAAGCCATGATTAAACCCAATCTTAATCATTTGAGCTTGGAAACTGTGTATCATATCGAGTCCATCTTACACCTATTGCTCAAAGGCTGCAGTCCATGCCTATACAACACAGTCTATACAGTGCTATACAGTTTCATAGACCAACAACAGCTTCACTCACAATATATACAATGGCTTAAATCATTCCAAGCAATTATATGACTGCAAGCAACAATGCAAATATAATAATGCAACACAGTAAAGGGGCTTACAACTAAAGTTACAGCCAGTATCCACTGGCTGGCATTCATAAGAATGGGCATTCATGTTATTATTATTATTGTCTCCGCCAGGCCGAAAGGCATGGCGAGAGAGTATGTTTTACCCCCTGTCCGTCCGTCCGTCCGTCCGTGTGTCCCATCTGTCTGCGAGCGGCTAATCTCCGGCACCGTTGGCCCGGTCGCTGCGAAACTGTGCACACACACTCCCTGGGTGCAAATTCAGAACCTCTGCCCCAAATGTTTCACATGGGCCTGTTATAGCGCCACCAGGAGGCCGATTTGTGCAAAACCCATTTTTGGATATTACTCTAACAGATTGTATCCAAACATCACGCAAATCGGTACACAGTATCTCTATAGTCATGTGATCAAGACGGATCTGTCTGATATGTCATATTCCATCCTGATTGGCTAAGGTTGGCTTCCAAAGTTTGCAGGATTGGTCCATTTTGAACAAAATGTCTCAAATCATGCTTTGAATGAACGCAGCATGCTTTTTTTATTGAAAATTTGCACGCACATTCCCAATAGGCCGAGGAAGAAATGCCACCCTTTTCACCTTACCCTGTTATAGCGCCACCAGCAGGTTTAATTTAGCAAAACACAGTTTTGCAACAAAATGCCTCAAATCATGAATGCACGCACATTCCCACTAGGGCTAGGCCAAGGAAGAAATGCCACCCTTTTCACATTGGCCTATTATAGCGCCACCAGGAGGCCACAATAACCTACCTGACCTGGCGGAGACCTGTGCTCCGAGGAGCACTTTTTTTAGTTATTATTATAGTATTATTATACCTCAAAGCTGTTGATGCTGGAAGCTCAGAGATGAAGTTATGAACATAGAACACATTCTCACAAGTGAACATACTGAAAGGTTATTAAAACCAGTAAACTTGTGACTGAACACCTCAAAGTTTATTACACTTTCAGGGAAATATTTGTTATTACTAATTATACTTAAACAGCACAGCATTGAGTTTACTGTAATGGTTTAACCTGTATTTGTTTATACAAATAGGTTCCTCCGATGAAGTTAGCATCAAGAACACGGCTGAGGTAAGATAACTAACTGTATTTGGTGTCACAAGACCTTCAGGGCTTTCTGCTCCATATCAGATTTTATTGACGTACTTTTTTTTTCTGTTTTGCTCATTTTAAAGGTCGGACACGGACAGCAATATGTGAACATTTCTGAAAAGATCAGCCCAGAAGTCGAACGTTCAAGAGAATTTAATGAACTGCTTTGCAGACTTCACCTTAAAGACAACTACCTAGATAAGTTGACAACTGCTGACATTCTGGAAATAGGCTCTTTCATAAAGAAGCCCAATGAGATAACTGAGAAAGATTTAGTTCATGCTTTCCTTCAGAAGTTGTTGATGCTAGACCACAGAGCCAGGTACATTCCAGTAACAGTAGAAGACACTTTAAAAGGCACTGAAGATTCTGACAAGGCTTCCACAGAAGAAAGTTTCTTTGATATTGTTAACAGGACCAATGATCAGAGCATGAAACAGTGTCATATCCATCCAATGGATATTCAGATGGCTGTGTTTCACTGCTCAGATAGCTTTCTCAGGCAGAACATGATTACCAAACTATCACAGTGTCAGTATGCCTTACCTTTGCTTGTGCCTGACCCAGTCACAATGGATATCCAGTGCCCGTTGTGGACATTTAGGCAAATAAGAAAAACTTGGAAGGAAACTGATAAGTCAGGTTCCATCACAAGTAAGAATTTTCCAATTTGCCAAGCTGAGACACCTATGGTGTCATTTTTACGCTTTGGTTCAGTGTCATTGTCTAAATCCCAGCTGATGAATACCTTAATCAGCAACCGCCACAGCACGTTCTTTCATAGGAATTGTCCAGGTGCCACCAAATCTCACTGCCTGATAGATGGTATGGCAGAGATTGCCTGGTACTGTCCTGCTGGAAAACCAGATGAGGCTTTCTCTGACTGTGTTGCCTTCTGTAATCTTCATGGAGATGCTCTAAAACATGATAAACAGCGTGAAATACTGATTGATAAGGCTTCAGTCAATGTTGTTCTTTTACCTACTCTGAGAAGAGATAAAATGGTGGAAGACCTTGTTAAGGGTCCAAAACCTCTCATTTGTCTCCTTGCTGATAATGACTTTGTTGCCAAGGAGATCCAACCAGGGAAGTTTATAATGGGTGTGAAGGATAGAAATCAGGCAAATGTGGCTGAAGAAATGACTAGAGTAATTAGAAACATTTTGTCAACAACAAAAACATCCTTCAAACTTGAGAGCATGGGAAATGTCCCTGGAATTGAAATAGACGAAAAAGACCCTGCATGCCAAAAAGGGAAATCTGCTGCTCATCAGATTCTGGATCTGCTCAAAGGAAAGGAGCTTTCAGAGATCAAAGGCACATTTCTACCATGCCATGGCCAGTTGTGGCATGAGTGGTGCAAAATAAACAAAAGCCTCTCCCGCCTCAAAGGAGACCTTGAGAAGGACAAAAGTGAAAAAGAAAATAAATTGATGCGGATAAGACAGGAACAATGTGATAAACCACCCAGTAAGCTGATGCAGATGTTTATTGAAAACCTGCAGTCTTTGGTTGAGAATGAAAAACGCTACTTCCTAAAATGGATTGTATTCTGTCTGGATGACTGTTTCACAGATAAACTTTCTAAAGTCAACCAGGCATATGATGCTAAGTGGTCTGAGGTCTTGGCTTTGAAAAGGAATCATGACAACTCTGATATGCTGAAGAAGAAGCAAAATGAGTTGAAGGACATTTCAGATGAACTGCAGTCATCAACTGTTGGAATTGAGCACATCTGGAGAGAAACAGGACAACTCTATGAAGCCCATGCCTCTACCATAAAGAGAGGGAACTGGTCTCATTACCCTAAGCTGGCTGCAGAGCTTATGATAGCAGGCAACCCAATGGAGCTGATGGATGGGGATGCAGCTCACGTGCCTTTAACATGGATCACTAGTGTTCTAGATGAGGTGAAAAAAACGATTGGAGACGAGAAGAGAGTTTTTGTTTTATCAGTTTTAGGAATTCAGAGTAGTGGCAAATCTACAATGCTGAATGCAATGTTTGGATTGCAGTTCGCAGTAAGTGCTGGCAGGTGCACTAGAGGGGCCTTTATGCAGCTAGTGGAAGTGTCAGAGAACATCCAGAAAGACTTGAAGTTTGACTATGTCCTGGTTGTGGACACTGAAGGACTGCGTGCTCCTGAGCTGGCAGGGCAAGACACTTATCACCATGACAATGAATTGGCAACATTTGTCATTGGCCTAGGAAACATGACCTTGATCAACATCTTTGGAGAGAATCCAGCTGAGATGCAAGATATTCTTCACATTGCTGTTCAGGCCTTCATGAGAATGAAGAAGGTTAACCTGTCTCCAAGTTGTGTGTTTGTTCACCAGAATGTTGCAGCTATTGAAGCTGGTGAAAAAAACAAGGTGGGAAAGAGACGACTACAAGAAAATCTTGATAAGATGACCATGTTAGCTGCCAAAGAGGAAGAGGTTGATGCTGAGTTCTTCAGTGATGTCATTGCATTTGATGTAGAAAAAGATGTGAAATACATTTCCCAGCTTTGGGAAGGCAATCCACCCATGGCCCCTCCAAACCCAGGTTATAGTGAAAACATCCAAGAGCTGAAGAACCTGATACTCTCAAAAGCATCACAGTCTAAAGGAATGTCAATTTCAGAATTCAACAGCACCATTAAAGACCTTTGGAATGCCCTACTGAATGAAAACTTTGTTTTCAGTTTCAAAAACACACAGGAAATTTCATTCTACAGAAAACTTGAAGAAGAGTATGCAAAATGGACCTGGGCTCTAAGGCAAGAAATGCTGACAATTGAAAACCAACTTCACAACAGAATTGAAAATGGAAGACTTGATGAGATTGAGGACAGTGATCTTATCAAAGACATTAACAAGACTTGGGAAAAAGTGGAAAAAGCAGTGAAAGAATACTTTGATGAAGATAAAGATAAAGACGTACTGGTTCAGTGGAAAGCAAAATTTGAAACCAAAATTAAGGATTTCCGTGATGAAGAGGTGAGAGGAGCCAAACGAAAGCTAGGGGATATTATTCAGCAGAGGAATGCTCGCAAAAAGATGGATGATAAGAAGACAGTTTATGAGAACGAGCTTCTACAGAAGAGCAAAGAGCTTGCCAGCAAGCTAAAGGACAAGGCAAAGGATGGAAAGGAACTGGAAAAGCAGTTCAACACTCTTTGGAAAAGTTGGGTTACTGAGCTCACTGCAGGTGTTCCTGGCATAAAGGAGATCAACATTCAAAATGATGTGGATTCTATACTTCAGGATATGCGCATTGAGTGGTCTCTCCTAAAGGAACGCAAAGGACGCAGTTTGTACAAAGACATGTTTAAGAGAGGGACTTATTCTGATTATATAGCTGTAAAGGTTAAACACTTTAGCTTTGGGTTTAGTTCAACAACTAATTATGACGATCAGATAAGAACCCTCATTGCCAACGTCGAGAAACAAACCGATGCCTTAATTAAGAAGAAACCTGTTAAGACAGAAGGCTACCATACTGGTTACATGCATGAAGTAGCAAAAAATGTGGAAAAACTAGTGAAGGATTTTGAAAAAGAAATTGAATCAAAGAAAATGGCATACACTCTCAAGAAGGAGTTTAAAGTTGATATACTACTTAATACCTGTACAATTGCAAAGGATTGTTTTCAAAAGTCTCACTATGAATTCCAGAAGAACAATGATGCACGTACGTATTTGGAAAACCAAAAGGGACAATTCTATGATGTATTCAGTAGCTTTTGTAAAGGTAACTCCTCTGCCGCTGTGCTTGGTGAACTACTTTGTAGCAAACTGAAGGTGTCTGCAGTTCAGGCCATCTATGACAAGACTGCCATTGGCTTGGCTGGAGAGATGCAATGTAGTCACCCTCCCTTCAGTGGGAATAGGGTGAACTTGGAGAAACATGTTTTAGAATCACTGGCAGTGGAAGAGGACTTTAACAGTTACATGAATTATATCAGACATCCAAAGAATCAAGTAGAGCAATTCATAAAAAAAGATGTCAAGAAATACATAGGCCTATCCACCAATCAGAACAAGATACTCGGTATCATGAAGAACAATGTGGAGGATATAGTCAGGCGTCTGAATCAAGCGGTGCATGAGGCAACAGAAAAGGTCAAAACTCATCGTGGAGACACCAGCATGTGGTTGAAGGAGTTTTCTAGTCTGTTAAAAGATGACCTATGCGTTGCCACCAACTGCTATGATCATTTTAATGACATAGACAACTTTGACTTTCTTAAAGAGGAGATTAAGAAACACCTTGAGTCCATGGAGGCAGATTTGAACGGCCTCCCAACCAACCAGGAGGATGTCCGGTTGAAGATCGATAAAATTGTTATCGACAAACTATGCAAGTGTTGCTGGGAACGGTGTCCTTTCTGTAGCGCAATTTGTAACAACACCATGGAGCATCACAGTCCTGACGATCACAGTGTCCCTTTGCATCGCCCTAGAGCAGTATCTGGAGGCATTTATAGAGGCACAAAGGAATTTGTCATTGATTTCTGCACAACGCTGGTTGCAAGTGATGCATGTTTCCACCCTACAAGTTCAGAGGAGACCCTTCCATACAGTGAGTATCGAAAAAAGTATGCTGACTGGAGAATTACCCCTGATGAATCAAAACTGACATACTGGACTTGGTTTGTATGTCACTTTCAAAAGCAACTGGAAGGTCATTATGGCAAAAGATTTGAGGGCAGAGGAGATATTCCTGGAGGATGGAGACACCATTCAAAGGAAGAAGCCATTGCAAGCTTGGAGAAACTGTAGTGCAGGAATGGCACACTGTATGATTTAAGTTAATGTGGGTGACAGTGTTCCAGTTATTACTGGAATATTAATTTCAATTAATTAAAGTGCCTGGACTGCCTGATACAATATTGGATTTTTTAAAGCAACTGTTGTGACATACAACAGCATACTTTTTTCACCATTGATTGATTGATTGATTTTGGTTAAACACAGTTCAACACAATATAACTTGTACCCAGAATAGACAAAAGGTGCAATGAAATATGTATTTCCAATGGTCCTGTAGTTATTATTATCCTAAGTGTTTATTTTCATTTTCTATGTTTCTAACAAGATGATGTAAGCAACATATTTCAGTTTTTTCTTATTTTTTTCAAAGGAGAGTGAAAAAAAGAGTGACACTATATTCATATATCGATATAGCCTGTGTCATTTGCTGTTTATTTTTGCTTGAAATAATGATTGGAGCTTTGTGTCAAGTTGTAATATTTCCTTAAGTTGAACTGAAACATTTAATTGAAATACAAATGGAGAATCAATTATTGACTTTTTGATTTACAGTACAAATTATGGATGAAATAAATTCAATTTAAAACATGTATTGCTTTCCCTAACTTCTCCGTTTTGTGTTTGTCCATTTACACAGTAGATATCTACAAGAAGTTGATTTTTACTATTGTGTTGTCATTTACATGGAATTATCTTCAAATAAACCGTTTGTATAATTGACAAAGATGTCTCTTCTCTGCATAATAGTAGAGTCAAAAATGGAGGTTCCGTGACCATCCTTTGGCAAGTAAGGTTTGACGATTGATTTGACCTCTATGGACCCTTTAGAAAAGATTTAGCCCCCAGGTCCCTCCCAAAAATCCTGGCATTTTTTGCTAGACAGCCAAATTCAAAATGGCGCCCGGCGCCATCTCTAAAAATTAACTTTTGATCTGAATGACCTAGAATCATGTATGAAGGCACTTTTCCATACAAGTCAACCATGAGGATTCCAAATCTGACACAATTTTAATTGTAAGACCTTGTTTTGACTCCGAAATTCAAGATGGCCGACATCCAGTAGAGTAAAAACTTATACCCAGGGGGCAAAGGGGGGTATGCTGCATTTGTCCTGCCATAAAAGGTTGGCCACCAGAAATAATATCTATGACCCAGTAGAATCACAACCTATATGGACAACCCGGTCACCTTGCTGCTGGAAATCCAATATGGCCGCCTCAATATTATCAGAAAATAGCTTTGGCAATAACTTTTGAACCAGATGGGCTAGAAATAAAAACTTGGTGTCTATTTCATGGTTTCAGAGCATGAGAAACTCAATGGAATACTTATCTTTATGATTGGGTGTGTCTGGACCTTTCATTTGCATATTTCCAAGATGGACGCCACTCGAAAATGAGTTTTACTATGACTTTTACAGCAAAAAGTCTGCTTTTTAAGCAATATGAACACATTTGGTCAGTTTGAGCTTTAATTTATATGTTGTCAATATGGCTGCAGTCATAAATAATGTATGGTATTACATTTCCCCTCAGATTTATTGATTTATAGATCTATAGTTGTGGGGATGATTGCAGAGAAAATCGGAGAAAAAGCCCACAACGTATCTTATGTATCATTTTAATAAACTAAATACAATATAAACCGACACATGCACACTCCAAGACTTGCCATAAACTTCAACTTTAGGGCTATACAAATTAACATAGTGGTATGCATTCAAGTAACATAACAAAAGATAGACTACTTAGTGACAAATAGAGTAAAGGCGGAATTGAGGTTGCCTACAAAAGGTTAATTTTGACCTCTATGGTGCTGTCTTGCCTGCTTCTAAAGCCAATGATACTATGGTACAATGCTATTCACTGTCACTGTTGTCATGTGTTGCACTGATCCTGCTGCATCGTGTCTCCAGTCCCTGGCAACGGCATCCTAAGTAGCATGGAATTGCCTTCTTTGCACGGGAACAGTTTTTTTTTGGCAGCCTTTGATACAGCTGCATGATATTGCCTTGTTCATTGACACAGGCCAGGCTGGCTCGGTAGATGCAAGGGGGACTGCATTGCTAGCACTGAGAGACAGCTCTTCTCAGGTGCAGGTCAAAGGCATTCTCTGTCGGGGGCAGCAGCTTTAAGAGGGTTGATCTATTATTGAGGAACTTGTACACTCTAAGCTTACTCAGGTCAAAATCCTCCTGGTGGTCCTCTTTGGATGTATATACAGCAATTGTGAGGTCTCGTGCCGGATTTATGGACGTCATCTGAGAGGGAATCATAAGAGTTTTCACCAAACTCCTCAAGTGCAGAGATCCAGACGCATGATGGCCTTGAACCATGCCTTCTTCCCAGTGAAGAAGGGATAGCTGGTGGTACAGTATCTCTGCCACTTAAACTATGGATAAAGGGCAGGGCACGACACTGTGCGAGCCCCAGTGCTGATACCATTTGATGGAGAGGAAGGTATGAATTTTGCTCTGTTCTCACCCACAGCTCTGGAAGGCATCTGAGATGGGTTGCTGCATAGTAAAGGCACATGATGATGTTGTCTGTGTCATTGGCATGGATGAGAACTCTGTCAACTTTGTCATTCTGGACGCTGTACAGGGTGTGGAGTATTATTCTTGTATCAGCCTCCTGTTGTGTGGATTCTAGTGCAGGGACATCTTCAATAGACCCCTCATTGATCACCACACTCCTTGTCTCTTCTTTAACCCCCCCACCCAGGTAAAGATGTGTTGGACCAAGGGCCGCCTTAAGTTTCTCATTTTCACACCATTCGTCACAGAGGAAACTCAATAGGTTTGCCTTGTTAGCTGACACAGCAAAAAACTCCTGAGGATCTGGAGCTGTGTAATGCATACTGACTTCATATTCTTTGGCAGGTTTTGGTCAAGCATATCTGTGTTCTTGCTCAGCTGTCTTAAGACTAGGTCCACTGTACCGGTCAAAACAGAAGTGAATGATCTCTGTGCCAGCAGGCACATCATTCAACAGCAGACGTTGGTATCGTTCAGCGATTGTTCCAAATGCTTCACCTTTCAGGAACGACCAATGGCGCATGGCATACATGGCATCAATAACTACTGCTGTTTTTATGTCTTCTGTAGGCAGGTCAGGGATGCATGCAACTTTGGTCTCCTCTTTCAGGACCTTAACAAGGCTTGCCTTGGTACCTGTTCTCATCCTGCCATCTTCCTGGAAGAGGGAAGGGGGGAAGTCACTGCACTCGTGGTTGCCTATAAAGACAAGGTTGAGTTCTCCACCACTGGCTATGATTTGGGTCATGCGCAGGAGGGCAGTAATTTCATTGCTCTTGCCAGGTGCTGAGGTTTTCCCCTTAGATATTTTAGATGATGTGTTTTGAGTGTAGAAAGTGTTAAGCTTCATTATGCTTGTCTTCTTCTGTTCACTGGACAGTGACTCACACAGTGCCTTCAGTGCCTCCCAGTTCTTTCACACTCATAAAGTCGTCCTTGACTGTGGAATCAGCACACTGTCCTGTAGATATGTTGATCATGGGTTAGTCTCCACTGCTGCCATGACCTTGACTACCATCTCTGTGTCCCGGATTACACGACTCTGACCAGACTCATGGTGTGGGTCTGCCATATTGACAACATATAAATTAAAGCTCAAACTGACCAAATGTGTTCATATTGCTTAAAAAGCAGACTTGTTGCCATAACAGTCAGCTGTCACTGTAAAAGTCATAGTAAAACTCATTTTCGCGTGGTGTCCATCTTGGAAATATGCAAATGAAAGGTCCAGACACACCCAATCATAAAGATAAGTATTCCATTGAGTTTCTCATGCTCTGAAACCATGAAATAGACACCAAGTTTTTATTTCTAGCCCATCTGGTTCAAAAGTTATTGCCAAAGCTACTTTCTGATAATATTGAGGCGGCCATATTGGATTTCCAGCAGCAAGGTGACCGGGTTGTCCATATAGGTTGTGATCCTACTGGGTCATAGATATTATTTCTGGTGGCCAACCTTTTATGGCAGGGCAAATGCAGCATACCCCCCTTTGCCCCCTGGGTATAAGTTTTTACTCTACTGGATGTCGGCCATCTTGAATTTCGGAGTCAAAACAAGGTCTTACAATTAAAATTGTGTCAGATTTGGAATCCTCATGGTTGACTTGTATGGAAAAGTGCCTTCATACATGATTCTAGGTCATTCAGATCAAAAGTTAATTTTTAGAGATGGCGCCGGGCGCCATTTTGAATTTGGCTGTCTAGCAAAAAATGCCAGGATTTTTGGGAGGGACCTGGGGGCTAAATCTTTTCTAAAGGGTCCATAGAGGTCAAATCAATCGTCAAACCTTACTTGCCAAAGGATGGTCACGGAACCTCCATTTTTGACTGTACTATAATGTTAATGTAGTATTGAAAAGTTGAGGGGAAGACAATATTTGTGGATGCATAATCATTAAAGCTGCAATCCATTACTTTCATGTCATAATGGGTGCTGAAATGTTCTCTGTTGAGCTACAACAGTATGCAGTACATCCAGCAACCAGTAATAGTCCTACTTAACACCAGTGTCTAAATGCCTCAATAGAAGAGCAGGTAGACCAGTGGCAGTTGTGTTAGTTACATCAGTGGTTCCCAAACTGGCCCAGGGGGGTCCCCAAATTATTCTGGGTGGTCCCCAGAGGATTAACTTAATGTGCAACATTGTTTTCCCACTCAGCAGTAAACAAACCAATTTACAGTATAAGCGTATAGCGTATCGCCACATTTCTAAAATATTGAATACCAAATTGGCCAAATTGCCAAATATTACGTAAGAAAGAGGGAGGCAAACATTGTGGAAATAGCTGATCTACAAGCTCACAACGCCTCGCAGTGCACAATATCTAACCGAATCAAACTAAAGGTAATGTCTACGATTCCAAGAGCTTGTCGGGGTGGGGGGTCCCCAGTTCAAATATGAATATTTTGGGGGGTCGCAGGCCTGAAAAGTTTTTGAACCCCTGAGTTATGTATTAACATACTCCAACACAGGGGTCTTCAACAGGGGGTCCGGGACCCCTAGGGGGTCCTCAGAGTTACTACAGGGGGGCCGCCAAATCTTTGTGAGATAGGATTTTTTTCTTTTTACATTGAGGGGAACATTAGCCGAAAATAGCACTGCGAGGCCTTGTGAGCTTGTAGATCGGCTATTTTCAGCAAAGAAGTGTGGGGTAGGGGGAAAAAAGAGAAGACTAAGTACAAGGTTTCTAAGTATTGAAGGTTTACGTGGTTAACTGTCTGAAAATACACATACACGTCTATGAATAGTACTGTATGAAGCTATCTATGAAAATGTTTAACATGCAACATGATTTTTATACAACATGTAGTTGGGGGTCCCCGCTTCATCTCTCTCTCAGCCAAGGGTTCCTTGGCCTGAAAACGTTGAAGACCCCTGCTCTAACAAATAGACTGCCTAAAATAACATTAAAAAAAGTATCAAGAGTTAATGGACAGTTGACAATACAGTTAATAAGAAAAGTGTTGCACATCTTAAACACCCCATTGGACAATATTGCACAAGGTGCATACTGTCAATACTATAATGTCACTTTGTCAATCAATAAAATCACACAGTAAAGACATATTAACTCTTCAGAAAAGAGCTGATCTACAAGCTCACAACACAGGATTGCGATGTGTTGTTAACTACTTGTAGATCAGCTATTTGCACTGAATGTTCACCTATTATGACATAAAGAGAATAGGGTTCATATAGTTAAACGTGTTGAACTTGTTAAGTTCAGGATAAAGTGAACCTCCTCTCCATCAGGAAGCTTCAGTTTAAACATTCATTCCATTCAGCTTCACAACAATGTAGCAGAAACACTAACATGTTAATAATAATGTTGTTGTTGATCTTCACACATTCCCAGAAGCTTTACTGATTATTACTGTCAGTGGGGTCTAATACTAGTCTGTAGAGAATCAGAGTTGTTATATAGGGGCATTTGTATTATGGGGTCAAAGGTCATCTATTCATATGGTAATTTCTGTTTCTGTTGAAAAAGGGCATTTACATTGATTCAGGAGGTGTTCAATAAGTTCACATTGTACAATTTATATAAATGCACAGTGTTTGCATGCTTTATTTGACATGACTGGACACATTTTATAAACCCACACGTGTAGTTTAAAACATGTTCTATACCAACACCATGTTTCAAATTGGTCTAAGTTTAAAAATGTGACTGTTTGTAATACAATTGTTCAGTAAATAAGTCTAGCCATTAACACATCAGGTGCCAAACATGGTAAAAAACGTGTTTTCAGAGAGTAGCGCTTGGGTGCCGAACACGGTAAGAAACGTATTATCATTTTTTTTTTTTTTTTTTTTTTCCCACAAGTGATGGGGCTAGCACAGCTCTGGAATCACCCACAGTGACTCTGAGAAGGAAGGGACAGATGGAACACCGTGCCAAAAAACATGGCTCCCCGTCCGCTCCCGTTCTATCTTCTTGATAAAAACCTCCGTATCTCCTTAACTTTTTACCGTGGGGAAAACAAGCCATTTTTCGATGGGCGATTACTCCGTAATGGCGACTCGCGTGAGAGATGTTATTCTTCCAGGCGTTAGCCAGGACCATCGATCGCCGTACACGCATCCATTGTTTGCGTGTGGGTGCTCGCAGTGGAGTCCACAGCTATAAACAGCACAGCGTTACAAACGGTGAGATATCTGGCACTCAAAGTAATCTGTTTTAATAAAACGCTGGCACCCGTTGTGTGAGTAGCAAGTAAGAGTAGCTTAAAACAAAACAAAAATTGTGTCAATGGTTAAAATGCCCTAATGTAATATTACACACAGTCTCACAGTCCATCCTTTAACAAGCTTTGGAAGCTTTTGAAAACTATGTGATAATGGTTATAAAGAAAATGTGTTACAGACACACTTAAAAAAATATATATAAAAATAGCAGATCTACAATCTCACAATGCATCACGGTTCACTGCAATTGTTTTAACTGTAGCCCGTGGGTGTAGATTTTTACCAAAACATTTTTTTCCTATTTATTTATTTTCAAAGGATGCTAATGGCACGCCACACCATCAAATCGTAACACCTAGGCCATTCACAAGGTTCCACAAGATGGACCTTAGTAACAGACATTGCTAATCTTATACAACAATGCATATGAGCAGAGACCGTTTTTGTTTCTCTAGTCTACATTACTTTGAAGGAATACAGAATCTTAACTCAATGACTCACACAACTGGGGATTTCTGTAGCATTATGCTATGAGTGAATGATAACCCTTCCTTTTTAAGAATATAAGATTACAATGTTTCAGGTTATTTTAAACTGTAGTACAGTTTTATGATGTAAATATGGGTTGTATGGTGACTAATTTTTGTATCTAATATGGTTAACACTTTACATAATTATTATCAGGTTCACACAAATTGTAGCTTTAGTTAGTTTAACAGTAACAACTCTTACCTCCACAGACCCCCAGAGTTTGAAGGATTATTCACTTTTAAGTAATATCTTGCATGTTTTAAGTCACTTTTTATGCTTTATAACATCAGTTGTGTTTTATCAAACTAGCCTACTTTTTTTTTGCATACCTGCACATGCTCAGGGACTCAGGATTCCACAGGTGGGGGTTCAAGTCCAGCTCCAGACAGGAAGTGTCTGAGATCTGAGGAGAACCTTTGTACCTTTGTATTGCATCTCTGGCATGATCATCTTGAGGCAGACCTGGCTGGATCTCAGGGAGATATTTCTTCTCTCTGTGCATTACTTTTACCAACATTTATACACAAAGTTGCAAAGTTATCATATACAACAGGTTAAATCTCACACTATGGCTAATAGCAACACTACTGTATGTCTCCATACTCGAACTCCATATTAACAAGAGTTGAAAAACTATTTTTCAAAAAAACAACAACTATATTTTAGCTGAAAACACTATTCCATTTCTACATTAACCTCTGGCAATGTTTTTTCACTTGAAAATATACCTCTCCATTATGACAACAATAGTTGCATAAGGTATTGTATGATCTGGGGCCTGTCAGTGGTCAGAGAAGGATTTCCCCAAGCATGTCCAGGGTGCGCATAATAATTAGAATAATTAAATATGATTGCTTATTTCTAAGGTGTTGTGTATGCCAAATACATAAGAAAAGTATTCACAATGATTGGTTGTATCCTCATTGTATAGTTTTGGTTATTGAGAACCATTAGCATCATGATTAGAACTAATGATCCAGCCTGCTTAGGTAGACAGTAGCGAGGCAAGCTTCTTGGCTATACTTCCTGGGAAAGTTACCCCCTTCTAAAGAACCTGTGATTACTCGCACTGGCTATGGTAAATTGTCAGAATGTGAAAGTGTTTGCCTAATAGCGGTTTCACATTGGGTGCGTTTGAAGCGAAGCGTTCCTCCTCCGTTCCCGAGTGCGCTTGCTGGCCAGCATTCACACTGGCCAAGGCTCTAACGCGCCCGAATACACTTGCATATATACCCCCGATCCTATAGGTGGCGGCATGCACATAGTGCTTCGCCAGTGGACACAGACGTCATCAACTATGCGACAATGTTTGTGCTGGTCGCGCATAAATATAGGGTTGCCGCTGGGGAGAGAGTCAGGAGCGCACTGAGCGCACAGAAGTCAAGGCACAGACTGCTGTGTTGTTGACAGACAACGGATGCACGCTTATGAGAAACAACACAAATAAAACCTGGTGAAACACTTGTGTGCATTAGCGCAAGATGAGGATACAGGAAACATTCAGTCTAAATGTCCAGTTTGCTAACCTTCACAACTACTACTACTTTTGTATTTGAAACTTTACATTTCTCTAAATATTATAAACTTTCACGACAGCTTAAGTACAAAAATATATCATTTATGAAAAGGCAACTAGCCTATACAGTGAAGTCGGACTGAATGACTGAAACCTTGTATTGTGAATTGTACTTCCATGTAGCCTACTGTTTCTCATGTCTTACTAAATAAAGTAACGTCTTTTCTTTTTTTACTCTCTTTGTGTGGGGATTATCTGGCACATGTATGTATCTGTTATGAAAGAGAAATGGCATCATGTCCTTGGGAAACCATAAACCTACGTAGGCCTACATCTAAATGAGTTACCATATTTACTTACAAATTTCAAATTACAAAGCCTTATAAGCTATATATTTCTGGGATGCATAGTAGCTGAAACTCCACAAGATATACTATATTATATATATATATATATATATATATATATATATATATATATATATATATATATATATATATATATATATATATATATATATATATATATATATATATATATATATATATATATATATATATATATATATTGTTGCTGTCATTATATGGCCATGACACGGCCTCTCTTTCTATCTCGCGCTCTCATTCTATTTCTGTATGTAATGTTTTATATAAATAAATGAAAATGTTTTATATATAAATATTGCGGGTTTTAGCGCATCATCCCGCGGGTTCATTTTATAATTTAATGATTAAATTAACCCGCGGGATCCGGCCATGGTTGAACCCCTGTGGATTGATCTGCGACGTGTTTTTGTTGACTGTTTTTGGCGAGTTTATATACCGTCACCTATTACAAATAGCGGGCCACTTCCGTCAAACGATACGCTTGCTTTCACATTGCAGTGTACCGTAACCGAGGACGCAAGAATCGCACCCGAGACTACCTCCCGAGGTGGTTTCGGGAACGGAACGGCGATCCGTTTCGGGGAACGATGCGCAACATTCACACTAGCGCGAAACCTGCCAAGCGGTCTCGAGTGCGCACCCGGGACCATAGTGTGAAATCGCTATAAGATGGCTATTTAGTGTTTTTTCTAAGTCATGTAGTTATTTCACTTGTAGAAACGTTTGAAAGAACAGCCTGCAATATTACGAAATAAGGCACCATTATGGTCCTGGAATCAAGGCATATGACTCATTAAGCTTTACATTTAGACAGTTTGCTTCAGGGACAATCTTTATTTTAACATATTATGGGTTATAGGCAGTTTGAATAGTAATGGCTGCAACTGCATCAAACGGCAGGGCAACGTCAGCCATGGGTCGTCCAGCCAGGTCTGCCTCAAGATGATCATGCCAGAGATGCAATACTCAAAGGTTCTCCTCAGATCTCAGACACTTCCTGTCTGGAGCTGGACTTGAACCTCCACCTGTGGAATCGTATCAAGAGGCAGGACCCCCATTTGATACGTTTATTATTTATTTATTTTATCTCTGGGACCCCAAACTACTCTGTAAAATTAAAAAGTGTTAATTTGACTCAGACAGTGTACAAATATAATCCATATTTATTTGGTTCCATTAGTACACTCACAGAGTTACAGACCCGTAAGGGTCCATTTTCTTCCTAACTGTCAATCGTTTAGCCGGGGACCCCCCTAGACCCTCTATAGAACCCCCTCAAGGATCCCCAATCGTCCCCGGATATTTTATGCTGCTGTGTGTGTGTGTGTTGTTGTTGATTTGTTGTTGAAAGTTTCCCATTTTTTTCAGATTCCACAAGTAGCATTGCTAGTAGGACTGTGCAGAAGACATGAAAACTAAACACGTGCCCTCAGGGAGCTTTCAGAGTCAGTGAAGTCTATCATTCTGGAATGTGCCTGCATGTGTGCGTGAGTGAGTGCGTGCGTGTGTGCATGCGTGCGCAGGTGCCATGCATTTCCATGCTGGCATGTAAATTCATGTACACCCGTTGGGCTGTTAGATACTGCCACCTTCTGGTGGAACAGTGAACTCCTGTTACCTCCAGTAATTATTTGAGTATAGTATATTCTGCGAGGTGGGCCCATCAGTTTAGCACACTGGTTCTCAAAGTGTGGTGCGGGGACCCCCAGGGGTCCTTGAAGGGTTCCAAGAGGTTCCCAGCAAAATTAGTTTATATAACATCAAAATCAGTTGAACCACTTTAACTCTATTTTATACTTCAGCTTTTCAAATAGATCTACAAGCTCACAATGCTTTGTATCGTGACACATTGTAGATCAGCTATTTTTGTAAAAAAAAAATATATATATATATATATATATATATATACAAATCTGGATTTGTTCTCCTTTTTTTATAACAGACGTCTTCACTAATGGGGGTCCCTGCAACCAAATCTTTCCAGATTGGGGTTTGCGGCCTAATACTATACTTATTAATTTGCGGGGCCTCAATTTTAAAATGAGTGAGAACCACAGATCTAGCAGTTCCAGCTTGTAGGAAGTCAAGTACAAAACCTAACCTGAAAATGTATTTTCTGTTTATTAAAGAGCTGGAGAGACAGGGAGTTACTGAACAAACACTCTATAGTAATGATTACTATCAGAATATAGTGCTTTAACCGTTAAAAAAAATATATCACTTACTCTACCTTTAAGTATCAAAAGTAAATGCTAAAACTAAACTAAACAAAAAACTAAACAGAAAAACACACACAAATTTATCTCTCTGTGTTTAGAAAAATACAGTTTTGATTACCATTAATGGGCTTGTAAGTGCATAAGAGATGGAGACTTTGGTTATGCTGATTTGTCACAGACATGCGGAGGTCATGACATGTAAAGGACACTGTATGCGATACAATAGCAAATATAACTACTTTATTGCACATAATGTTAAACTCTACAAATAGTGATGAGATTTCTAAACAGTACATGCATGAAAATACCTTCAGTTTAAAGCTTAACCTCATTATCATTGTATCCTGTCAAACTCAAAAGATAAGATTATAGAAGCAACATAACAAAACGTGTGTCACTGTCCAATGAATGATTATGCTCATTATAAGCGTACACTACAGCCAAACAGGGTTAACTGTGCATAAACACCAAGTGAGGAAAGTTAGTTTTTTTTTTACTAAATTAAACCCTATATACTTTTCATTCTGGTGTTGTTAGGGGTCTATTACTGCCCCAAAAAGCCTAGGTGTAGATACTACACAGTGTTTTCAACTGGCCAGCCAAATAAGTTAAAGGTAGATAAATGATATTGCATGTATTCATGAGGTAATCCTTTATCCCCCAAAAGCATGACGACTGATTTGACCTGTGAACCAAATAAATAATTACATTTGGACCCAAAAGTTTTCCTCATGCAGACACGCCAAATTGGGACACTGGTTCACATGGTTAATGTAGAGCAGGGTTAGACAACCATAGGCACGGGTGTCACCTTTGGCATGGGGGAGGGTACTTACTGGCACACTGGCTAAGTGTAATGTGCATACAGTTTATCTCCAACACATAATCCTTCCTGCTATTCATGCTGCCTATCATCCTATTTAGTTTAAACTCAGAATTCTGACTGATGAAGAAGATGGGGTGGGAGTCTGGGAGATTGGTGGGGTTATTTCTCTAATGATCAAATTGTATTGCATTATGTATATGTATATTTTAATTATGTTGGAAATATTTTATTTTGATTAGGTGTCATAATTACATGTAATGTTGGTGGTATACTATGGTACACTGACTATCACGGAGAACTAATAAAAACAAACAAACATGGCACATCATGTCAAAAAGGTTACCAATGTAGAACTGTTTGCTACCTCAGAAGGCCAATTGGCTTTACTGCCTACGGTCAGCTAAACAAGTGGGCCCTATTTTGTGGCTGTTCCAATTCACAGAGGGAAGGTTCATCCAGCCCCTTGTCAACTTCATTTGACTATGTGTGATGTAGTTGTGTTAAATGTGTGATGTAGTTGTGTTCAACGTAGGTTCGGGAGTAGAGACCGCCCTCTGCTCAGCCACTCATGTTCATGATCAAGTTCACCTGCGCTGCTTATCTCTCAGCCAATCCACGTAGCAATCACCACAGTATAAATACACCCGCTATTGTATCACTTACCTGTTTGATTTCGCTTGCGTTTTCAAATGCCCTCCTCCTCCCCAACATTCCTCCTTTATTTTGCTCTCCTAACATCTCTACTTTCTCTCCTCCAGGAGTCCCGGGGGGGGGCAGCGTTCGGAGAGAGGCGACAGACAGCTCCAGGGCCGAGCAACCATGGTCGTCCACTTTTCATCAACATAATTTAAAAAGCAATTCAGGCTAGAGCAAGGGTTCCCACACGTTTCAGTGACCCCCCCAAAATAATCATATTTGAACTGGGGACCCCCCACCCTGACAAGCACTTGGAATTGTAGGAGTTGAGACGTTACATTTAGTTTGACTCGGTTCCACAGATAATATTGTGAAAATAGTCGATCTACAAGCTTACAACGTGAGAGCTTGTAGATCGGCTATTTTCACAATTTGTGCCTGTTTCTTTTATATTTGACAATTTGGCCAATGTTTGACCATTTTTATAGTATAGTTTGTTCATTCATCTCAAGTCACCTTCGGTACCATCTTAGGTGGCTGAGCAAATCTCCTCAGGAATGCAAACTGGCACAACTGAGTCGGTGCTCTCTGATAGTATCAAATGGTATGGTAACTGCTCGTCCTGTGTCAAGAAGGCATTACACAGGGTGCCATATCAAGCAAAATGTGGTCATTTTATCGTCTACTCAGGCTTTTGTGATCCCCCAGACAGTTTTTAAGTTGCTTGATTCAGTATTTAGATATATATGATATTCATTTTATCAGACACTTTTTAACATGTTAGATTCATCAAAAACACCCGTCCTTGGTTCTGGTGACTCACCCTGCCCTCCTAATACTTGAGGGGGCCGTGTTTTTACGGGGCCAGAGCTCAGCTCTGGACCTGTTTTGTTATTGGCAGTATTCTGTCACTTCTTCTGCCACTTTTCGCAGTTCTGGCTGAACCGTGCAGTCGCTTTTTACGAAACTCGGCCATATGGTAGATGGTCATGAAAAACGATCAAGAAATAATTCTCACAATCTTTCGTCCAAAGGTGGCGCTATAGCACTCAATTGAAAATGGCAACTTTGAACAGGTACAACTCATGCCCTGTTTGACCTAGAGCCATGAAACCTGGATACACATATGCGTCTCCTCATGCTGAACAACTTTAACCCTCTGACTTTTGACCTCTGACCTTTAGATCTCCCACCATTTTGAATTATATGAAAAACAGTCATTGGCTCCTAACTTCTGCATTTTTTCACTTATGGAAAATCCGTTGGAAATTTTTGTAGGCAGAGGTCCAAAGTTCAAGTGTTAAACGTTTCGTGCAGATTGCTCAAAAATCCCAGGAGGAGATAGATTTTAACTATTACAGTTTTATGAAAAATATTCATCTGTGCCTAAAACATACATGCAGACTCACATTTCTTTGAAACTTTGCAGAAATGTACAGGGTCATTCCAAATATCACTGAAACCAATCTTACTCCAATTGGCCAAAAGGGGGCGCTATAGCAATTTTTTGAAAAGGCAGACTTTAAACAGGCATAAGTCATGCCTCGTTTGGCCGAAAGTCGTGAAACTTGCTTACACATGTGCCTTGACTCATGAGGAACACACGTATCGATTTGACCATTAAGCTCCGCCCTTAGATTTTCCGCAATTTTGAGCAGTTTGAAAAATACTTGTTTTTGCCAGTTCTGGCTTAACCGTGCATACGCTTTTTACGAAACTCGGCCATATGGTAGATGCTCATGAAAAACTACCAAGAAATAATTCTCACACTCATTCGTCAAAGGGTGGCGCTATAGCACTCAATTGAAAGTGCCAACTTTGAACAGGTACAACTCATGCCCTGTTTGACCTACAACCATGAAACTTCGATACACACATGCGTCTCTTCATGCCCGACAACTTTCGTGGTCTGACTTTTGACCTCTGACCTTTAGATCGCTCACCATTTTGAATTATATGAAAAACAGCCATTGGCTCATAACTTCTGCTTTTTTTCACTTATGGAAAATCCGCCGCTTTCGTTTTGTCGGCAAAGGTCCTAAGTTCATGTGTAAAATGTTTCGTGCAGATTACTCAAAAATCCCAGGAGGAAATAGATTTTAACTATTGCAGTTTTATGAAAATTATTCATCTGCCCCTAACACATACATGCAAGACTCACATTTCTTTGAAACGTTGCAGTGATGTAGAGAGTCATTCCAAATATCACTGAAACCAATCTCACTCCAATTGGCCAAAGGGGGGCGCTATAGCAATTTTTTGAAAATGCAAACTTTAAACAGGCAAAAGTCATGCCTCGTTTGGCCGAAAGTCGTGAAACTTGCTTACACTTGTGCCTTGACTCATGAGGAACACATCTATCGCTTTGACCAGTAAGCTCCGCCCTTAGATTGTCTGCAATTTTGAGCAGTTTGAAAAACACTTAAACCCAGGATTTTTCAGCTATTTGCGTGAAACTGTATCATCTGTGTGATGTCTTTTTTTCACATTTTCTGTCTGTTGGTCCAATGGCTTCTCCCTTAAACGAATGCCTCACATCACCAAGATTGCCAGTTCAAGCCTCACTTGATGCAGGCTTTCTTGAAGTTGCATTGCACACAACATTACTGTATCAGTGATGTACAATTGTTAAATATAATATGAAATGCTTAACAATATTTGTTTGTCAATTTTCTGACATAATTATGTTCTTGTAGAAAGTGAGCAACAGTCCACCTGGCCTATTCCCATGGATTGGATCTACCCGCCTCACCTGCTGTCATTCCCTCTCAGTCCATAATCCCACCTGCCCTCACTTCTCCTCATTAGCCTCTCTCTCTCTCTCTCTCTCTCTCTCTTAATGCAGACTTCATTCAAATTGCATTGCACACAACATGATTGTGTCAATTAATGCATACGCAATTGTTAAAGATAACCTGAAATGCTTACAATGTATGATATACTTAATTCTGAAAATAGCCGATCTACAATCTCACAACTTTTCAGATAGCAACGTTTTGTGAGCTTGTAGATCGACTACTTTCACTAGTTTCTGTTCCGAGGAGACGTACAATTTCTCTATCGGTAGATGGTTAGGGAACCATAGATCTAGAGTAGTTAGCAAAACAGAGGACTGGTCCGTCAGGGACGGAATGAGTTATAAATATCAACAGACACTACCAGGGCTATCATATCTCTAGCTCAATGAGAAGAAAGGCAGCCTTGTAGTCCAGAGGTCACCGGTTAGATCCCCGTCCCCGACGATGTGTTGAGGTGATCATGATTTTGGCATTCGTAGGCTTACGCATAGTATTTCTTGAGGTTAGGGGAAAGCATAGTTTTACTGAGGTTAGGGTTATGGGTTTAAAATGCTCATTTGTTAATTGCATGGTCTTCTTTCTCTCAAGTTCGTCTTCTATGTTTCTATGGCTTATTGTTTATGTAAAAATGGAATAGTGTTTTCAGCTAAAATACAGAATGTATTTTTTTCAGAAAAATTTTCATCAAACTCTTGTTAACTCTCTCAGTGCCACGCCCCGAGATACCCCGAGTTTTCCCCGAGTACCCTCGCTGCCAGAACGAGAAATCCAGAGTTTTTACTTTTTACTGTGGTCGCGCTATTCTGTTTATTTTTCATGATCACTTTCACTTCCTGACTCCTTCAAAGTCACTGGGTTCCGGTTTCATGACGGTTCTCATTTTTATCCCGCGGTCATTTTCGGCCAGAATAGGGAAAGTCACGGTTTTTCACATGGTATACAAAACGAACGGAGAGGTCTACTGCTACTCTCTTTGGTCTGGGTGACGATCAGTCATCGTAGTCGTGTATAACATAGTATTTTAACCCGATCAGAAATTGTCGAAAACGTCACATCCGTGACCGGATGTGACGTCGGCCTGTTTGGGAGGGGGCGAGCGAGTCAACGAGGTGATCAATGTCTCGATTTGTCGCTCTCTACTGGTAGAACTGTCGTAGGAGTTTAAAAGTGCATATAGACAAGCTATTTGAAAATTAAATGACAAAATAACAACATAAAAAAAAAACGAAAATTGCTGGCACTGGGGGAGTACTTTATGAAAATACTCTGGCACTGAAAGAGTTTAATATGGAGTTCACTAGTAAGAGACCACACCTTCTGCTCAAGTTTACGGATTTTATTGAACGAAAATGGGTGGATCGATTCATGAATAAATCGCGATTCTTAATGCCACGATTTTAAAAATCGATTCAAAATATTAAAATCGATTTTTTTTTTTTTTTTTTTTTTTTTTTTTTTTTTTATAAAATCGCAATAAATCGCAGAATCGAATATCAATTAATCGCAGAATCGCAATTTTAATCGAATCGGCACCCTAGAAAATCGCAATAAATCGCAGAATCGCAATTTTAATCGAATCGGCACCCTAGAAAATCGCAATAAATCGCAGAATCGAATCGAATATCAATTAATCGCAGAATCGCAATTTTTATCGAATCGGCACCCTAGGAATCGATTTTGAATCGAATCGTGAGGTAAGTGAATCGTGACACCCCTAACGTGTGTGGATGTGGAACCCGGGAAGGGCGAGACTCAGGGTGGGGGGAGTATGTCTCGGGAGCGGACGGCCACCGGGGCTCGGATCGGGTGGCGTTGCCTTCGCTCGGGATACTGCCCCCCCCCGGGTTCCTGGAAGAGAAGAAGGAAACAGGGTTAGTATTGAGGCGGCGGAGGTAGTTGGGGTGGACGGGGGGAGCGTTCTTGACCACGTAAGTAGTAGGAACATGGAGCAAAGGCTCGCAGCTGCTTTTAAGCTCGTCTACTGAGGTGATTGTGACGTGAGATTGGCTGGCTGATAATGGAAGGCAGGTGTAGGTGATAAGGTGATGGCGAGCGGGGAGTAGCCGTGTTACGCAGAGGGAGGTCTCCACTCCTGAACTTGCGTTGTTATATACAACTGCATTTCACTAGTAAGAGACCACACCTTCTGCTCAAGTTTACGGATTTTATTGAACGAAAATGGGTGGACGTGTGTGGATGTGGAACCCGGGAAGGGCGAGACTCAGGGTGGGGGGAGTATGTCTCGGGAGCGGACGGCCACCGGGGCTCGGATCGGGTGGCGTTGCCTTCGCTCGGGATACTGCCCCCAAAGAGCAAGGAGATGAGCGGGTTGTCTAGGGACGGAGGGGAGCGAGTGTGGGGACCCCCGTCGGGGGGGAAACGGAGCGACGGGTTACGTTCGACCCAGGTGGAGATGGGCATTCCGAACATCCTGGATGTTACTCCTGATGTAGGTGTGGTAGGCCTGGGAGGACCAGCGGCCGAGGATGCGGATCAGGTGGTCCGAGAGACCCTGTCTGGAGGCGGTGGAAGCGGCACCGATGCGGAGGGAGTGGCCCGAGTAGAGCTGGGAAGGAAGGCCGGAAAGGGTTAGGATTTGGTGGAAGTGGCGGTGGAACCAGAATCGGGTGGCTATGGTACCGGTTTCGGTGGTGAACAGGGGGTCAAGTGGTGAGGCGTCGAGAGAGAGTCTCAGGGCGACGTAGCGTGAAAGGGGTTCGTATGGACTGAGTGGAGTGCCGGTTGTGAAAATGTGAATGACGGAGGTGTGCCCTAGCTGGTCGGTCTTGCTACGCCTGAGAGTGAAGGTGAGGGAATCGGTGGAGTGGAGAGCGAGGTCGGAGAGGCTAGGGTGACGTGAGGGGTTGTAATGAGAGGAGGAGGACGTAAATTCGGAGCAGCGCAGGAACCCGAAAAAGGCAAGCAGGAGCATGCACTCGAGGGTGAGGTCGATCAGGGGGGAGTGGTAGCCGGAACGGAGGGTGACCAGGCAGCTGAGGAGCAAGTCGGAGGTGAGTGGGTGACGTCGGGACGGAACCGGGGTCTCGCTGCGAGCGAGGCCTCGGAGCAGCATGGAGACGTGGGGGTGCGTGATGGCAGGACAGGGGGAACCGTGTATTAATTTGAGGAAGAAATTGATGCCGCTCAGGTAAACGTGCAGGGTGGAGGTGCGGAGTTGGAGACGGGAGTGAGCGTGAGTAATGAATGCGGCGATAATCGAGACGTGAGTGGAGGGGAAGGGGACGCCTGCGGAGGCGTGGAACCTTTTGAAGGCGTTCCAGGCGGTGAGGTAGCTGGGTGAAACAAGATGGCTGCCGCTGCACAATTCAAAATTCCTTTGAACCCGCCTCCCACCTCTAACCCCGCCCCCTACCCCGCTTAGGGGGCGGGGGCGGGACCGCCCGGAGGACCAATGAAATTGAATAGGCACGAGGACCAATGAAATTGAATGCTGCTCTTAGAACACATTTGGGCCCCTATAAGTCACATCTGCTTAGGGCAGAAATAATTGACATATTGAACCCAATCTCTACTATAATTTAACTAGTGTACAAATGGAACCAAATGGACCCTTAAAGGCAGAGTAACTGATATATTTGTCTAAAAAGTTTTTTTCTGTGAAATAGTCAAAGCTCTTTATTGTGATAGTAATCATTGCTATAGAGTGTTTGTTCAGTAACAGTGTTAAATGGCTCTATATAGTTGTAGTAATCATTGCTATAGAGTTTTAAATAGCTCTATATTGTGATAATGATAATGATCATAGCTATAGAGTGTTTGTTCAGTTAACATTTGGGGCAATCGGGTAAGCACCTTATATTTCGCATTTGCACATGCAGGATTTACTGATGAAAGTCCAGGACGCACAGGGGGGGTGCAGGCCAAGACTACCGTAGATATAAAAATTTCAAAATCAAAATCAAAATCAATAAAATACATCTATGATAGCCATGATCCAATGCTATCTTTATTTAACTGCTGGTCCCCTTGTAAGCTTGTATTCTTCTATTTCTATTATTGAACTTTTAATGTATGCTATTGAATGACCTCTTCCACTAAGGAAAGGATTCCAAATAAGCCTGTTATATTTTCCCCCTCCCTTTCGTGCACAATAACTTGTTTTCTTTTATCGTTTTAATAATGTATTTATTACAATGTGCTAATAGACTAAACTAAACTAAACTAAACCTGGCGACAATATGGTAGGGAATCCACGACGTCAGCACTGGATGTAAAAGGTACCCACAAAGTGTGAAGGAATGGATCCACGATGCACGTATGAATGCCCCCACCATACCCCCCCTCCACACACACACACACACACACACACACACACACACACACACACACACACACACACACACACACACACACACACACACACACACACACACACACACACACACACACACACACACACACACACACACAATGTGTGTTTGAAATTTTAAAAAAAAGTAAATATTGTTTTGAACATTCCCATATCTGCCTTTTTTCACATCACAAGTAAAATACTTGATTGAGTAAGGGAAACGGTTGACCGATGTTGAATGTTTCTGTTAAATAAGGTTTCAGTTTTTCATCTTCTTGTGTAAATTGACATATTGAATTTGAAATACTGTCTAAAATAACATAATACCTGTCTACATGCAATGCATAATATGGTTGCAGTGTTACATCGGTTGCAGTCTATGGTTTTAATTAAGGTGAAGTGCTCCCTCTTGTGGTGAAAACGTAAATTGTGAGCACCAGAGAAAAGGGACACAAAACATACAAGACAAAATATCCATCCATCCATCCACCCATCCATCTATCTATCTACGTGTCTGTCTGTCTGTCTGTCTGTCTGTCTGTCTGTCTGTCTGTCTGTCTGTCTGTCTGTCTGTCTGTCTGTCTGTCTGTCCGTCCGTCTGTCTGTGTGTCTGTGTGTCTGTCTGTCTGTTGTTGGGCGGTGCAACCGCCCCAGGCGCCCCTATATGTGAGGTTTGGACATCGACCCAATTGCACCCCCCCAACCCTACGCTGTGATTGGCCACCATTGTACCCCCCTAACCCTGCACCGTGATTGGCCACCATGACTCTATTCAGGACTGTGATTGGCTAGAAACACATGACACATGTGCATAGCCCTATAAATAGGACTATATGCACTTTAGAAAAAACACATTTATGTTTTTTTTTTAAGTGAATCACTTCCATCACTGTGATGACCACTGTGACCACACCGCCCACTTCACACTGGGTGTGATTTTTTTTAAACTAAGAAAACTTTGGAATCATTATTTTCTCAAAGGGAAATTACAGAATTGGAAGCATCAATATGCCAATCAATCTGTGTGTGTGTGTGTGTGTGTGTGTGTGTGTGTGTGTGTGTGTGTGTGTGTGTGTGTGTGTGTGTGTGTGTGTGTGTGTGTGTGTGTGTGTGTGTGTGTGTGTGTGTGTGTGTGTGTGTGTGTGTGTGTGTCTACTATGTGTATACACTGTGCGGCAAGTTAACAATGAAGTACAATTATTTGCCATCAGGTTTTACTTTCTAAAATAAAATAAAAATAAAATAAAATAAATGAAATGTCATGTCATTTTACTTTCTAAAATAAAATAAATTAAATGTCATGCATTGTATCAGTGGTGGCTGTAGGCACAAACTGTAGCCTGGCCAAAAAGCACAGAGAAGAGTGGAAGATGTGAAGGGTTAACAGTTGCTGTACAAGGAGGAGTTAATGGTGAGTGTAACTGAACAGTGACAGTGAGTAGTTTGGTGGCAGCGCACACACCCTCTACAAAACCTTCAACAGCACCTTTACAGAAATACTGACAACTTAAAGGTGAGTACAGCAGATAAAAACATATTTTTTCATTTACAGAGAATACAATGTTTATTAAACTGTATCCAGACATGCTCTTCCCCTATTTCCCCTATTCCAGGGGTCAAGACAGATTTTGTTACCGTAATTTCTTTGTATTTTGGTCTTCCTACATGCCTTTAGTTTATATTTTTGTATGATAGCCTGCCAATCTTGTAGCTTAATGACAGTTATCACTCTAAACAAATCTTTGTCCATATGAAACTGTGATGTGTGTATATCACATATATACATATGACTTCTAGACATTACTTTTTAGAAACCAATAGTCGTACAAAACAGTTGATCCAGGTGTCCCAGTAGAATCCATTTCTGCTTGCCACACTTTTTTGTATTGTGCATATTTAATGAGCTTTCTAGCATATTATTTTATTTCTAACAAATTACTGTAAATAATGGCATAATAAACTAAATTAAATATTCTAAAAAGTATAAAACATAACGTGGGAGATGCTTATGTTCTGTGACCTACTGCCAGTTTACACAAGACATTTGGCGATTGATCCAGATGAACTCTGTACTCTGACAGTCACACAGACCGTCCCTCTTATAAACGGATGATTTCTGTTACATCATTTATTATTCTAGACAATATTTTTTGGAAACCAATGGTCTTACAAATTATTATATTTATTACAATAATATTAATTTATTTATTTGAAAGTTTAGACATTTAAAAAAATGGCAGGTCTTGTTAGTGTTCAGCTGTTTATCGAAGCTTGTATGTTTTTCTGTACCACCTTTCTGGCTCATGGGACATGGAATTGTTGCTCTTAATCACCCCAATGAATATAACAATCACAGCGTGTCCTCTCATGTGACTACAAGAAAGCTCTATTAAAAAGAGTCTCAAGGTGCACAGCAGACATGATGATGTACAGTATATAGACCTTTATTAATCCAGAGGGAAATTCAGTTGTCATAGCAGCACATATAACAAGAACAGAACCAGTAATACTATAGTAACAAAAAGATAACGAGCAAGAGAATTCCATGCATGGGCCAGAAAGGTGGCACTAAGAACCATACAAGCTTCCATAAACAACTGCATTTTGATTGATTGATTGATTGATTGATTGATTGATTGATTGATTGATTGATTGAATGCTTTATTAACAGTTTGCAAAAAGTACAGAGGTACAGTTAATGCTAAAAGGATAACACAAAGAGCCCTGAGCTCTTGTTTCCGTTGTGATCCTGAAGACTAACAAGCCATGTGTTTAAAGATATGTGTTACGAACATTCAGGGCATACTTAGGAAACATTCAGGGCATAGTTGCCAGCAATAGCCTATATATGGAGATCCCCATAGATGGAGATAATAGACCTGCAAAGTCGTCATAGAGACCCAAACGTGCCATATGTACGGAGTCTGACATCAGCGAACCCTTCCCCGAAACTCCATGTATAGACATAGCCATAACGTCCAGGGCTGAAGTCTTGATCCCATATTTGGCTATAACTAACATCGGCAGCTCCATATATGGAGACGTCTGACACTATCTGACATCATCATAGTGATGTCAGGACCTCAAGCCGGCATTATAAGAAGAGGCTCGAAACCTCTCAGATAGGCAGGTTCCAGAGCGATTCTGAGAGACATCTTAACTCTCTCCCGAGTACCAGGAGATTGGCTGGCCTTACAACCCAGTTAATCACAGATTGCATATTCAAGACGACTAGCTGGCCTTACAACCCAGCTAGGCCTTCAGAGTGGCTCTTGAGTCCGGTTCTAAAGAACCAGTCGATTATCATTGTTATAATATGTCTTAAAGGTATGTAGGGTAAGTGATATTTCACTTGTTTAATTTGTATCCTGTCTGAGGTCTCTATCCTATTTGATTGGATAACATTGGTATCCTGACCTGAAAATACATGTTCTGTTTTATAAAGAACTGGAGAGACATGAAGACTCCTGTTACTGAACAAACACTTTATAACATTATTGAGTACTATCAGAATTTAGAGCTATTTAACAGTTATTTTAACCAAAGAAAATCACTTACCCTACCTTTAATTTTCAAATCAATTAATAAATGTATTCATCTTATTATTATAATAATTGTTAAGACCTTTGGTTTCCAAACATATTGTCTAGAATAATAAATGATGTAACAGAAGTTCATCTGGATCAATCAGCACCAAATGTCTTGTCTAAACTGCCAGTAGGTCACAGAAGTACCTCTACAAGTATCTCCCACATTATGTTTTATACTTTTTGGAATATTTAACTTTAATTTAGTTTATTATAACTAAGTAATTTGTAATTTGTTCAAATATGCTAAATAGGTGGAGGTGTATTATTCATTAAGAGAGAATAAAAGGTTTATTATACTGTATCCAGACATGCTCTTTCCCTATTTAGTCCAGGGGTCAAGGTGAGCGTAAATGCTTTGTATTTTGGTCTTCCTACAGTACTCTAGTTTAATGACTGTTATCTCTAAACCATTGGTTCTCAAAGTGGGGTCCAGGGACCCCCAGGGGTCCTTGAGGGAGTTCCAGGGGGTCCCCAGCTAAATGATAGATTAGGCACCAAATGGACCCTTGTGGGTCTGTAACTCTGAGAGTGTACAAATGGAACCAAATTTGGTTCCATTTCACTCTCAGAGTTAAATTGACATAGATTTTGGTCCAAGTGATAGAAAAGCCATTAAATAGGGGTCATTAAATGGGGGCCATTAAATCTTCTCTTATGTGGGTCCCTGGTATATCTTTTGAAATGGGGGTCCGCGGGCTAATAAGTGTCAATGTGGGGGTCCTTGACATGAAAAAGTTTGAGAACCACTGCTCTAAACAAACCTTTGTCCATATGAAACTGTGATGTGTGTATGTCATTTATGTGACTTCTAGACACATGTTTGTATTGTGCATATTTAACAAGATATTTAGCACATTTAAATAAATGACTGTGAAAAATTGTATAATAAGCTAAATTAAAGTCAAATATTCCAAAGGTTCCAGAGGTTTGTGAGATGAACTCTGAACTCTGACAGACACACAGACCGTCCCTCTTATAAACGGATGATTTCTGTTACATCATTTATTCAATATTTTTGGAAACTAATGGTCTTTGGCTGTTATATTTATCATAATAATAACGTTAATTAATGCATTTAATTCATTTGAAAATGAAGACGTTTAAAAGAATAAAGTCTTGTTAGTCAAGTTGTTTATTGAAGCTTGTATGGTTCTTAGTGACAACTTTCTGGCCATGGGACATGGAATTCTCTTGCTGACCCCACCGCATATAACAATCACATCTGTGTCCTCTGATGTGACTAGAAGAAAACAAAATGCCCGCAGACTCTATTAGAAAGTGTCTCAAGGTACACAGCAGAAGATAACTTATTTTCTGTTGCAAAGGGTACATTTGCAACATGGTACATTAGCCCTTGTGCCGAAAATGTATAGGCATTTTTCACTATTTTGAAAATGAATTTAAAATATTTCAAATAGCCAGTCTACATCAAAATATTTTGTTCCAGGGACCCCCCAGAAGCAAAGATTTAAAAATGTTCGCTTTAAAAATATATATATTCAAAGATTTTCACACATTTTCACGATTTTTCTAAAATAGCAGATCTACAAGCTCGTAGTATACAAGCTCATAGCTATGAGCTTGTATATCTGCTATTTTTGAATAGCCCAAAGTGTAAAATAATGCTTTTTAGCTCAAATCTAAAAATGACACAGTTCCAGGTCTTAATGGGTTAAACTGCCATTAGGTCACAGAAGTACCTCCATAATATCCCACATAGGTTTAATACTTTTTGGAAAATGTAACTTTGATTTAGCTTATTATAACATTATTTAAAGTAATTTGTTCAAATATGCCAATATCTCGTTAAATAGGCACAATACAAAATTGTGGCAAGCAGAAATGCATTCTACTGGGACAATTACCTTGGGATCAACTGTTTTGTACGACCGTTGGTTTCCAAAAAGTAATGTCTAGAAGTCATATAAATGATATACACTCATCATACTTTCATAAAGGTATGTTTAGAGTGATAACTGTCATTAAGCTACAAGATATCTATCTATCAGCTACAAGATACCTAGCTATCATACCAAAATATAAACTAGAGGCATGTAGGAAGACCAAAATACAAAGACATCATGGTCACCTTGTTGTTGGCCCCTGGACCATTTTTTAATTTCCTTGAAATTCCCCAGTCTGATTTTTCAATTGGAACCACATCTGATACTTTTATTCTCAGAGTGTGTCGTAATGGCCTCTGCCAGTATTCTCCATTCTGAGGAGCAGTTCCTGTGTTCTATCTGTCTGGATTTGTTCACTGATCCGATCAGCATTTGTGTCACATGTGGACACAACTACTGCTAGACCTGCATCACACAACATTGGGACAGCACTGATGTGTCTAAGTGTCCTTTATGTAACAAAACCTTCTATAGGAGACCATCAGTCTCTGTCAATAAAGTGTTGTCTGAGATTTTTTTGGACATTTTTATTCTGTTTTTTATGTTATATCTGTTGGTTATTGTTGGCATGTTTGGCTTTTAAATGATTGTATTCTCTTTTAATGTTTGAAATAGAGTTTTCAATAAATAATGAAGAAACAAATAAATAGATAACTGGTGTTGTTGTCAATTTTGTTTAGTTTTTACATTAATGTAAGAAATCTTAATTTTCTCTCATGTCTTAACATGCCTGGTACGGCTGCACCCCACGGCTGACACAGCCTTTGATTGATTGATTGATTGATGTACTTTATTTAGTAAGACATGAGAACAACAACAAGTACATGGAAATACAAATTCACAATACAAGGTCAACTAAACTGGAAGACTCATTAAGCACTGAGCTTGTTTAAGATGAGATCCCCATGCACACAAATCATGATGACATATAAGAGACAGACAGATACTACTATACTACTACTACTATACAGAATGTCATACAATCAGCTTACAGGATACCAGGTTGTTTACCTGGTATCCTAGTTTCTGTGAGGCATTTGTTCTCTCTGCACTTATGTGACTGTTTACCTTGTTGTTTATTGACTAGAGTCCATGTTCTCTGCTTATTATGATCAATTGTAAATTGCTCAGTTAGTAAGAAAGGGAAACATGGGAAATAAGGTATATTTAACAAATAACTTGCCAAAAGTTTACTTTCTTGTGTAAATTCAATTGACATGTATATATGTGTGTACATAATAATATTCATACCAAAAGTATGGTATATAAGACAGAAAGACGAGCAAACAGAGGGGACCTGCAACTGGCAACCATTTCACACAGTAATTCAATTACAAGATGATAATTGACACATCATCTCACATACACTCCCTTTAAGTTAGAAGGACATTGGAGCCAGTGCTGTGAGAAGCTCTCTAACAGGACTTATGTGAGTGTGACCGAGGTATTTGGACATAGAGCCACACATAGGGAAAGGCAGAAGATTATAACTAGCAATGATTTTCAAGCTTTTTAAAGGTACCTCCATTTTGACATGCATTAGGCTTTGATATTTGATTAAACCCAATCTCTACTAATTTAACTAGTGTACAAATGGAACCAAATGTACCCTTTAAGGCAGAGTAACTTATATACTGATATCAGTTACATTGCTATAGAGAGTGGTTTTTTTTTAGTGGTGCTAGCCACTCCAACGACTGACTTTGTCTGTGTGTCTGTCCGTATGTATGTTTGAGCACGACCTGAGCATGACCTCAACAGCTGCGGCTGATTGTAACACAAAGATGCAACCAGTTACACTAATTATACACAAACAGGAGTGCAACACACACACACACACACACACGCGCGCACACACACACACACACACACACACACACACACACACACACACACACACACACACACACACACACACACACACACACACACACACACACACACACACACACACACACACACACACACACACACACACTTTTGAGTAAAAATACTTAAAATTAGTAAAACTACGTAAAAGATGTTAAAATGAGTAAAAACACGTAAAAGTCAGTAGAAACATTTTAAAGTACTTAAAATGAGTAAAAATACTTTAAAGTCATCAAAGTCTGTAAAAAGTAACTCATTCAAGTCAAAGCACTTGAAAGTTATTAAATTGAGTAAAAATACTTGGGGCCAGTCTTAGGCTAATAATAGCTTAATGAAATGAACTCATGATAGGCACCACTCTCTTCACACTGGGTGTGATTTTTTAGTTAACTTTTGGGGCAATTGGGTAAGCACCTTACATTTTGCATATTGCACATGTTCGGAGAACTACGGGATTTACTGGTGAAAGTCCAGGACGCACTGGGGGGTGCAGGCCAAGACTATCTTAGATATAAAAATGTCAAAATCGATCAAATACATCTTTGACAGCCGTGATCCTGTACTATCTTCATTGAATTGCTGGTCCCCTTGTAAGCTTGTATTCTTATTGTTCTTATTGAGCTTTTAATGTATGCTCCAAATAAGCCTGTTAGCTTCTTCCTTTTTGTGCACAATTGTTATGACCCTGGCCTAGGGGAACCAGGGAACATAGCAAAAACGAGGGAGACGCAGTGTAAAAAGTATACTTAATATTTATTAAAGATCAAAACCCAAATCAAACAAACTAGAATTAAACATATGAGGTGTGGAAATCAGTAGTCAGTAATGTAATGCGTGTATGGATGAGTGGATGGTGTAGTGTGAGTGTTGTATGTAACAAGTGTTGGAAGGTGTGCAGGTAGGGAAGTGCTGAAGACAGGGATCTGCCAAAGGACTGGGGAGCAGGCTTTTTATAGGGGCGTGAGCACCCGGGCCCAGGTGCACGCCACTTAGCCTGATGACCTGCATCACTCTGCTCCCCAAGTCCTAGGAACCAACAGAAACAGACAATTAGAAGGGCAAAGCAAACCACAACTCATAACCACATAAGTTAAACATATGAAGGTGAAATACATGTAGCTACACAATACAGGGGACCGTCACACAATAACTTGTTTTCTTTAATCGTTTAATCGTTATTACAATGTGCTAATAAACTAAACTAAACTAAACTAAACGTGGCGACAACATGGTTGTCTGACCCACAGTGTCAAACTGCACTCAGTATTTGTGTCCTTTAGACCTTGTATTTATGTGGACATAAATAAAGAATTCAAGTGTGTGTGTGTGTGTGTGTGTGTGTGTGTGTGTGTGTGTGTGTGTGTGTGTGTGTGTGTGTGTGTGTGTGTGTGTGTGTGTGTGTGTGTGTGTGTGCGGGCGGGCGGGCGGGCGGGCGTGTGTGCGTGCGTGCGCGTCTCTACTGTGTGTGTACACTGTGCAGCAAGTTAACAATGATGTACAATAATTTGCCATCAGGTTTTACTTTGTATAATAAAATACATTAAATGTCATGCATTGTATCAGTGGTGACTGTAGGCACAAACTGTAGCCTGGCCAAAAAGCACAGAGAAGAGTGGAAAATGTGAAGGGTTAACAGTTGCTGTACAAGGAGGAGTTAATGGTGAGTGTAACTGAACAGTGACAGTGAGTAGTTTGGTGGCAGCGCACACACCCTCTACAAAACCTTCAACAGCACCTTTTCAGAAATACTGACAACTTAAAGGTGAGTACAGCTTATTTTTTCATTTACAGAGAATAAAATGTTTATCAAACTGTATCCAGACATGCTCTTCCCCTATTTCCCCTATTCCAGGGGTCAAGCCAGATTTTGTTAGCGTAATTTCTTTGTATTTTGGTCTTCCTACATGCCTCTACTTTATATTTTGGTATGATAGCCTGCCAATCTTGTAGCTTAATGACAGTTATCACTCTAAACAAATCGTTGTCCATATGATACTGTGATGTGTGTATATCACACACACACACACACACACACACACACACACACACACACACACACACACACACACACACACATATATATATATATATATATATGGAGAAATATGGAGAATGGAGAAATGGAGAATCCATTTCTGCTTGCCACATTTTTGTATTGTTCATATTTAATGAGATGTTTAGCATATTTGAACAAATTACTGGATGTAATGGTATAATAAACTATAAAGTTAAATATTCCAAAAAGTATAAAACCTCTGTGGGAGATTGTGGAGGTACTTCTGTGACCTACTGGCAGTTTACACAAGACATTTGATTACATTAATTCATTTATTTGAAAATGAAGACATTTTCAAAAAATTGCAGGTCTTGTTAGTGTTCAGTTGTTTATTGAAGCTTGTATGGTTCTTAGTGCCACCTTTCTGGTCCATGGGACATGGAATTGTTACTCTTGCTGACACCACTGCATATAACAATCACATATGTGTCCTCTAGATGTGGCTATAAGAAAACTATTAAAAAGAGTCTCAAGGTGCACAGCAAAAGTGATGATGTTTTGTCCGTGTATAGATATATAGACCTTTATTAATCCAGAGGGAAATTCAGTTGGCATACTGTAGCAGCACAGATAGAACAAGAACAGAACCAGTAATACTAGTAACAAAAAGATCAACGAGCAAGAGAATTCCATGACCCATGGCCCCCCCAAACTCGTTCTCTTGCTATGCAACAAAAATGTGGAATGCTCTACCAAAAGCAGTGAAGCAGTGTAAGTGGTTTTATATACTCACTTTCAAAACTGCCCTAAAAAAATACCTTCAGGAGGCTGCGATTCCAAACTGGCCCCTGTAAAAGTCATAACCTAGTACCCCACCTCGAACTGTTTACTGTACATAGTTTTTGATTAATCTTACCTTTAAGCTGTTTGTATGATGTTTTGCATAGTAGTATATATCTGTCTGTTTTTTAATGTCTCCATGAATTGAGTACGTGAGGATCCCATTTGAAACAAGCCATTGCGGCTTTCATGGGCGATCCATTTTAGTTGACCTTGTATTGTAAACTGTACTTCCATGTGCTTTTTCTCTGCAAACTTCTGAATAAAGTATTCAATTAATCAGAAAGGTGGCACTAAGAAACATACAAGCTTCCATAAACAACACATTTTGATTGATTGATTGATTGATTGATTAATTGAATGCTTTATTAACAAGGATAACACAAAAAGCCCTGAGCTCTTGTTTCCATTGTGATCTTGAAGACTAACAAGCCATTTTTAAAAAGTTTTAAAGGTACAGTATAGGGTAAGTGATATGTTTGGTAATCATTGCTATAGAGTGTTTGTTCAGTAACAGGGCTCTTCCCGTCTCTACAGCTCTTTGATGAACAGAAAATACATTTTCAGGTTGGGGACAACATTTCAGCCAATCAGGAGAGAGTACCCATTTATCAGTTTAATTTTTACAGTGTACCAGTAGTTCCAATGTTGTCTGCTCATTTCTTTGTGTCATCACTTCCAATTTCACTTTCACTATTTCACTATCCTATTTGATTGGATAGCATTGGTATCCTGACCTGAGAATGCATTTTCTGTTTAATAAACAGCTGGAGAGACATGGAGACTCCTGTTACTGAACAAACACTCTATAACAATGAGTACTATCAGAATATAGAGCTTTAATTTTCAAATGAATGAATTAATGTATTCATTTTATTTTATAATAAATATAATACTTTTTAAGACCTTTGGTTTCCAAACATAATTGTCTAGAATAATAAATGATGTAACAGAAATCATCCGTTTATAAGACGGACGGTCTGTGTGTCTGTCAGAGTTCAGAGGTCATCTGGATCAATCAGCACCGAATGTCTTGATCTTGCTTAAAAGAAAAGCGAAAAAAGAGATGACACCTTGAAATCTGTGTTAGAATTAGACCATTGTACTTATCTTAAAGGTAAGGGATGAAAGATATAGTATGTGAATGTAATTTTTTTTAATACTTACTTAAAGTTTAATACTTACTGCCAGTAGGTCACAGAAGTAACTTGATTCCAAAGTACCATTATTTACAGTAATTTGTTCAAATATGCTAAATATCTCGTTAAATATGCACAATACAGAAATGTGGCAAGTAGAATGGATTCTACTGGGACAATTACCTCGGGATCAACTGTTTCGTACGACCGTTGGTTTCCAAAAGATAATGTCTAGAAGTCATATAAATGACAAACACTCAATAACAGTTTCACATGGACAAAGGTTTGTTTAGAGTGATAACTGTCATTGAGATGGGGGCTATCATGTGGGAAGACCAAAATACAGAGAAATTATGGTCACCTTGTTGGTAGCAACTTAAATTTCCTAGAAACTCCCTAGTCTGATCTTTCAATTGGAACTACTTTTGTTCTCAGATTGTGTCGAAATGGCCTCAGCCAGTATTCTCCATTCTGAAGAGCAGTTCCAGTGTTCTATCTGTCTGGATGTGTTCACTGATCCGATCAGCACTCCATGTGGACACAACTACTGCAAGACCTGCATCACACAACACTGGGACAGCACTGATGTGTGTAAGTGTCCTTTATGTAACAAATCCTTCTACAGGAGACCAGAAGTCTCCGTCAATAAAGTGTTCTCTGAGATGGCTGATCAGTTCAGAAAGTCACTGCGGCTGAAAAGAAATTCCAGCATGAACCAGGAACCTGCTGAACCACATGAAGTCTCCTGTGATGTATGTACTGAGACCAAACTCAAAGCCCTGAAGTCCTGCCTGGTGTGTCTGACCTCCTACTGTGAGACTCACCTGGAGCCTCATCAGAGAATCGCAGGGTTAAAACGACACAAACTAATCAACCCTGTAAAGAACCTGGAAGACTTGATGTGTAAGAAACATGACAGACCTCTGGATCGGTTCTGTAAGACCGACAACATGTGTGTTTGTCAGTTCTGCACCGAGTTAGACCACAAGTTACATAGAATTGTATCTCTGGAAGAAGAATGTGAGGGAAAGAAGGCTGAGCTGGGAAAGACAGAGGCTGAAGTTCAGCAGATGATCCAGGAGAGACAAGTGAAGATTCAGGAGGTCAAACACTCAGTAGAGCTCAGCAAGAAAGACGCAGACAGAGAGATAGGAGACAGTGCGCAGGTCTTCACTGCTCTGATCAGCTGTGTTGAGAGTGTTGTTGAGAGAAGCCAAGCTGAGCTCATTGGTGTGATTGAAGAGAAGCAGAAAACAACAGAGAAACGGGCTGACGGCTTCATTAAAGAACTGCAACAGGAAATCACTCAGTTAGAGAAGAAAAGCTCTGAGCTGAAGCAGCTTTCACACACTGAAGACCACCTCCACCTCCTCCAGAACTTCACATCCATCAACAGCCCTCCACCCACCAAGGACTGGACAAAGGTCAAGGTCCATCAGTCTTCATATGTGGGGACTGTGATGACAGCTGTGGCTCAGCTGGAGAAGAAAATCAGTAAAGAGATGGAGAAGAGGCTGTGCGATACTGAGCTGAAGAGAATCCAGCCAGATGCAGTGGATGTGACTCTGGACCCTGATACAGCAAACTGTGATCTAATCATCTCTGAGGATGGAAAACAAGTGAGTCATGGAAATGTAAAGAAGAATCTCCCAGATAACAAAGAGAGATTCTCTTTACGTCCCAGTGTCTTAGGAAAACAAAGCTTCTCCTCTGGAAGGTTTTACTATGAGGTTCAGGTTAAAGAGAAGACTGGCTGGGTTTTAGGAGTGGCCAGAGAGTCCATCAACCGGAAGGGGAAAATCACAATGAGTCCCAGCAAGGGTTACTGGTCTATAAAGATGAGGAATGAAAATGAGTACTGGGCTCATGCTGGCCCTCCTGTCGTCCTCCCTGTAAGAGTTAAGGTCCAGACAGTGGGAGTGTTTGTGGATTATGAGAAGGGTCTGGTCTCCTTTTATGATGTGGAGGCCAGAGTTCATCTCTACTCTTTCACTGGCTGCACCTTCACTGGGAAACTATATCCATACTTCAGTCCACGTCTTAATAACGATGGTAAAAACTCTGCTCCTCTGATCATCTCTCCTGTCAATCATACAGATTAGGCTAATCCTTACATTTACTCTGAGAGCTCATTTGACTAATTCACTTTTATGGTCAGTGGGGAATAACACATGATATTCCAAATTAGACTAAATGAAATCTTACTTTCAGCTGACATCATACACATTAATATGTTTGCTGCCAATTTGTTTAAATATTTTAAAATGATGTATGAATCAAATACATACTTATATCACTGTGTTCATGTGTAAATAAACTTTAAGAAACCTTAACCTTAACATAAAGTGACACAAACGAGATTTCGGTATCGTTGTTATTGATTTTGTTGGAATCTTAGTAGTCCAGTACCTAGCCTGTAGACCTGTTCGCAATTTGGTGTTAGGGGAATTTCTCACCTGAACTTTGTCAGTGGGTCCCTAGACATGAAAAATCACGGAGGTGCTTGTTCGCCAGAGTGGCACGAATGGCGCAATGGCCAAATCAAAAATGGCCTCCATCGGCTATGATGAAAATCCAACTTTTTTGTTTCTGAATGTATAAACAAATGTAATACCTCCATTTTGACTAATTGGTGTGTGTGGAATTCATTTTTGATATTGTTATGACCTTTTTGGGTGATTTTGACCTTGAAAGGTCATGGTCAAGGTCATTTTGCTATTCCAAAGACATTGGCCATAACTTGGCCATTGTTAGGAGTAAAAACAGGTGCAATACGTCTATTTCAACTAATTCTGACATTTGGAATTCATTTCTGATATTGTTTTGACCATTAAGGATCATCTTGTCATTGAAATATCAATATCAATGTCATTTTTCAATAACTCGATTTGTTTCTTTAGTCACTTTTATTGTATTTCTTTCATAATTATTTGTTTTATTTATAACAAAAGACATGAACATGAAAAATATAACAATTCTAAATATCCCCTTTTAACTTTTACTTGATTTGGGTGCTTTAATTAGAAAATAAGACGAGATAAGAAAATAAAAGTGATATACAAATAAAATCATATCTTTTTGTTACAATTTCTCTTAAAGTGCACCATATATGTATGCATGCTGGTTAGTGGGATGGGTTTTTACATGAAGGATTTTCCAGTTTTCCATAGCAGAATATGATGCACGGAACTCCAGCAGCACGGCAGCCACATCGCCGAGTGTCGCACTTGCCTGCACACTTGCATACTCGGTGGTAAGGGCTTCAGACATTTTGATGGCAGTAGAGTACCAAAGTGCTCCTCCCATCCATGTTCCACTGACTCTAATCTTGCCTCAGGTTCCTTGGCTGTCGCAAGCAGGTGACAAGCCCTATGCACCAGAAAAGCACCATGTTTGATGTGACCTCTGATCACACTACTTGTGGGAGGGATAACATTAATTCCAGCACTGGCACTGGTATAGCTTTCCCTGAGGTCATCAAACGTCTCAGCAGTTGTACTTGACCTGGCCCCTGTCCGGACACGTATCAAGTACTTCTCTGCCAACGCTGTGTCTTGTTCTGTCAAGGTGTCTGCCTCTCCAAAGTTTGTTAAATATTGTACTGGGTCAGAAGCCATAGCTTCATGTTTGGTCCCCACCTTGCTCATGCAGTCTTCTCCAGTCTTCTCCAGTCTCCAGGATATGCACCTTGATGAACTGTCTTGGTTAGTGGTGCTCCACGATGAGAGACTGCTTGATGCAGTGGAAGCATGCACCACTTCTCACCAGTACCATACTGCTGCCAGATCTCCTTCACCCCCAGTGCTTGGAAGTATGGGGTGTAGTATAGCAGTAATGCGAAGGTGTCTGTATCATTGGAGACTATGACAACTCTCTTGCTCTGTTTCACACGAACACACCACTCCAAATGCACCACCAATCTGGTCTCAGCCTCCTCAATCCAGTTCAATAGGTCTGGGATCTTTTCACCACCAGCCGCCTTTGCTGGGAGCACCTCATCTTCAGAGACAACAGAGCTGACAATGATGGTAGCATTGCCACAGGCTTGACTGGCTTGACTGCACACCACATCCCGAACTAGCAGTTGGAGATTGCACTTGTTTTGCTCAGACGCCCATAACTTGTCAAGTTGCTGAGGGATGGGTGTGTCTCTGTTCATGCCAATGATGTCGATTCCTGTTCTTGAGTCTGTGTGCCGCATGCGCTCCCCTTCCTTTAGAGACATCTCAATGTAGGAATCGAGTATGAGATGGATGAACCCTGGCTCTTGGCAGAGGGATAATGTTGAGCTGATGATGGCGTTGATAACAGCACCTAAAGTAGGGAATCGTGCAAGTGGCATCTGCCACATTTTCGACATGAAATCTACCACAACATGAGTGGCAAGAGTAGACTTTGGACTCCATTGGGTGAGGTCAAGTTCAGGCTCAATCTCACTGACACGTTTTGACTTGTTGACATGAGCTGGAAGGTCACCATCAAACAGGGGAGATGCTGAGAGCACATCATGAGTAAGTATCTGCCGGATGTTCATGCCCCGCTCCTTAGCAATGTCCATACTCCTATGTGCCTCGGCCATGTCTTTGGATGAGACTAACTTCTGCTCCTTCAGAATGGTTGTTGGCGTCTTCAGTGGTTGCTCGTTGAACTGAGGTAACTTCCACTTTGGTATGGTTGAGCTCATTTTCTTGGTCTTCTCAACTAACCTCTCATGTCTGTATGAGCAGTAGACACGCTCCCCATTTTTTAGACAATTGAGCAGGCGTGGAGTGACCCCTCGGTCAACTGCTTGCTTTGTGAGCAGATTGTGCTGTGGCACAGGCACATTGACCATCATTGAGTATGGATTCTGATGCTCTAGCACGTCCAGCAGCTTCGCCACATTCTGGTTGAATGTAAGGCAGCGAGTGGTACTCAGTGCTGGAGATGGCATTCTGTATCTTTCATGGTGTGGTTGTTGGTGAGAAAGTTGAGGACATTGGTGATTGACCCAATCTCGTGGAACATTGTGTGTGGCTCCTACTACAGAGTTACCTCCTGGCCCCGTCGCCACTCGCTGAATGGTCTGCTCAACCTTCATGTCACCTCCTACAGCCCAGACCCAGCCTGGGCGATCCCGAATAACCCACTGGGTTATAGAGAAGCGCCGATAGATGTGTGAACTCTAGCATCTTGATTTGTTCAAGATACCATGAGCCATGACGCAGGTAGTTTTTGCAATCACATTCTGCAATGATTGGCATAGAGTCCGCATGTAGATTCCAGTTTTCTTCTCTTTCGGAGACTGCAGCATTCTTGATGACGGCCACCAACAAAATTCTTATTTGATTTTGTGGTATGGTCTTATTTGTATATCACTTTTATTCCTACATAGATAATTTCAACACCCAATTAAAATAAAAGTTAAACAGAGATGTTTAGAATTGTTATTTGTCTCATGTACATGTCTTTTGCTGTAAATAAAACTAAGTATTATGAAAAAGAATACAATAAAAGGGATAGTAAAGTACAAAATCGTAATTGAATTATTGAAAAATGACATTGACATTGATATTTCAATGACAAGATGATCCTTAATGGTCAAAACAATATCAGAAATGAATTCTAAATGTCAGAATTAGTTGAAATAGACTTATTGCACCTGTTTTTACTCCTACAAATGGCCAAGTTATGGCCAATGTCTTTGGAATAGCAAAATGACCTTGACCATGACCTTTCAAGGTCAAAATCACCCAAAAAGGTCATAACAATATCAAAAATGAATTCCACACACCCCAATTAGTCAAAATGGAGGTATTACATTTGTTTATACATTCAGAAAAAAAAAGGTTGGATTTTCATCATAGCCGATGGCGGCCATTTTTGATTTGGCCATTGCGCCATTCGTGCCACTCTGGCGAACAAGCACCTCCGTGATTTTTCATGTCTAGGGACCCACTGACAAAGTTCAGGTGAGAAATTCCCCTAACACCAAATTGCGAACAGGTCTAGAGGCTAGGTACAGGACTATAGAACTAAATGCTTATTTTGGAACAAATAAGCGTTGATTCTTCCTACTCTAATTGGACATTTTTATTTTGTTTATTGTGTTATATCTGTTCAATTATTGATTTTTGTTGGTATGTTTGGCTTTGACATTATTCTGAAGAAACATATACATAAATAACTGGTGTTGGTGTACATTTTGTTTCGTTTTTACTCTAATGTAAGAATACAAATCTTTAATATTTGTCTCATGTCTTAATCTGCCTGGTAGCCTAAGCCTGCACCCCGCGACTGACACAGCCCTGGGTAAGCAACCAGGCCTGGCAGAGATTTGCGCTCAGAGGAATGCACTTTTCTAGTTAGTTTCTGTGAGGCACTACATTTGTTCTCTCTTCACTCTACTTATGTTACTATTTATTTGTTGTTTATTGAGTCCATGTTTACTCTGCTTATTCTGATCTCACGCTTTTAAGTCGCTCAGGATAAGAGCATCTGATAAATGTACATAACATTGTAAATTGCTCAGCTAGCAAGCAAGGGAAACATGTGAAATAAAGAAATAACTCGCCAATAGATGACTTTCTTGTCGTGTCAATAGGCTCTATGCACAGAAGCCATATTGGGAATGAATTGGGCCCCTTCCTTACTTCCTTCACAGGTGTTACCAATGATATTAATGTAGCCCAGGTGATAAGTCACTACTTTCTTTAAGGGTTAAAATAAATTAGTCTAGGAAACTGAAAGTAATTTAGTTCCAAAAAATAAGTGGTTAACTTATTTGAATCCTATCAAGCTTTAAATATGAGAAGATAATGCTTAGTTCATGTTTTACATTCAATATGAAAAACCAAATACCTTTAGCTGATAAAAGACTACAGAGTGTGGTTTTATGTTGTGTGAATGTGGGTATGAGTGGGTGGATTGGATGTGAGGGGTTCCAGGTAGTATCACCTGCGGTCATTGGCCGCGGGGGAGAGGAAGAGGCGGGGAGCGAGAGTGAGGAAGAGGAGGAAAAAACGAGGAGAGACTTTGTGAGAAAAAAAGGAGAAAGAAGAAACATAAAAGACTGAATTGTGAAGACGCTTTAGTACAGTTGTTGCTGAAGTTAAAAACAACAGTTTAAACTTACTTTGGACACGCAAGTGTTGGTGAGAAAGACGCGACGGTAACGTGCGTAAACACTGGGAAAGAGTGTCAGTGTTTGCGAGTGGAGCGCTTGGTCAACCGGCTGGAAAGCACCGTGATAGTCGAGACGTCGGCTGAGACTGTTCTGGACCGGGAGTCCAGCTCCGTGGCCGTTTGAAACATAGATATAGAAACCTAGATACCTCATTGGCCTCTGCAGTTCATTGGAGCGACTGGTATCGCAAAACCTTTGTGCTTCCGCCCTCAGTCGCATACGTCACAGAAGGGGGCCTCCAGTAGGCCTAACCGAACGCCCCCTTCTGTGACGTTCAGTAGGTCTCTGATTGGCCTACCGAACGTCCCCTTCTGTGACGCACGCGACTGAGGGCGGAAGCTGGTGCGCGCCCGAGATACGAACGCTTCAGAGCCGAAGGAGGCGTCTACCTTTATATGTCTATGGTTTGAAACGCCTTATTCCCAAGTACTGTATCCACGAACTGTTTCTACATGAGTCTACAAAGAACTGTGAGTTGAACTGTATCTGTTTTGGAGTCACTGAGGAGTGTGTGTGTGTGTGTGTGTGTGTGTGTGTGTGTGTGTGTGTGTGTGTGTGTGTGTGTGTGTGTGTGTGCGTGTGCGTGTGCATGTGTGTGCGTGCGTGTGTGGGCCCACAGTGTTTATAGTTGACGTTATTGTTAAGCTCATGGTTGATTAAGGTCATGGTTTCACTTTAAGGTGACGCTATATTTAAAGAAGGGTTGAATTAATAACTAGATAGGTAACCAGGGTTTTGTGAAAACTACTGAGGGAACTTTATTTTTGTTTTAGTTTCAATTTAATACTTGTGAACAGGTATAATTCATTGATTTGCTCCAGTGTTGTTATTTGGGTAAAATACAATGGTTTGTTGTAATGTTTGAGTATTGTGCTCACAGCTAATTAATGTATGCTTAAACAGGGTTTTTAAGCCTTGTGGTTATTTTTAGTTGGTCCAATATTTGTTAGTGTGTCATTTATTCATTTGTTTATTTCATTTATTGTTTATTATTTTATTGCAAGTTAAAAAGGGATTTCTTCTGTATAAAAACTAAAAAGACAAAAAAACATAAACCTTCAGTAAAGTTGATTCCCTGAAATTTAAACAACGTTGTCTGGAAGGAGGAAGAGGCGGGGAGCGAGAGTGAGGAAAATGTAAAAAAGGTAAATATGGTGTAAATGAAGTTCGTAAAGGAGGTCGTATTTCTGGTACTCACTAACGGACGTGCAATTCAAAAAGGGGTTCGTATATGACAGAGACGTGCGTATGACCAGTTCTATATTATAATGACAGCCAGCTGGGCGTGATGATCCCGAGAGGTTCATTTACATTGTTCCACGCCCCCATTTTGCACCATAAAAGGCGTGAACCGTGACTCAGCAGTTTCTCTCTGATCAAATCTGTCACTTTACTGAACAGTGTTGCCATGTCCGCTTATTATAAGCGAATCTTGGCTTATTTTTCTGTCAAGTTGCTTGTAAATATTGGTATCTGTGGGGTGCAGTTTTTTGGCTTGTTTCTAAAGTGTAATTCATTATTTGGGCTTGCTTCACAATTGTTCAATTATTTTAACCGGTGGTTCTCAAATATTTTTATGTCATGGACAGGGCAGGAATTTCACGGCGGCCACGGCGGCCATGGCCGTCGTTGCCCCTCTCATTGGCCGTGTGCCCCTCGAATAATGACATGCCTTCACGGCCACAGTGGCCGTGGTGCCCCAGCTGCGCCCAGCAACTGATTTCACAGTTTTTCCTCTGCGCGATTTTCTTGTCAATACGTTTTTTTTAGTCACCAGTCCCTTTGGTTGAGCTGCGCAGCTACAACACAGTGGTAGGTAGGTTTGATTTTAAGCCTCCTATGAACCTTCGGAATCCCGCAACATAGTGTAATAGACACAAAAGCATTACCGGGCCAAACAGGAGATAAATCTAACGCAGCCTGAACTAATCAATGGTAGGTTTGATTTCTAGCCTGAGAGAGAGAGAGAGAAAGAGAGGATTCTGTAGTCCTACAGACCGATGTGCCCCGATGTTTTTTTCAACAGCAAAATATAGATGAATACATCTAATAAAATACAGCAAAATCCCCAAATTATGAGTCTTAATATAAAGCAAGCAACAGAATAACTGCAAACAAATTAAAAGTGTAGGCTATCAATATCATACAAAAGAGTGACCTCACCGCTCTGATGGACAAGAAATAAATCCTTTTGCAAACCACATCCATGATATCTGTTCGTTTGTCAACAATGTTCTAATTGGGAAGTTTATTTCAGCAGAATGTGACAGTTTTAGTCAGTGTTTTGGTGCGCAACACAGCCCTCGTTTAAGTGATTGCTTTCACCTGCTGCTGCAGTGTGCGGAGCTTGTGCGCAACAGGGCATATCTCCGCCAAGCCAGGGTGACCTACCCAGGGCCATGAAATTCATATGCAGGCATAGTAGCCAATTAGAATGAAATCTGCAAAAACGGACTAATATGCTGATACAGAACCATATATTGGCTACATATTATGGCTCTCAGGTGGAAATCTTGTATGTTCCTTTTTTATTTATTATTTAAAAACAATTTAAAATCATGAAAATAGCCAATCTACAAGCTGTAATTATTAATAATTAAGAAATACTATATTTTAAAGAGAGAGAAAATCAACTAAAGTCATTATTAGTGCAAGTTCAATCACATTTCATTTGAATGAAAATAACTTGTGGGGAAAATACATAAAATCTCTTTATTCTGTGAATCTAATGTGATTAATGTGACCCCTACTTCAGTCAGTGAAGTCCAGGGCTGAATGTGACATATTGAGACCTATATAACTAAATATTGGTCATTTGCCAACACTTTATTTTGTGAAATAAATGGGTTATATTTTACAGATAGTTATACAATTCTTATAATATATTAAAATACAATCATCCTTAACCTTCAAGTTAAATGCATTATTTCCGGGGACTTAAACACTTTTTTTTTTGGATGGCCTTCCTGCCCTGGCATTTGGCCTTTGTGCCCTCCAAAAAATTACAACACCAAAGGCCAAGTGGCCTTGCCCCTAAAATGACGAAATTCCAGGCATGGATCCCCAAGTTAATATGTAGGCTAATTTATCCCTAAGCCCCATCTGAAAATGTTTTGTGCCAGCTGGAGGCAGAGTTGTGTTGTTTAGAATGTTTAAAAAATATTCCAAATATTCCACATTGTATTACGAGATTTTTGGTTTAAATATAGCAGATCTACAAGCTCACAACGGTTTAATTAAAGTGCTTACAATGGCCTAAGTGCCAGTTGCTTCTTTTGGGCTTATTTTCATAGACCTGGTTGCTTATTTCTCTCACAAAATCTGGCAACACCGGAGTTTTACTTCTCGTCTAAACTTACAGCTGTCGGCCGCAATGCCTGGGCACTGACAGAGAACTTGAACATCATTCTGATCTGTCTGGAAGCGAGTCCCACTATTGCACGATGGATCAGCTGAATGTAATGTGTAATGTTTACAAGGTTTAACCCTGCCAGCAAATAATAGACTAATAACCAGGTTTACCAGGTAAAAAGATGATGTTGAAAATAAGTCAAGGGCATACAAGTGGAACGCTGCTATCCGATTATGGACCAGAGCTTATTGATTACTTATTGATTAAATTAGTTAATTTTTGATTAATATATCACTAGCCTATGCTACGTCTGAATGGGGAATGGATCTTCTGGACACAGCTTTCATCACTATAGTTTCCTCATCAGATGGTAACATTTATTAGGCTGTTGTGTGTGGCGTTCATGTGATCAATATACAGTAGAGTAGCCTACAGTAGGCTATTAGCCTACAAATTAATACCGCGGCACGGACACTGGTGCGTCAGTCCCTCCGCAGTTTCATTAATTAAGGCATGATAGCCTATTTTCATTATTACGTGACATTTTGGCTGAGATGGCCCGCTGGCAAACACACGGGGACCTAATAATTCAGCTCTAAAAGGAACTGATAGCCTAGAAAATAAATAAAAAGCGGTGGAATCTACATCATGTCTATATTATGCATAGGCTACAAGCAATACATCGTTTGACTTTTTTTTTAAAAAATATATATGTTTTGACAAATGTTGGGCACATATATATTTTATTTGAGGTTTGCCACTGTTGTAATTGATTTTGACTTGAAGAATAAAGCATTCTAAAGACATACGCACATTTCAGCCCTGGCAAGACTGCCTCGGGGGTGACGTGAGAACGTGCGCACCTGACGCACAAGACACAGACCAAAAAATCTTTATGAATCAGGTGCATGTGTACGACTTGTCCTAAATGCCGGTACGTACAAAATATGGTCGTAAATCCCTTTATGAATCCGGCCCATGGTACCACCTGTGAAGGAAGTAAGAAGAGGCCCAATTTCTTTCCAATATGGCTGCTGTGCATAGAGCCTATTGACATCTTGAAATTGAAATACTGTCTAAAATGAAATATCCTACATGCAGTGCATAATGAGGTTGCATTGTTACATCAGTCAATCAATCCCTACTTTACTCTGTTACTGAACAAACACTCTATAGCACGTACTATCAGAATATAGTGCTATTTATTTGCTTTCCCGAGTTCACTTAGACCCATATAGGGGCCACCACAAATGCTACAATGCCCATTTTAAAACAAGAGAAAAGGAAGCGCGGCCTGGGTTCAATCACAGTGGCTCAAAACAGAAGCTCTTCAGTGGAACAGGCATAGGAATAGAAGCAAAGGAAACCAAAGTTCTGCATGTGGCGAGGCAGACCAGGTAAACAAAACACTGAGGCATTCCGTCTTCAAGTGAAAAAAGACATACATTTATTTTAGCAAGGCAACAGCTGACCGACACGTTTTGACACTCACTGTAGGTCTTCAACAGGCTCTTGAATGCTACAATGCCCATGTTTGTTGTTAAAACATGTTTTTCCCCCAATTTATTTGAGTTATTTCATCCCTTTTTTGCACTACTTTGCCTGAACTGCACCTGCTGCACCTGCTGTATTTATTTGCATGTATATAGAATATACTGTAAAGTTGTTTACACAAAGTTAGGTGACCGCCACTGAAGAAAAATGCTGGTGGTGTATACAACATACCGAGTGTTTTTTCTTTATTTTTATGTACATTTGATTTGATTTGATGATGCTCTTTTCATTCTCTTTGCTCTTTTTGCACTCTTTCTTTAAATCCTTTTACGTTTGTCTTTATTCTATTGTTATTACTTATGCTGCTGCATTGTCTGAAGGAAGCCGTCTGAAGGAAGCCGAACCAAAATAAGTTGTACTCTTATGTACCTGTACATAAGATGTAACAATAAAGTACAACCTTGAACCTTGAAACTTGAGTTTTGCAGAACTTAAAAAAAAAGACTTTCAAAAACATCCTATACATTTTTCAAAGATTTTCACATATCGCGATGCGATACATTGTGAGCTTGTAGATCAGTATTTTCAAATAGCTTAAATAATAATAATAATAAGGGTAATAATAATAATAATAATAATAATAAATATAGCTGCAAGCAGCGATAATACGGGGCCAGTGAATAGAGAGAGAGAGAGAGACATGGAAACGGAATAGATTGAAGAGAGAGAGAGTGACATGGAAACAATAGATTGATGAGAGAGAGAGATGGAAACATAATGGTTTGATTGGACATCTCAACCTACTGCCATTAACAGGATTCGAACTCTCAACCTTCAGACTAATAGGCTGCAACACTACCTATAGTGCTATAGCTTTATCCAGGCTGATATTGTCTGTTGAAGATCATAAACTCTTGCCTTCTTTCATGAACCAAGCCCCTGTTTCACTAACACTAAGATCACTCGTTCACAAACCATTTACCAATGAAGAAATTGTACATCTCCTCAGTACCAAAACTAGTGAAAGTAGCCGATCTACAAGCTCACAAACCATGAAAAGTTGTGAGATTGTAGATCAGCTATTTTCAGAATGAAGTATGTCATACGTTGAAAAAACGTACTCTCAAATAAGCATTTCAGGTTATCTTTACCATTTGCACATGTATTCATTGATACAGTCATGTTGTTTGCAATTCAACTTAAATTAAGTCTGCATCAAGTGAGGCTTGAACTGACGACCTTGAGATTGTGAGGCATTCATTTAAGGGAGACGCCATTGGCCCAACAGACAAGTAACTGTGAAAAAGGAGATCACACAGATGATACAGTTTCACGCAAATAGCTGAAAAATCCTGGGTTTAAGTGTTTTTCAAACTGCTCAAAATTGCGGACAATCTAAGGGCGGAGCTTACTGGTCAAAGCGATAAATGTGTTCCTCATGAGTCAAGGCACATGTGTAAGCAAGTTTCACGACTTTCGGCCAAACGAGGCATGACTTATGCCTGTTTAAAGTCTGCCTTTTCAAAAAATTGCTATAGCGCCTCCTTTTGGCCAATTGGATTAAGATTGGTTTCAGTGATATTTGGAATGACCCTGTACATTTCTGCAAAGTTTCAAAGAAATGTGAGTCTGCATGTATGTTTTAGGCACAGATGAATAATTTTCATAAAACTGTAATAGTTAAAATCTATCTCCTCCTGGGATTTTGAGCAATCTGCACGAAACGTTTAACACTTGAACTTTGGACCTCTGCCTACAAAAATTTCCAACGGATTTTCCATAAGTGAAAAAATGCAGAAGTTAGAAGCCAATGACTGTTTTTCATATAATTCAAAATGGTGGAAGATCTAAAGGTCAGAGGTCAAAAGTCAGACCACGAAAGTTGTCGGGCATGAAGAGATGCATGTGTGTATCGAAGTTTCATGGTTGTAGGTCAAACAGGGCATGAGTTGTACCTGTTCAAAGTTGGCACTTTCAATTGAGTGCTATAGCGCCACCCTTTGACGAATGAGTGTGAGAATTATTTCTTGGTAGTTTTTCATGAGCATCTACCATATGGCCGAGTTTCGTAAAAAGCGTATGCACGGTTAAGCCAGAACTGGCAAAAACAAGTATTTTTCAAACTGCTCAAAATTGCGGACAATCTAAGGGCGGAGCTTACTGGTCAAAGCGATAGATGTGTTCCTCATGAGTCAAGGCACATGTGTAAGCAAGTTTCACGACTTTCGGCCAAACGAGGCATGACTTATGCCTGTTTAAAGTCTGCCTTTTCAAAAAATTGCTATAGCGCCCCCTTTTGGCCAATTGGAGTAAGATTGGTTTCAGTGATATTTGGAATGACCCTGTACATTTCTGCAAAGTTTCAAAGAAATGTGAGTCTGCATGTATGTTTTAGGCACAGATGAATAATTTTCATAAAACTGTAATAGTTAAAATCTATCTCCTCCTGGGATTTTTGAGCAATCTGCACGAAACGTTTAACACTTGAACTTTGGACCTCTGCCTACAAAACAACATTTCCAACGGATTTTCCATAAGTGAAAAAATGCAGAAGTTAGGAGCCAATGACTGTTTTTCATATAATTCAAAATGGTGGGAGATCTAAAGGTCAGAGGTCAAAAGTCAGAGGGTGAAAGTTGTTCAGCATGAGGAGACGCATATGTGTATCCAAGTTTCATGGCTGTAGGTCAAACAGGTCATGAGTTGTACCTGGTCAAAGTTGGCATTTTCAATTGAGTGCTATAGCGCCACCTTTGGACGAAAGATTGTTAGAATTATTTTTTGATCGTTTTTCATGACCATCTACCATATGGCCGAGTTTCGTAAAAAGCGACAGCGCGGTTCAGCCAGAACTGCGAAAAGTGGCAGAAATGACAGAATACTGCCAATAACAAAACAGGTCCAGAGCTGAGCTCTGGCCCCGTAATAATAGCTTAAAAAATAAACAGGGCTTGGCTACTTGAACCCCAGCATCCCTAGCACAGAGGAGTGTGGAGGATGTGAAGGGTTAACAGGTGCTGTAGAAGGAGGAGTTTCTCAGTAAGTCTAAACTGAAAGTTAAACAGTGACAGTGCAGAGAGTAGTTTGGGGGCAGTGTGCAAGCCCTCTACAATACCTTCAACACCACAATACAGAAATACTGAGAACGGTAGGTACAGTAGATACATATTTATTATTCATTAACAGAGACTAAAAGGTTTATTAAACTGTATCCAGACATACTCTTCCCCTATTTTCATATTCCTTGAAATTCCACAGTCTGATCTTTCAATTGGTAAAAATGGGATGTTTTCATGGAGTATAGAACACCTTTCAACATTATTGTGCTCAATTACAATACAATCGCATTTTGGAACTAAATCTGATACTTAAACTGTTATTCTCAGAGTGTGTCAAAATGGCCTCTGCCAGTATTCTCCATTCTGAAGAGCAGTTCCTGTGTTCTATCTGTCTGGATGTGTTCACTGATCCGATCAGCACTCCATGTGGACACAACTACTGCAAGACCTGCATCACACAACACTGGGACAGCACTGATGTGTCTAAGTGTCCTTTATGTAACAAAACCTTCTACAGAAGACCAGAAGTCTCTGTCAATAAAGTGCTCTCTGAGATGGCTGATCAGTTCAGGAAGTCACTGCAGCTGAAAAGAAATTCCAGCATGAACCAGGATCCTGCTGAAACACATGAAGTCTCCTGTGACGTCTGTACTGAAACCAAGCTCAAAGCCCTGAAGTCCTGCCTGGTGTGTCTGACCTCCTACTGTGAGACTCACCTGGAGCCTCATCAGAGAATCGCAGGGTTAAAACGACACAAACTAATCAACCCTGTAAAGAACCTGGAAGACTTAATGTGTAAGAAACATGACCGACCTCTGGACCTGGTCTGTAAGACCGACAACATGTGTGTTTGCCAGTTCTGTGCCGATCTAGACCACAAGTTTCATAGAATTATATCTCTGGAAGAAGAATGTGACGGAAAGAAGGCTGAGCTGGGAAAGACGGAGGCTGAATTTCAGCAGATGATCCAGGAGAGACAAGTGAAGATTCAGGAGGTCAAACACTCAGTAGAGCTCAGCAAGAAAGACGCAGACAGAGAGATAGGGGACAGTGTGCAGATCTTCACTGCTCTGATCAGCTGTATTGAGAGAAGCCAGGCTGAGCTCATTGATGTGATTGAAGAGAAGCAGAAAAAAACAGAGAAACAGGCTGAAGGCTTCATTAAAGAGCTGCAACAGGAAATCACTGAGTTAAAGAATAGAAGCTCTGAGCTGAAGCAGCTCTCACACACTGACCTCCACCTCTTCCAGAACTTCACATCCATCAACACCCCTCCACCCACCAAGGACTGGACAAAAGTCAAGGTCCATCAGTCTTCACATGTGAGGACTGTGAGGACAGCTGTGGCTCAACTGGAGAAGACACTCAGTCAAGAGATGGATAAGCTGCGTGATGCTGATCTGAGGAGGGTTCAGCAATATGCAGTGGATGTAACTCTGGACCCTGATACAGCACATCCATACCTCAGCCTTTCTGAGGATGGAAAACAAGTGAGTCATGGACATGTAAAGAAGAATCTCCCAGAAAACAAAGAGACATTCTCATATTGTGTCAATGTCTTAGGAAAACAAAGCTTCTCCTCAGGACGGTTTTACTATGAGGTTCAGGTTAAAGGGAAGACTGCCTGGGATTTAGGAGTAGCCAGAGAGTCCATCAACAGGAAGGGACCAATCAAACTGAATCCCAACAACGGTTACTGGTCTATATGGTTGAGGAATGGAAATGAGTACAAGGCTGCTGCTGGCCCTGCTGTCCACTTCCCTGTAAGAGAGAAAATCCAGACAGTGGGAGTGTTTGTGGATTATGAGGAGGGTCTGGTCTCCTTTTATGACGTGGAGGCCAGAGTTCATCTCTACTCTTTCACTGGCTGCACCTTCGCTGAGAAACTATTCCCATTCTTCAGTCCTAATATTAATAATAATGGTAACAACTCTGCTCCTCTGATCATCTCTCCTGTCAAGCATACAGATTAGGCTAATCCTTACATTTATATGGGAGCTCATTTGAGTAATTCACTTTTATGGTCAGTGCCCATTAACACATGATATTCCAAATTAGACAATCTTAAATCTTACTTTCAGCTGACATCATACACATTAATATTTTTGCTGCCGATTTGTTTAAATATTTTAAAATGATGTATGAATCAAATACATACTTATATCACTGTGTCCATGTGTAAATAAACTTTATGAAACCTGAACCTTAACCTAAAGTGACACAAAGGAGATTTTGGTATCGTTATTGATTATTTTGGAATCTTAGAACTAAATGCCCATTTTGGAACAAATAAGCATTGCTTCTTCCTACTCTAATTTGGACATTTTTATTTTGTTTATTGTGTTAAATCTGTTCAATTATTGATTTTTGTTGGTATGTTTGGCTTTGACATTATTTTGAAGAAACAAATACATAAATAGGTGTTGGTGTACATTTTGTTTTGTTTTTACTCTAATGTAAGAATACAAATCTTTAATATTTGTCTCATGTCTTAATCTGCCTGGTAGCCTAATCCTGCACCCCGCAACTGACACAGCCCTGGGTACACAACCAGGCCTGGCAGAGATTTGCGCTCAGAGGAATGCACTTTTCTAGTTGTTTACCAGGTATCCTAGTTTCTGTGAGGCACTAACTTTGTTCTCTCTTCACTCTACTTATGTGACTATTTGTTTGTTGTTAATTGACTAGAGACCATGTTTACTCTGCTTATTCTGATCTCACACTTTTGTTGATGTTTTTTCGCTCAGGATAAGAGCGTCTGATAAATGTACATAACATTGTAAATTGCTCAGCTAGCAAGCAAGGGAAACATGTGAAATAAATAAATAACTCGCCAATAGATTACTTTCTTGTGTAAATTGACATCTTGAAATTGAAATACTGTCTAAAATGAAATATCCTACATGTCTACATGCATTGCAATATGAGGTTATATTGTTACATCAGTCAATCAATCCCTACTTTACTCTGTTACAGAACAAACACTCTATAACACGTATCAGAATATAGTGCTATTTATTTGCTTTCCCAAGTTCACTTAGACCCATATAGGGAAACAAGAGAAAAGGAAGCGCTGCCTGGGTTCAATCACAGTGGCTCAAAACAGGAGCTCTTCAGTGGAACAGGTATAGGAATAGAAGCAAAGGAAACCAGTTCTGCTTGTGGCGAGGCAGACCAGGTAAACAAATACTGAGGCACTCCGTCTTCAGGTGAAAAGAGATATACATTTATTTTAGCAGATGAGCAAGGCAACAGCTGACCGACACGCTTTGACACACACTGTAGGTCTTCAACAGGGTCTTGAATGCTACAATGCCCATGTGTGTTGTTAAAACATGTTTTTTCCCCAAATTATTTGAGTTATTTCATCCCTTTTTTGCACTACTTTGCCTGAACTGCACCTGCTGCACCTGCTGTATTTATCTGCATGTATATAGAATATACTGTGAAGTTGTTTATGTGACGGTGGCCAGGTTGTCACATGTAACTTGCCACTTCTTTTTAGAATGCTGACACTCTTTACTTTGTCTCAATAATAAATAAATAACAATACACATTAAACTCACAACAATAAAATATCAGTTGCACGGTAAAGTGCGGGGTGCGTAATTACTGTGAGAATAATACTGTTTGTTAGGTACTGCAAGACTACGCCACCTTTTTATTTAAGAGGTAGGGTCCTCTGGAACACTCTTTCTTAGGCTATTCACAGGTTCGAGTTTACCCAGGTAAGTACAATACTTTTAAATGAGAACAACACTTCAACACATATCCCTTGGAGAAAGCTGGACGGAAACAGGTTTGTATAAAAAGGTAATCTATTTTATTAAGCTAATACAGTGGCGTCTATAAGCCATAAAATATTGAAAAGCATAAACAAAATATAACACTAATTCTAAAACCTCAACCTCCTAATGCGCCCACTAACTAACTAAAATACAGGAATACAGACAATCACCAAACACTAAAAACAGACAGGGCTTGTGCAAACTATAGCAAATAAATAATGAATTTAGCGTTAAAGTGCCAACTATTACTGAAGCAGTAAAGTGCCAAGTGCCAATTCAATTGCTATATGTCATATACTCATCACGGTTCAATGCAAAAGGTGGGAATGTCCTTATATGGGGTTTAACTGGAGCGGGGGTTTAGGCCAGGAATCACTGTCTCTTCTTGTCTTCGTGCGTATTGCCTGCAATCATAGAAACTAGAACCAGTTCATCTGTTCAGGTATATTTCACATATGAGGTTTAGGACCGTGGGTTTATAAAGGTAACGTTGCATAGAAGGACACTTACTCGCCCGCCAGACTGTACGTCTGGCTTTGAGGGTGTGAAGCGCGCAACGTTATCGCCACTGGACCTCTCCTCCGTTCCTTGGTTCGTCTGTCTGTCCTCCCCGTCTCTGCTGCTACTGCGCCGTCTGCTCACCGTCCGCTGCTGGTGGCTTGGTACGTGCCGCGATCACTGTATTCCCCACCTCTGCTCCGTGGTATATCTGCTCCTCCTGTGCACAACCGTCCCTTCTGGCTGTCACTTCCACACTGCCCTGTATGCCTGTCTCTCTGCTGTCCAAGTGGCTCGCGCTCACTTTTGAATAAGGTGGGCCACACCCTACTCCGCCCTCATTCGCTCTGCCACCAGCGTGACCTGGGGACATTGGCCGTCCGCTGTCACAAGGCCAATGTCACACAGCCTATAGGGGAGTCCAATGTCAAGTGGCTCGGGGACCGGGGGGAAATACATTGTCAACCATAAAACATGCAGTGCAGAAATATAGTTAAGAGAATGATGTTTTTAAGTGCGTAATACAGGTTTTTCATCATCAATAAAAAATGTTACAATTTGGTTTCACCCCCCTGCTTTGACCCTGTCACATCCCCCCCCACTTTTCCGTTGCCAGTCCCTGCAACTGTCCCTAATCATGTCCATACCTCTGGGGTGGCTGGCCTATATTTGCTCTTCCCGAGCGCCGTGGCTCATCTGGTGCTCTCGGGACGGAGAGAAACCCATAATACTGCGGCGTTGTTGCTTCTACCTGCTCGGGCTGCACTACAGCTGGGGGGTCCTCGTGGGGCGACCTGGGGGCTACACACACTTTCAACGCATTTCTATGTATGGTCTTTTCTCGCCCCCCCTTCTCGGGTCTGACTCGGTACACCAACCCCGTAGCTCCCACCTGTTCCATCACTGCGTAAGGCTCGGGGTCCCACCACGTACTCAATTTCCCCTGGCCATCTCTCTTCCTATTTCGAATCCACACTCTCTCTCCTGGTAATAGGGGTGTAATACCGGCCCTACGGTCATAAACCTGCTTTCTCCTCTTGGCCGTTTCTCCCATCCTCTCCCCTGCGGTCCTATAAGCTGTCGCCATTCTCTGTTGGTGGTCCTGTACCCAGCCACCCACTCCCATGCGCTCTTGCGCTGACTGCACTCCTAACTGGACATCTATAGGGCGCCTCAAATGTCGGCCAAACATTAAGTAGGCGGGGGCATAACCCGTAGCACTATGGATCGTGTTGTTATAAGCATGAACTAACTCGGGTAAGTGCTCATTCCATCTTCCTTGTTTATCAGTGTCTAGTGATCGCAACATGTTCAGTAATGTCTGATTAAATCGTTCCACTCCACCGTTCCCAGCCGGGTGGTACGGAGTGGTGCGACTTTTTGCAATACCATAAGTCTGACATAAATGGTGCATTAACTCGGACTCGAAGTTGGGGCCTCGATCTGAGTGGAACCGGGCCGGACAGCCGAACGGCTGGATAATATGCGTCCATAACGCACGGACAGTGGTGTGCGCAGTCTGGTCTCGGGTGGCAATAGCCCAACTATAACGGGTGAATAAGTCAGTAGCTACCAGAATGTTTTGCCACGCATCAGCAGGCCTACCTAATGTGAGGAAATCAATGGCTATTACTTCTAGTGGATATGAGACTTCAAAGGGTTGTAAGGGGGCCCGAGGCTCTGACCTGTTCCTCTGCAGGCTGCAGGCGACACAACCCTGTTGTAACTGACGCACCGCTCCCTCCATGCCTGGCCAATAGAACCGACGTCGCAGCTGGGCCAAGGTCCTCTCCAACCCAGCATGCGCCGCGGCCGTGTGGATTCCTCTCCATACCTCCTCTCTGCGTGAACCTGGACAAATGATCTGTGAGTATTGTTCTTTGGTATAAGGATCGGTCACCTTCCTATATAACACATGATTTCGTATAATCAGTTTGTTCCACTGGCGTAACAGTTGCCGCGCTCCCCGAGTCCAATTCTTCCTCTCCACCATATATGGGGCTCTCCCCCGTTCCACGCACCTCTTCACCACCTGCACATCTGGATCCCGATCCTGCGTCTCTCTCCACTCATCCTCCCGGGCTGCTGGCGTCGATTGTACAGCCGCCACATCTACAGGCTGCACTGGGAACCGCGATAGGGCATCAGCGTTGGCGTTGTTTTTGCCCGGTCGATACTTGATGTCGAAAGTAAACGACGCAAGTTGAGCAGCCCACCGTTGTTCCACAGCTCCCAATCTAGCCGTTTGGAGATGCGCAACAGGGTTATTGTCCGTGAATATTGTGAATCGAGCGCCAGTGAGATAATCTTTAAACTTCTCGGTCACGGCCCATTTAAGGGCCAAAAGCTCCAATTTGAACGAGCTATAATTTGCGTCATTCTGCTCGGTCGGGTGGAGACTGCGGCTTGCATAAGCTATTACACGTTCGTGACCGTCTTGGACCTGGGCTAGAACCGCTCCCAACCCACGGCCACTCGCATCAGTGTAAACCACAAAAGGCTGTGTATAATCCGCATACGCTAACACCGGGGCTTGTGTGAGGGCACTCTTTAACGCATCAAACGCCCGCTGGCACTCCGAAGTCCACTCGACTTTACACTGGTGGGATTTTACGTCATTTGGGATTCCTATCAATAAGTTGTTTAAGGGTCGTGCTATAGCAGCAAAAGAGGACACGAAACGCCTATAGTAACCCGCTAGACCTAGAAACGCGCGGACCTCGCGGACCGTTGAGGGTGGTGTCCAGTCCCGCACTGCCACCACTTTCTCCGGATCGGGCCGCACTCCCTCTTTGTCCACGACATGGCCCAGAAATTGCACTTCCCTCCGCAGAAGTTTGCATTTGTCTAACCGCAGCTTCAGTCCATGTCTCCACAGGCGTTGGAAGACGAGCTCGAGGTGCTGTAGATGAGAGGAGAAGTCAGGTGAATATACTATAATGTCATCAAGATATACCAGCAAGGATTCTGTCACCTGACCACTCAGACACTGCTGCATCAGCCTCTGGAACGTCGCGGGCGCATTACAAAGCCCGAACGGCATGCGTTGAAACTCGAACAGGCCCAGCGGGGTCGTAAAGGCGGTCTTCTCCCGGTCCCGGGGATCCATTCCTACTTGCCAATACCCGCTGGCCAGGTCTAACGTGGAGAACCATTGCGCCTTCGTCAGGCTGGTGAGCGTCTCTTCTATCCTGGGTAGGGGGAAGGCGTCCTTGTGCGTCACGGCGTTAAGTTTCCTGTAGTCGACGCAGAACCTCCAGCTGCCATCTTTCTTCTTGACCAGTACGATAGGTGCCGCCCACGGACTGCAACTCTCCTTGATGACTCCCTTCTCCAGCATCTCATTCAGGAGGGTCTTCATCTCCCGGTACATGGAGGGCGGCAACGGCCGGTGTCGCTCTCGTATGGGTGCCGCGTCTCCGGTCGGTATCTGGTGTTGCACGACGTCCGTCCGTCCGAAATCCTCGTCATGGATGGCGAACACCTTCTTCCACCGACACAACATCTCGTGTAACTCTCTCTTCTGCGCCTCCGGCAGGTCATCACGCTCCGTCAACACTTCCATCTCTTCGGGCAGGGTCTTCAGTGGTCCATCATCTTCCACACTGATTACGGCCACTTCCACCTCTCCGTCGGTCCCCAGGGACAGGCTCAGGTCCCTGCCGCCTCGGACATCCGCTTCTTCCACCGGGTACAGCCTCCCCAGCTTCTGGTGGCGGTCCAGGACCAGACTATATGCGTGTGGGTTGCACACTCGTATGGGAACACGTCCGTGGCGCACCGTGACGAGGGCACGGGCCACTCCCAAATCTTTTCCATCCGGCAAGGCTTCCATCAAGGCCTCGTAGTCCGCTCCATTTGGTCCTCTCCAAGCGCGGCCCCAGATCATCACTTCACTCTGCGCGGGGATTCGAATCTTCCGCCGGCCGACCGGCCACACATAACCGATGGACCCATCTTCGTTCGTCACTGCCTCCACCCTCCTACAGGTGGCGAATGCGTCCTTCCACAGCGTCCTTCCCTGCTGACATGGAAACACAGGCCTCCCAGGCCATTTAAAGAGGGCATGCCATACAGCGTTCACGACATTCATCCCAATAATCAGCGGTTGAGTACAATGTTCATCTTTCACGATTACAACTCCTCTCCCTGGGATCTTCATTCCCTCCAGCTCTAGGTCCAATATGGCATAGCCAGTGTACGGTAAGTCAAGACCATTAGCGGCGCGTAATTTAAAAACAAGGGGCCCATTTCCCAACGTTAGGTGTGAGAATTTTTCCTCAAATAAGCTTTGCTGCATTAATGTGACTTGTGACCCAGTATCCAGTAACCCCCTTAAGTGGACTCCTCCCATAGTGATCCCAATAGTCGGACAGTCCCCAATAAACACTTCATTAGCCCTTGATCTGGCGAGTGCGCGCTGCACCCCTGTCTCCCGGACCTCGGCGACAGGGCGTACTAGTTTAAATGATTGGGGTCAGATTTACAAAAGCGAGCAATGTGCCCAGACTGCCTACAGCTCCTACAGATCGGCCTACCTCCCTCATCCCACTCGTTGCGTTGGTACGGCTCCCGGCGTCGTTCAGATGGAGGCGAACCGCGAGGTCGTGTATCGGTGGTGTTGGGTCGAAGGAGCGGTCTGATCTCTTTCATGAGCTCCTGCGTAAACCCCTGCATTTGCGATTTGACGTCTTCCATAATCTCCTGTTTCAGTTTCTCTCTCCATTCAGATTCCTGTGAGGGTGTTGGGATAGAGGCAGGTTTAACAGCATGGCACAAGATTTCAGCAGTCCCTTCTCTTCTATGTTCAGTGTCTAGTAGGAAGGCCTCATTTTTTAGGGCGGCGAAGTCTTCTGTGGGGTTTCGACGGGCATATATTCTTAAGGCTTGACCCAGAGGGCCTTCAGACAGTCCTACAAGTAACTGCTCTCGCAGAATGGCATCGGAGGGAGCGGTGTCTGGGTCGAGCCGCCGCAGCCCGCAGAACAACTCTCTAAGCCTCAAAATATAAGCCTGCACACTTTCGCCTGCGCGTTGCGCACAGCCATAGAACAAGGCACGAGCTTGGGAAGCAGAAACAGATGTTTTATACAACGTGTCTAAACATTTAAAGACTTTGGCCACTGTATTGCGATCTTCCTTGTCAATTACACTAATTTGTCGCTTAGCTTCCTCAGTAAGGGTCTGTACTACAAAAGCAACTTTTTTCTCCTCTGTTAAATCCTGAGTGCCCAATAATCCTTTAATCTGTTCTCTCCATTCCCTGTATTTCTCCTCACCTTCTATGCCCGAAAACTTAGGTAGCCACGGTGCCCCTGGATACACTGGCATCATCATCATTACTTTCTTGATTCAACCAAACAAAACAAAACAAAAAGCAGCAAAACAGCAAAATTTCAATACAGTTTCTCTTAGGGATTTTGTGTTGTTCTCTACCCAGTCCTGCCGCGCTACGCCAAATATGTGACGGTGGCCAGGTTGTCACATGTAACTTGCCACTTCTTTTTAGAATGCTGACACTCTTTACTTTGTCTCAATAATAAATAAATAACAATACACATTAAACTCACAACAATAAAATATCAGTTGCACGGTAAAGTGCGGGGTGCGTAATTACTGTGAGAATAATACTGTTTGTTAGGTACTGCAAGACTACGCCACCTTTTTATTTAAGAGGTAGGGTCCTCTGGAACACTCTTTCTTAGGCTATTCACAGGTTCGAGTTTACCCAGGTAAGTACAATACTTTTAAATGAGAACAACACTTCAACACATATCCCTTGGAGAAAGCTGGACGGAAACAGGTTTGTATAAAAAGGTAATCTATTTTATTAAGCTAATACAGTGGCGTCTATAAGCCATAAAATATTGAAAAGCATAAACAAAATATAACACTAATTCTAAAACCTCAACCTCCTAATGCGCCCACTAACTAACTAAAATACAGGAATACAGACAATCACCAAACACTAAAAACAGACAGGGCTTGTGCAAACTATAGCAAATAAATAATGAATTTAGCGTTAAAGTGCCAACTATTACTGAAGCAGTAAAGTGCCAAGTGCCAATTCAATTGCTATATGTCATATACTCATCACGGTTCAATGCAAAAGGTGGGAATGTCCTTATATGGGGTTTAACTGGAGCGGGGGTTTAGGCCAGGAATCACTGTCTCTTCTTGTCTTCGTGCGTATTGCCTGCAATCATAGAAACTAGAACCAGTTCATCTGTTCAGGTATATTTCACATATGAGGTTTAGGACCGTGGGTTTATAAAGGTAACGTTGCATAGAAGGACACTTACTCGCCCGCCAGACTGTACGTCTGGCTTTGAGGGTGTGAAGCGCGCAACGTTATCGCCACTGGACCTCTCCTCCGTTCCTTGGTTCGTCTGTCTGTCCTCCCCGTCTCTGCTGCTACTGCGCCGTCTGCTCACCGTCCGCTGCTGGTGGCTTGGTACGTGCCGCGATCACTGTATTCCCCACCTCTGCTCCGTGGTATATCTGCTCCTCCTGTGCACAACCGTCCCTTCTGGCTGTCACTTCCACACTGCCCTGTATGCCTGTCTCTCTGCTGTCCAAGTGGCTCGCGCTCACTTTTGAATAAGGTGGGCCACACCCTACTCCGCCCTCATTCGCTCTGCCACCAGCGTGACCTGGGGACATTGGCCGTCCGCTGTCACAAGGCCAATGTCACACAGCCTATAGGGGA